>NC_077227.1:347628206-347967706 GCF_027887165.1 Monodelphis domestica
TTAGAAAATCTACAGTTCTGATCAAGGACACATGTAATACCCAATGAAATTGCATGTTGGCTATTTCCCGGGAAGGGCGGGGGTGGGGAGGGAGGGAAATAATATGATTCTTGTAACCAAGGAATAATGTTCTAAATTGACTAAATAAGTTAATTTTTTAAAAAAAGAAAAAAAAGAAAAATCTACAAGAATGATTGCTGAGATTGAATGATGACTGGTTGAGGAGCAGTTGAAAGCTTATGGCTGATTCTAAATCAATTTTGTCTTCCTAAGGAGGAGTCCTAGGGCACTAAGCAATCAGTTACAAGTACTTATAAAATTACCTACTATGTATTGGGCTGCTTCATGAAGTTGAGAATCTGTCTAACATACAAATGTCTACATCAGATTTGCAATATAAATCAATGAAGGAATAAAGCACTAGTTTTGAATTCAGAGCTTTGGACAGATTACTGAACTTCTCTATTCTTCAGTTTTCTGAAAGGAATTGGACTAAATAGCTTTGAAGATTCCTTTCAGCTCCAAATCTATGATTTCAGAAGTATCCCACCATGAGAGAAAAAGCCCAAGAGAGTAATCTAACATCATATTTGGTGGGACCTTCCTTTAGCTTCTGGCTCCCATAGGAACGACTTAAAAATTCATAATGAAACACCAAAGACCAAGGGGGTAAATTTTCCTCTAAGTTCCTTTAAACAGAAGTGAAAAAAAGTTTTAGATGTTACTAATTTGGGCCCATTAAATTCTGTCCTGGATCCAAAAAAGAAGGCCTGAGAAAGCCAAGCAGGTTAGAGAGGACCAAGAAAGAATATGCTGGGGTGATGAGGCATCTTGAGTTGTAGTCTTTTGGGAGGGAAACAAAGGAATTTGTTATTTTTTCCCCTTAAACCAGAGTGTGTTGGTTTGAACTGAATTGAGCTGTTAGAAAAGATCAATAACTTAGAAACACTTCCCTCCCATCACAAAAGAATGAAAAATCTCAGGTCTCCAAGCCAACATGGCACCAGGGGGCCAGTCCCAGGTCTTTCTTTGGCATTGTATCATGAAACAGAAAAATCATATGTACCCTGGGGCTCTACAGACTCAACCAAAACATTAAAAGTCAAATAAAAAACTCATTTAAAAAAAACCTTCCTCCTAAAAAACAAAAAATGTTTCATTAAATGAAATTGTTTACCTGTCTCAGAATAAACTGGAAGCTCCTTTTTCCTCCTCTCTTCTTTTGACAATATCTCATTTTTTTTTCTTTTTTACCCCATACACTGTCTTTTCCCTCTAGATAAATAAGGCATTTACCTCCTACTTTCTCTGTCTGCACACTTTCTGGCCTTTGATTTTTTCTTCCATTGATTCTGATTTATCACTGATGGCATGTGGTCTCTAGCCATACAAGTATCCCTTCATCAAACACTCATGATCAGTGCTATAGGGGTCAGAAGGTTATGAGTCCAAGGGTCAAAATTACATCATTCACTTTCAACTGGGAATCTAGTTTTTTGTTTGTTCTTTAAGTTGGTTTCATGATTCTAGCTTTCTGCAAAGTCAAACCTTTTCATTAAATGTTCTAGCTGATTAAATACAACTGACTAATTACTAGTATGTTTTATATCTTGGGGAAAAAAAAAGAACCAATACCAACATTACAGTACTCTGGCTTATATACAGGTCTGAGATGTGCAATGCTGATGGGAACTAGTTTTAACTTTCTCCATTATAATGCAAAACTCATTAGTTCTTGGATTTGTGACAGATTTTAATTGGTCAAGCAATGAAAACCTCATAGAGCTATTATGCCTCACACCTGTGATAGCCAACATGTTAATAAATACAATTAAAGGAGGGACCTAGAAAATCTCTATCATTGTGAAGTGTCTTTGTTCACTCTGAGAGGAAGATTAACAACTGCTCTATGGGGTCTCAAATTATCTTGCTTTCTATGAGATCAAAATCAGATCCATCTCAACAAGGTGACATATATTACTGATGCCCAGGAAGACACAACATCTGCTAAGAGATATTAGGTCCTCATGTTCACTTTGACTTTGAAACATCTTGTATGTGGAATTGAATGCATTGCATGACATTGACTGGATAAAACAAATTATGGCATCCAAGAACATGAGAAATTTGATATCTCCAAATTAATAGGTCCTAGAAAAAAAAGGAAAGAGGACAAGCAAATCAATTTAGTCTCCTCAGCATTTTATTCTCTGTCCTGGAATAGCAAATACAAATATAGTTTCTGGGGATAATCCAACCAGGTCAGTTTCCAAGTTTCAAGCAGGCAACACCATCTATTTAAGAGTTTTCTTCCATTTTTGTTCTTAGGTTTTTTTTCCCCCCTGGTTTCCTTGAACAAACAGTAGACAACGAAAAATTGAGTGTTGCTCTCTTCTGGAAAGAGCATGGGGCTAAGAGTTGGGAAATCTAAGGTCTAGTGCTAGTTCTGCTATTTCCTAGCTGTGCAACCTATGACAAATCACCTGATCTCTCTAAGCCTCATCTTCCTTCTCTCTAAAAGAAGGTGTTAGGACTAGGTAATCTTTATGTTCTAATATTTTATTTCCTGTGTCTTAGGGTTTCTTCAAGATCTGGCATTTCATGTTCCCAGCTCTAGTGATCTTTGTTATATAATTTAATATTCCTTAGAGAACTTACATTTTTATGATTCTGGGACAAACTAATTTAAAAATGTAAATGCTGGGTATGTGCTAATCAGAAATAATGATCTGTTTGAACATCATTTCTGATACTTACTTATGTTATCTGAAGTAAGTCATATCACTATGAGGCTCAGTTTCTTTATCAGTAAAGAATAATATTGTTATTGCTACCTACCTCTCAGGGTTTGTTGTTGAGGAAAAGTTTATTTAAACAATTTTAATTATTTATGGATATTTATAAAAATTAAGGTGCTATAGACAGGCGAGTGGTTATTTCAGATCCATACTTGTAGTTTGTTTTAGTGTAGTGGCTAGGGTACCAAGCGTAGGTCCAAAATCCTGCTACAGCACTTACAAGCAACATGACTCTGGATAAGCTACTTAAGTCCTTTAGACATGTTTCCTCTAATGTAAAATGAACAGATTGGGGTCCCTTCTTTGCCTTGTAGTATAGGCTTAGCACACCCCAAAGTCCATCCTGGAGGAGAATAGAGTAGCTGGGATGCTGCCACATGAACCAACTCGATTTTCCAAAGCAAGAATGACTCAGAAGTGATACTAATTTCTAGTCACACTACACTGGAACATTTACTCCATGCCAGCCCCATGCCAGTACTCAGAGGGAGGCATTAAAGAGGTCTTGAAAAGGATTGAGAAATTAACCTGATCTATCTTCTCCCCACCAACTGTCATGTCGATCACTTCTCCTTCCTGTCCTATCTTCCCATCAGGGTGGGACAGCAGAAAGAGTGGTGTAGTACGAGCTCTGTACTACAAGGAACTAGGATCAAAACCCATTCAGAGCACCTCACCTCCTCAGGGCTCAATTTCCTCATTTATCAAATGAAGGGCTTGAACTAGATACCCTGCAAGGTCCCTGGGAACTTGAGACTTATTTTTTGAATACACGAGAAAACTTTCTGTGCAGATTAAATTAACTCTCCCCTGCCCATTTTTAGATTTAATCACCAAAAGTGTATATTCCATTCACACTTGAGTGGGGGAGTTCTGTGACCCATGTGTGCGATAGTGGGTGACAAATCAGAATCGACTGACTGGGCAGTCCTAAGCAAAGCTTTAGCTGTAATTGGTACACATCAAATGGAAGGAAGTCACAGAAAGTGACAAAAAGGAATAGTCTTCAAAAATGCCAAGAACTTCCTGTGAGGGCCTCTCTTCGGTCTTTTGTCTTTAACTTGACTTTGGAGGAGCTCAGGCTTGAGACCTAAGACTGTTTCCCTTTGGACTGACACGTGGTGAGTGAAAGGCTAACTTCCTTTCCTTGGATTTGCTGAATGGACTAGCCTCAGGAGAGACCTATCCTCTCGAGAGAGGCTCCCTGCATCCCCAGGTCCTCAGCTCAAGGCTGAGGTCCCTCTGGCTAAGGACTAACTAGCCCTGCCTGGGTTGAGCCAGGGCCAGAGCAAAATACTTAGTGTGTAGCCTAGATATCTTATCTTATCCTCTCTCTGATTTTCTTCTTTCACTCTTTCTATATTTTATAAATAAATTGCTAAAATAAATCTCTTTGGAATTAATTAAATTCCTGGTGACCCTATTCTTAAATAATACAATCCAACCTTTTATAAAAACCATACACATTTTTTACCCCTTTACTTCCTCTAATCCCTACTTTGGCTTGAGGATATAGAGTCATAAAATTATAGCTAAAAGGAAACCTGGAGTCCTACTGAAATCTGGAAATGTTAAGTGACTTGCTCAAGGTTACACACACACACACACACACACACACACACACACACACACACACACACACAAATATATATTCTGTGTATACATGCTAGTCGAGATCTACAGATGTGTAGATATACATTCATATTTATAAGTATATGCATATAAATGTATGATATATATTATTAAATATATTCAAATATATTAGAGTTGGGATTCAAACACAGGTCCAATAGGGTTCCAATAGAAAATCACTGTTGAATCTTGGTTTTGTTCTAGAATTGGCGGCCACCATAACTAGAAGGCATCTTAAAGCCCAGTTATTCCAACTCTGAAAACTGAGGCTAAGAAATGAGAAATGGTTTATCCAAAATCACACAGCACACATGGCAGAATAGGGTCAGAATTCAGGTCTTTGATTCCCAAATCATTGTTCTTTCTACTAGAGAATGGAAATGATGGGAAGAAAACTTTGAAAGCATATGGAGATAATTAGCAAAATGTATTTTTGTATATGTGCATGTGTGAGTGGGGTGGGGTGAGGAAGGGCAGGACAGGATGCTAAATTCAGGATGCTAAAATTAGAATTCTAGAATAATTTTAGGGGAACTTTCCTCCAATTCTCCCTATCTCCCCTTATATTAACTTCTATACTAAGGAATCTCCTCAGCATGCTATGCCCTTTTTACTGCCCTAGTCTGAGGCTGCTTTTGATAAGTTGAAGTGACTATAATCACAAATGATTGGGTCAATTCACCATGCCAGTCTAGGCTTTTGACTGGGACCCACCCAACCTCACCCCATGCAGTCACCTCTTGAAAAAAGTGAAAAAAAGTGAAGTTCCCTCTTCCATTCCAAGGTTGGGAACCTTCAATTTAAGATTTCAGTGCCTCTGGAATGCTGTTGTGGCGAGAGCTGGATATGTTCCCAAGATAGACTCCCAAGGCTCTTACTCTAGCCCCTTTGGCTAGCACTAATCTACTTTTAAGAGATTTGAAACAAAAATGAATGCTGTGCTATATTGAATATCCAGTTTACAAGGGAAGGACATTTAGACAACTGTATGCATAATAGAAAAGATTAAAAGACACTCCCATAATAATCCTAAGTGTTGTGAAAGAGATTCCTAAGCATGTTTAGAGTAATTACACAAAATATGACCTAAATAATATTTTCCATTTCAAGAAAATTAAGCCTATTAGGAGTAAAAGTTCTGAAAATCCTACCTTTAAGTCATTACTAACTCATAGGATATTACAGCTAGAATATTCTTAGAACTCATCTAGTCTACTGTCCCTACTCCCCATTTTATAAAGAATTTTTTTGTTTAGTTTTTCTAGTCATGTCTGACTCTTTGTGACCCATCTTGGTAAATATACTGGAAAGATTTGCTATTTCCTTCTCCAATTCAATTTACATATGAGGCCAATAGGGTTAAGTGACTTGCTCAGGGTCACATAGCTAGTAAGTGTCTGAGGCCAGATTTGAATTCAAAGAGATGAGCCTTTTTAACTCCAGGCCCATCATTCTATCTACTGTGCTACTTAGTGTTGCAAATAAAGGCTAAAAGAGAGAATGGGTCTTGTCCAAAGTCAATAAAATATCTAGTAGCAGAGCTGAGAGTAGGCACTTTTATTCTGAGATGATTTATATGTATAGTCTCTCTTAATAGCAGGCAAATTCCTTTTCATTTTAATCTTTGCAATTCTAGGACCCTACCCAGCACAGTGCCTGGAACATAGGGGTTAATTAGAGCTGTGATTTCACTGATATGGAGACCTTCCAGTGAGGCACTCCCTGTCCCAATGCAAATCTGCACCTTCTCTCAAATTCATGGTCTGAGAAAGTTGCCCAGCATACTAAGAGGTTTAAGTAATTTGTCTAAGGTCACATAGCCAGCATGTGTCAGGGGCGGGACTTGAATGAAGGTCTTTGAAACCAATTCCCAGTCCACTGGGCCAAGATCCTTCTCTTGTCTGATATATAGCAGGCCCCCAATAAATATTTGTTGATGGAAACACAGAAGAAAAACATTTCCTTGATCACATTGGTTGATGGGGCTATGTCTGGGAAAGTAGACTCTAAACGATCACCCTAGTGCAAATATTAATAATATGGAAATAGGTCTTGATCAATGACACATGTAAAACCCAGTGGAATTGCGTGTTGGCTACTGGAGGGGAGAGGAAGGAGGGGAGGGAAAGAATATGAATCATGTAACCATGGAAATAAAAACATTCTAAATTAATTAATAAATTAACTTTAAAAATAAATTCTTATTGACTCATTGATGAAGATGTTGTGTATTGTATACTCCTTGAGGACTGTCCTGGAATTCTCCATAGCATCTAGCACATGAGTGCTCCAATAAGTTTTTGAATGAATGAATGAGCATTGTTTCAGGTCAAGTCTTAAAATTTTTTGCTTCATTCACCAACATCTGTACTATGAAGTATGTGTTTGCATTTTTTTCTGGGAATGAGATGGAATATATTTGCCAAAAGAAGTGTAGTCCTGTGAATGAGTAACCTCCGTTTATTGATAATCTTGGACTCTTACTAGCTTGGCACATTTGACAGCTTGAATGGAAAGAATGTTGATTCCTCCCAGTTTTAAATGGAAGGAGGATCACGTGCTAGGAGCTATCAGCTGACTAAGTAGGCTGAGCATTGATTCATTTGCCTGAGCAAGCAGTTGCATTCTTGCCATCAGGAAATGAATGTCCTTGGCCTGTAGAAGTAGTACTTTTCCTTATTTATTTGGATTCAACATCATAAATTTTGCTTTATTTTTCAGATCCAAATAAATTAGTAAAAGTCATGTTTGAATTAAAGTCAATCAACTTGGCTTTCCAGGGACACTTGGTATCTTAGAATCTCTAAGAATTTTGCAAATAGCAAGTAAACCTCCTAATCTCAGGGAGAAGTTGCAGCCTTTATTTTTTACACAGGGAAGATGAAGAGTGATAGGATAGGGAAGCCTCCATCCACAAAGAATATTCAGTGACAGAGTCAGGAATGAAACAGTAAATTTAGCCCTCAGACTTACCCACAAACTCAAGCACAGAAATAAGCTAAAAGATCTCCCCATCAACAAATATTGGCCCTTTCCAAAGACATATCATAGAGCTGGGATGCTTGATGAAAATGAATGCCCTAAGGGAAAATCTCATAAGACTCCATTCGTTTTAAGCCCCCCAATTTGGAATTTGTGTTTGTATAGAACAGTATTGAAGTTTACTTTGGGACTTCAGTGGGAACTTGGAGGAGGGAAAATTTGTAAAGAAATTTACTTGACAATAACAAAGAAGGAAAATCACTTATTCTGGAGTCAATTGTCTACTTATTACTTGGGTGAATTTGAGCAAGTTACAACTTCCTTGATCCAGTTTCTTCACTTGTAAAATGAGAGTTAGACTGAATGGTATCAAAGGTTCCTTCCAGTTCTAAATAGGATAGTGAGAGAGTGGGCTAATCTATTTAAGAAAGCCAGTTATTCTCAATAGCATCTTTGCCATATAAACTAAGAGAATGTATCCTTTGTGAATAGTTCTTATTTATTCACTAAAACAGCCCCAAGGAGCCTCTATTTGACAACTACTGCTACTACATCACGCATCACTTTTTTTTAGACAAGAATGTTAGCCTCATTTGCAGCATATTTTTGAAGATAATAAAAATATATTTAAGTTCAAATATCTTTCCTGTTTAGACTGGATATCTCCCAATTATTCCAGAATCAGTGAGCTTTTCTTGTATTGATAAATCTATGGAACAGATTCCTTTCTGCCTCCCTACCCCCATGGCACAGTCTGATTTTCTTTTGGCTTGGTTTACTTTCTTTTCAGCTTTGAAGCAGTGGGGCTATGATAATTTGTGTGGCAGCTTTACTCACCCTACCAAGATCTCAGCCTGTGGCTAAATCTGTTGGCAGTCATAGACTCATACCTAGTCAATAGCATGAGGCCAGAGCTTAGCTGCAATATGCCTTCTGGGTGACTGACCAGAAATTCAATCACCGTAGAATCATTTCAAAAATTCCTTTCATGTATCAGTTTAAAAAAAGGTTCCACATCTAAATTTGCATTCAGTTCTTCCTGGATTTTGAAAATGCTTTTGAAGGCTGGATTTATTTGATTTGGGAAGCAAAGTTTTATAGGATGGGAGGATCTTTTAGTCTTCTGCTATTGGGTGAAGCTAGTACTTTTGAAATATGAATAGCCCTGAAAATACTATCTGATCCCATCCACTCTTTTTATGGTGATTCAAATTGTTCTTTTTTTAAATGCTTTTTAATGAGAGAGATAGTGGTTTACTCGATCATTGGAATCAATTGTTTTTGAGGAGGTTTTTACATGGGAACACTAAAGAAATATGGATGCTGAGCTGTTATTTTCATAAGGATGGGAAGGAATCCTGCAACACATTCCTTGAAGGAAATTCAGCCCCCTAGAAAAGTACCAGAAGTAATATTTGAGAAGTGATATTTGTAGAGCACTTTACATTTTTCAAAGTTTTATTTTATTATTATTATGTTTATTCTCACAACAAATCTCATTAGGCAGGGAAGCTGTGTCACCAGAGTGCCATAATCATCACTTAGTACAGTTTCCTACTGTACACAGGAATGTTAACCACAGGTGGTTGTTTATCCTTTTGTTGAACACCTTCACTAAGGAGGAACTCCTTATTGCATGACAGCCCATTTCATTTTGGGACCTCTGTAACTGTTGTAAAGGCAACCATAGTATACTGAATAGAAAGCAAGCCTCAGAGTCAAGAAGATCTGTGTCTGAAACTCACCTTTCACATACTGGCTGTGTGACTCTGGGAAAATCATTTCCCTCACAGCTCCCCCAGGAAACTCTCTAAGATTCCAATTTGAAGAGTAGAGAATAAGTGGAAGGAGAAAATTCCTTGTACAGATGAAATCACAGATTTGGCTCAAAAGAAAAAAATTATTACAGGATATTATTTATAGGCAAAAGTGGCACTTCTACGAAATAGTCCCAGTTCTGCCCTTTCAGAGCTGCTCAGAATAAATTTAGCCCTTCATCAAGATCCTGTCCTCATTTCTCAGATGAGTCCTGTCTTAGGGAAACACAGCTAAGTTTAGCAGCAGAAGAAGAATTAGAACCCAGATTTTTTGATTCTAAGTTATGTTTCTTCTATTAAACTAGATTGCCTTCTGCCAGAAATCTTTCTGCAAATGCAATTATAGCCTTAAGGTTTCTCCTTATCCTATCTTCTGGTTATCTTGCTTATTAAATCATCTATTTCCTTATCAGTTAAAACTTATTGTTAAAACTTTTAATTGGAAGCTCCCAGGCAGTAGCTAAATTAAACTTAGGAGCTTCAAGCTTGTCTCGTTCTCAGTAGCTACTTTAAGATTTATGATTTAAATTCATTACCAGCCCTGTGTCAATGTCATTTTCTTTTCCCATGGTACTGCTTTATTCCAGGAAATTTCATGAGATTGCCTTAAGATCAGCTAGTCTAATGTTACTTCCAAGCAGTGACCTTTAAAGGATTTCTTAATGTGAGTGGACGCTAAGAAAGCTATGATAATAAATAATATTTCCCTTCTCTTTTACTTTCAAAAAATTACTGAGTGCTTTACAAATGTTAATTAAGCCACCCTCACCACAAAACCTGACACAGAGTTAACACTAGAAAAGTATTAACTGTTTTGTTGGTATATTTTTTGGTGGGCATCAGAGTCAATTAGCTTACTTAAGTGACTCTATATTGGAGTCCAATCATTATAGATGTAATATCAAAAATTGTAAAGTTTACAACTATCCCACATTTCCTGAAAAAAAAAAAGATATTATTAATTGCCAATGATAACAATTGAATTATATTGAATAAAGTGGTACGGCTATAGCCTATCCTTCTATCAGTGACAGGAACAGGAATGTTAGTCAATTTTTTCTTGCTCCAAACATTAGACTACCCTTTCTTCTCCATAGTGTGATTAGATTGCCTTACCCTGAATAAGACCTTAAAGCGTAGAAGGTGGACTGGTTTACAGTCCTCTGACAATCTTAAAGGTTTAGTGTTCCTCTTCCTGTTCTTCCATGTTATGAAGTATATTGATTTCTCTGAAAACAGTAGGGGCTCCTAAGTGGTCTTGGCCAATGGCCTGACAGAGAAAGTGACATCCATATGGCTGGCTGGCAAACAAAACTTTGTTCTGTTGTGGAATTGTTAAGCCAACCATTCATCTGGTCCTTACTGAGCAGCTAGTGTATAAGTCCCTGGGCTGAAGAACAGGGGAGATATAGAAAGGAAGATCAGTAGATGCTTATCCTCGTGAAGAGTATAGTCTAGGACGATAGACAAGTTAGATGATGACAGATGACATCAAAACAGCTGCTATTGAAAAGAAGTGCAGAATTAAACTCTGAAAGAATGACATAGAGACTAAATGTTTAGGTCATGAGAGAGCAAGATGACCATAGGCTGAAAGGTTTTCTGGAAATGGTAAGCCTCGAGCTGGGTTTTGGAAGGTGGGGAGGAGTAATAGAGGTGGCAGAAGATGGATGGGTTTTATGATATACTCCGCCTGATTCAAAGAACAGCTTGAAGGGCAAGCTGTTTCAAACCTGGCATGAAAGATTTATATAAGCTTATGGCAAGCCAGGAAGTGAGGAATAAGAAAAAATAACTGGTCACTGTATTTTTGATATGAAAACTGAAGTAACTCCAAAACAATATTCTTTATTTTAAAAAATTTTTTTAAACCTTTATCTTTTCTCTTAGTATCAGCTCTAAGATGGAAGAGTAGCAAGGGCTAAACAACTGGGACTAAGTGACTTACTTAGGGTCATGCAGCTAGGAAGTAGTTACAGTCAAATTTGAACCCAGGTCCTCTCAACTCCAGACCTGGCATTCAATCTACTGTACTACCTAGCTAGCTTAAACAATATTCTTTAGACTAAAAACCTTTAATTCAAAAACACTTCCTTGAACTTCCTTAATGGCTCACTCATGAATTCTCCTTAATACTGGTTTTGGTTTGATTTTTGCTTTTTTGTATCACAGACCAATCTGGCATTATGATGGAGCCAAAGAGCCCTCCTTTTCAAAATGCTTTTAAATTTATAAAATAAAATACATATGATTACAAAAAACCCAATTATATTAAATAGTTGTAAAAATATATTTCAAAAAAATAAAAATAAATTCATGGTCCTCAGTTTAAGAACCTGTATAAGGTTTGATGGAATGACATGAACCCACCTCTTTTTTTGAACTTCCTTGTTAGTGTTAGTATCCATTTTCAGATTTGCTTATTTGAGTCATTCTTATTCCTTACTCTTTCTCACTTATTCCTTCCCTCCTTCCTCTCTATTTATTCCTTCCTCTCTGTTGTAAAAATGGAGATTTTGAACCCTAGACTTCAATCCCCAGAAGTCCTTGGTATTTCCCAGAATTCCCCATAATCTCACCTGAGTCTCCGTTGGCTAGATCACAATTGGTATTTAACTGGCAGTAACGCCTCCCATGCTCTTCTCTTCCATTACAATGATGTAGCAAGTAAGCTAAGCACAGGGATTTTGAATGGGCTAATCAGTCATGGGCACATGGTTTTTATTTTGTATCCTTGATTTCTAATAATCCTTAATGAACCTCATAAAATATAATATATTTATTAGTAGAAGATATAATTTAAATTTTACACTCTTACCCCATATATCTAATCAGTTGTTAAGTTTTTATCAATTCTGCCTCCACAACATCTCTTCTAAATGGCTCCTTCCCTCCACCACAGAGTCAACATTCTAGGTCAGAACCTCATCATGTTTTATTTAGTAAACTCATGTTTATTACTATTGTGATTATCTTCTAATTGGTCTCTCTCTCAAATTTCTCTCTTTTATAAACTATTTTCCATACAGATTCCAAAGTGAAATTTCTAAAATCTATGATCCAAACATATCACTTTTTGCCCCATAAAACTGCACTTATTCCCCATTATCTTCAAAATAAAAAACAAACTTCTCTATTATTTAAACCCCTTTACAACCAGGTTCCAAACGATTTTCCCACATTTATTTTAGTACTCCTCTTCATATATACTATAAGCCAACTAATTTGGCCTTCTGCTTATTCCTAGCACATCATCCATTTCATCTTCGTGCCTTCACACAGGTTGTCCTCTTGGTTGAAATGCTCTCACTCCTCTACACCTACTCTACATGAATCCTTTCCTGATCTTTAATGTCCAAGTCCCTATGGCTATTCACTTCTAAAATTACTTTGTGTTTTTATATATATATATACACATATATGCATATATGTATATATATATTTATATGTGTGTGTGTGTCTCTGTGTGTGTTATGTGTATATACATATTGGGAATATAGAATGCACATATCAGTATATATTCAGTATTTATATGTAAATGTGTTATATATACATTGAACATATATGTATGTGTTATTTAGCCATTTAATTATGTCCAACTCTTAGTAACCCTGTAGACCACAGTATCCAAGAGGTTTCCTTGACAAAGATATTGGAGTGATTTGCCATTTCCTTCTCCAGTTGGATTAAGGCAGATGGATGTTAAATGATTTTCATAAGGTCATACAACTAGTCAGTGTTGGAGGCCAGATGTGAACTCGGGTCTTCCTGATCCAGGCCCACTAAGATCCAAGACTTCACTAAACTGTCACCTAGGCCAATGAATGAAAAACGACTAAATAAACAAAAATCATCTTTCCTGATAGGATGGATATAAGCTCCCTCAGGACAGGACCATCTTGGTCTTTGTATCACCAATGTCTAGCATACAGAGTGCCTGGCACATAGTAGGTGCTAATAAATATTTCTTGTTTGTTTGATTGATGGGATCTCTGACAACATCCCTTACAAGTGTAGTAAAATTCCTGGAAAGATGCCTAAAAGAGTAAAATATGAAGAGAGGTGTTGGATAGTAAAGTCAGTTAAAAAACAAGACTAGGCCATTATGGCATATCAGAAAGCCTTGTAAATAGGGGATTTTAGGAGGTGATTTAAGAAGAGGTTGGTTTGTGGGGTAAGAATATATATATATATGTATATATATATATGAGAGAGAGAGACAGAGAGAGAGAGAGAGAGAGAGAGAGAGAGAGAGAGAGAGACAGAGAGACAGAGAGACAGAGAGACAGAGAGAAATATGTGTGTGTGTAAATATATATACTATATATATAGTATTAGGCTTTAAAATTTTATTTATGGTCTCTTCCTGCCTCAATCTAGTGGTGTTATAAGTAGTTGTATAAAGTTTTATAGAACATTTGATAATGACGACAGTTAACAAGGTGAGCTACTGTCACATTTTCTGTACATCAATGGAATGACCTAGGATTCTGTTGGCGAATCTATGGTACCTGTGTCAGAGGGGGTTTCTACCCCTCCCCACTATGCTTGAGGACATTTCTTATATGATCTGCCCCTCTTCCCAGCAGCCCGATGGGAGCCCTTCCTCCCTCCCCAGTCTGGGGTAAGGTGGGGAGCTCACATGGATGTAAGGGTTGCAGTTTGGGTACTCAGTCTCTAAAAGGTTCACCATCATTGACCTAAGACCTTCCTGACCACGTTGGAAGCCATGAGAACTTGGGTGGCCTTGTTCTGGCCCTCTCTAGAAGAGAGAAATCAATAGAACTTGAAATGTAGACACAGTCTTTCAAGGTCACACTAACGAGCTTCACAAATAATTTGAGACTCACACCATAGAGTTGGGTTCTTCCAAAGCTTGTGTCTAATTCACTGGAATTTCTGTGTTTTTGCTTGGTGTTCCTTGATCCTCCTCTGTTCCATTTGCTCTTTGTTCATTATCTAGATAGAAACTATTGATTGTAATTTCTTTTTTCTTTTTCTGTTTACTCATATTTTTTTTTCCTTCTCTTCCCCCTATCATTGGCTATAATCTTTCTCCTTTGTTTATTTGTTGGATCTTCTGGTTTGGGCTATTCTTTCCTGAAGGAGTTTCTTCTCTGCTCTGTTGATTGACTAGATTAGGCTGATGGAGTATGAATGAGCCCTGAGGTCAGATCTTACCCAGCTACCAGCAGAAACTGAAGGTGTGGGGGCTAAAGGCAGCTGGGCTTCCTGCCCTGTTACTATTCTGTTATTATAAGGTATTCTATAGTAGTTGCAGCCTTCTCCCTGGGCAAGGCTCTCAGTGCAAGTCAGTGAGAGACTGAGCTTCTCGGCCCTCTGAAGGCTTCTTATTTGCTCTTTTGGTAAGATTAAGCCAGGGCTGGATGTGCCCTGAGGCCAAAATCTTGAGGAGGGGGATGGGCCTCCAAGATGGAGAATTTCAACTGCCCTCTCCATGCTTCTCTTCTTAATGCCTCCCTGTTGACTGTGGTCAGCACCCTGTGCTGGCACAGCTGGCACAGCTGTGCCAGAAGGCACTCCCTCCCAGCTAGAGCCCTCTCCCAGAGATTTCAGAAACCATGGGAGACTCAGCATGATAGCTGGGGGAAGGGTCCTAGGACCTTTCTTCTTCCTTTTCCTTAATTTCCTTCCAATTTCCTTAAATTCAAGAATTCAGGCCTTTTTTGGTGTACTTTCTAAGTTGAATCCAGCAGGAGGGTCCCCTGGCTCTGTCCCGTTGTTATATTTGGTTTTTGTCTACTGGAAGCACTTTGGTTTTTATTGGTGTGGAAGGGATTTCAGAGAGGTCTGAATTTTTGCTGCATCTAAGCAGCCATCTTGACTCCGCCCCATCCCACAGTGAGTTGGAATGTTACTGGACTAAGGTAACTAAGAACCTTGTAATTCAATGTGAAGGAAATAAAAATACTCTAAAATAACGAGAGAAATACTTTTATTCATGACTGAAAAACAAACAAGTATCCCCACCTCCAAAGATTCTTCTGCTTGCCACACATGATGAGGTTTTAATCTAGAATGCTAACATTACTCTGTTCTATGGCAGAGGAAAGGGGATATTTAGAAGACAGGTTATAGAGGCAGAATTGATAAAGACTTAGCAACTGATTGGATATGAGGGGTAAGAGAGAGGAAGGAATAAGTAGAGTACCTTGAAATTCACAATGAACAGCATTGTACTAAGCTCCACTAAATAATCAAATTATGTCTTATTCCTATATTCATTGTCAATCTCAGTTAAGACTGAGGGCTCCTATTTTTTCTAAATTAACAAAAATGGTTCCTATGATATCTCTTGGACACAATTTTTTCTTTCAGAGACTGGGATTTTCAAAGGCTGTATTGATAAGCCCTATTGCAATTTCCTCTTTTTCATGGGGACCTCGCTCCTGGATCACAGACTTGCACCTTGTTCGCAAAGTAAGGATGATTGAATTCACCCCGGCATATCATAAATCTCCAATAAGTCGCAGGCCTCTGAGGGGAAGAGGTTAAAGGTTATGGTCCTGTCAGAACCTGCTAGGCTCATGATAACAAAAATCTCTCTTTAATCAGGAGAGATGGCCAACACCAATCCTGTCAAAGACAGATAACACTCTTGATGATTCGTTCCCATTCTACCTCCAAAAAGAAAGGGATGCTACAAAATTTAAAAGTTGAATAGTAGGGGCCAGCTGGGTAGCTCAGTGGATTGAGAGTCAGGCGTAGAGACAGTAGGTCCTAGGTTCAAATCTGACTTCAGACCCTGGGCAAATCACTTAACCCCCATTGCCTAGTCCTTATGTATCTATACCAGTTTGGCTGGGCCTGCAGGGACTTTTCATGTTTAAGAAGAACTAGGTGGTGCAGAAGATAAGAGTGCTGGCCCTAAAGTTAGGAGGACCTGAGTTCAAATTTTGTCCTCTGACACATCCTAGCTGTGTCAGCCTGGACAAGTTGCTTACCCCCATTTGTCTGAAAAATGAGGTAGAGAAGGAAATGGTGAAGCACTCCATTATCTTTGTCAAGAAAACCCCAAGTAGGGTGACAAAGAGTTGGATAACAACTAACTGACTAAACAACAACAAATCTCACAAAATGGAAATAACAGTATAATTGAACTATATAAGGTAACCATGGTACTGCTTCCTATCAATTGGCTTGTGATTGACTACCATGTGATTGAAAACATTGGAAAGGTGATTTTTTTTTTTAACATATAAGACAGGTTTAGCAAATAAAGATTACATCTGGAGAATTCTTCTTGCCTGACTCACAGGCTTGTTTTGGAGACCAACAACCGTGGAGAAATGTTCTGAAAACTATAAATCCTTATACAAATAGAGGATACTGCCCTCATCACTCCTTACCCAGACTACCTGTGATTACTTAAGAGGCAGGAAGTCAACATTTTTATTCTATTTAAACAAACACTGACTGAGTATCTATGGAGAACATATAGGGCATTGTGCTGAGGAATCAAAGAAATATAAGATCAAGTTCTCAATGCTCAGAAATTTAAATTAATAAAAAGTGTAACAAGATCTATAAGGAAGGACCATTTTTGATGGGAAAGAGGAGGAGAGGGTAATTATGGAAGGCTTCATACAGGAAGTGATATTTGAGCTGGTCCTTGATGGATAGACAAGATTTGAACAAAAAGAGATGTAGGGGAAACTATTCCAGGAAGAGAAAAGTATAAGGGAGAGCATTAAAAAATCTCTCTCTCTCTCTCTCTTTCTTTCTCTCTCTCTCTCTCTCTCTCTCTCTCTCTCACACACACACACACACACATACACACACACACACAGAGTGTCTCTTTCTGTGCCAAAGGCATAAACCTGAATGAAGGATATTAGTGTGAGATAACACTGAAAAGAAAGGTCAGAATCAGATTGTGGATGGGAGGTTTTGAATGCCAAGGAAAGGAGTGTGGACTTTTTAGCAAAGGGAGCTATTTTTTTTTTTTAAACCCTTACCTTCTGTCTTGGAATCAATACTGTGTACTGGTTCTAAGGCAGAAGAGTGGTAAGGGCTAGGCAATGGGAGTCAAGTGACTTGCCCAGGGTCACACAGCTGGGAAGTGTCTGAGGCCAGATTTGAACCTAGGACCTCCCATCTCTAGGCCTGCTCTCAATCCACTGAGCCACCCAGCTGTCCCTAAGCAATTTCTTAAGACTTATTCTTTAAGAAAATAAAAGAATGTGGGTCCTATTGGTGATATTGAAATAAGTTTCCCAGATTTAGAAGAGGTAATTGTTTTAAATTTTCCTAATACTAATCTGTTGCTTATCTCCTTACTTTCAGAGGTGACATCAACATGGTACAAGTCACATCGTATCAATTTTCTGTGTTTCCAGTTCCCTACCCACCATGCCCATTCAAGCAAGTGCATTTACCCTTCTGATAGAGACAAATTCCAAACAGGAAGAATAGCATTCTTTATTCCCTGAGCTTTCCTCTGCAAAGGCATGTACGGCTATCCATTCTTTCCACATATAACTTTCAAATGATGGGTTAAACATCCCAGTTGTAAAGAGAATCCAAAGAAGCTGGAGTCAGGGAACCTAAGTTCCAACTCTCCCTCTTCTGCTTTACTGCCTTGAGTTACTTAACTTTTCCAGCTCTTTTTCCTCATCTATAAAGTAAGGAGGTTATAAACAATTTGTGAGATTTTTTTTTCCAGCTCTAAATCTGTGATCTTATAATTGAGGGTGGGAAGCATACTGACTTTTCACTCTGCTTAGATTAGGTGACATAACGGATAGATTGCCAGGCCTGGAATCAGGAAGAGTCATCTTCCTAAGTTCAACTCTGGCCTCAGACACTTACTGGGCAAGTCACTTAACCCTCTTTGCCTCAGTTTCCTCATCTTTAAAATTAGCTGGAGAAGGAAATGGCAAACCACTCTAGTATTTTTGCCAAGAAAATGCCAAATGAGGTCACAATGAGTCAGACACAAATGAAACAAATAAACAATAGCCAATTTATTTCAGATAACATAAGAGAGAGGAACAAAAAATTAATGAGGATTTCTTGGGAGTCAGAGCTCAAGATTCTATGGTCAGTTATTTCTAGAAGCTCTAATGCATGATTTTTATTTTTGATTTTTTGCTGATGTACAAGAAGACTGAAGGTAAGTCAAATACTTCTTGGATGGCCATTTATTCCTCTGTACCAATATATATTTTGGTTATGTTTCAAAGCCTGAGACACAGTTATTTGATGACTTGGAGATGTATAAAAGATGAATTTCTGATCAAATCTATTACAATGTCTTAAACATCTAAACAGTAAATTCTTTTGAGTTTTGTTTAGTATTTTTAGGTGGTCATTTGAAAGGATCTAGATTATGTTTTTGTTAATTATTTGATCTACAAATACTGCATTCTCATCAATTCACCATATTTTAATTTGTATTATGCAGATAAGTATATGTAATATTCTCAGAGAGCTCATTACCTAGAAAGACATATGCCAATTCTTATTTCTCTTTCTAGATAGTAAGCCCTCTGAGGATATAACTACATCACTGTCAAGTTATTTCCCTTGGCTTCCCTATTATGGCATTAAGTAGGATATTTGAAGACCCTGACCTGGAGAAGTCTTGGGTTACAAATATCATTTGGTTGATAATTTGCTAATCAAAAACTCAGAGGAATGAGTTTAAGGCAGGGTATCTTAACCTTTTTGGTGTCATGGACCATTCTGGTAGTCTGATGAAGCCTATAGACCTCTTCTCAGAATAATACATAAAATCAAATGGATAGGATTATAAAGGAAACAACTAATGAAATACCATTGCCAAAATGTTAACCAAAAAAGGGCACTAACTCAGTTAAAGAAGCTTGATTTGCTTCAAAAGAATGAGACTTTTCCTGAGAAAATTTAACCCATCTAGTCACTCAATTCTAAACTAAAGTAAACACCTCATTTTTGCAAAACAATTTATGATAGTCCAAAAACAAGAGATAAATAAAAGAGCGGATCTCAGGAGTACCTGACAATGATGTAGGATTTAGTAGTTCTGGTTTAGTAGATCTTTAGCTGCAAGGGACCTCAAGAAGCCACCTAGTTCAATTTCCTTTGTCTCATAAATGTGAAATCGAGGCCTGGGGAAGTTAAATGACTTATCCAAGGCCATACAGATACTAATTATTAGAATCACAAGTCAAACTCAGGTTTTTTGACTCAGAGATCCAATAATCTTTCCACTGCACCATCCTTCCTCCAAATTTTCATCAGCTGTTTCCCCACTGCCTGACTTTCTCACATCAAGTCCAGATCACACAGCCTCATCATGACAGAATGGTACTTAATAAAGCAAAGCTTCGGGGTCAAACCTTCCCAGAAATACTTAATAATCCCCAAATCCAGTTTGGGGCTAATATTGTATTTGCTTTGGCACCACTTCTTTGGTTGTTGCTAATGAAAAGGTAGAATCCTGAGGTTGAGATTTTGCAACGTGATTCCCCAGGACAGATACAAACATGAACTACCTATGGCGAGCTCAAATATTTCCACCACTGTTGTAGTCTCCAATATCAAACTCATCATCAGAAAATTAAAAATACACATGGGCAGGACTAAGAAGCAAATGCTTAATCAGGCTTTACTTAGGCATAATACTGGACTAATCCAGGATCATTTAAGACTTTCCATTGTCCAGAGCTTTTTATGCTAAGGCTCCTCAGTCTGGAAGGAAGAACAAGATTTCAGCCTTTCAGATGTCAACGGGCACTCAATAAATATCTGAAATGAGTTCTGATATGGAAAATGCATTTACAAATAGAGGAGTTTTTGTTTTATTTTATTTTTAAATTGTGTTAGCGCCTAAAGACCTCTGTAATAGCAAAGATAAAGTTAATCCAGTAATGCATTTACCATAGTAAACCCCAGAACAGAAACACATTACTTTCCTCTGATGGAATTTTAAATCAGTGTAAGGGATTAAACAGTATTACCCAGCTGATGGATAGGGACTTGAAAAACACAATGGCTTGTGGGTAATGACCATCACGAGTCCCTCTATGTGTGTCCTGGGAACTTGGGTTTGGCCCTTAGATGATTAATATGTCTGAGATAATACTTAGAGCGGGGTGTCTTTTCTCCTTAACTTTGCATTTTGTCACTTCAAAAGGGCCATTAAAAACAAAGGCTAGCGTGAAGCTTTTCTTAATAGAACTGTGTAGTTTGCTCAGATCCAGGCTCAAGCTAGAAAAGGGTTGAGTTTTCAGCTAATCTGTTTGCTAGTATTCAATGAGAGTCTAGAATGTGCTTATTTTATTGGTATATCAACTAAGGGGACTCCTAAGGACTGGCCATAAAAAGTACTGTAAGTAGTAATAATAATAATAATAACGATAATAATGATAATAGCTAGCATTTATATTATATATTGAGATATGCAACGTGCTTTACCTAAAGTAACTCATGTGATCCTCATAATGATCTTACATGATAGATGCTAATATTATCCATATTTTACAGATGGGGAAACCGAGGCACACCATGGTTAAATAACTTGCCCAGGGTCATACCACTAGTAAGTATCTGGGGGTTCAAACTTAGGTCTTCTTGAATCCAGATCTGTGCTTTACCAACTTTAGCGCCTAAGTGCACTTGAAAGTAAAGCAAGAGAGTTAAAGCCTGATGAGAATTAGACTTAAATAAATCTGCTTTCTATAGTCTACCTCCTCTTCTTTTCCTTTTTGACTTTTTTTCATGGGTGCTGGTGTTTGTAAAGGAACTCCTCAGCTGTGATAATGCACACTATGGTGTCTTGAACATAGCGGACATTTAATAAATGACTGTTGAATGTAAAGCAAAGCTCTGATGTGACTCTATCTCTTTGGACTATAATATACTTATCTGTAAAATGATGGGGCTGGACAAAATCAGGAGTTCTTAATCTGCCCTATTTTATGTGGCCTCCTTTGGCAGTACTGTGAAGCCCATGGATCCTGCCTCAGAATAGTGTTTCAAAATACATGAAACACATCTGATTATGAAAGAAACTAAACATATCAAAATATACTTATCAAAATATGAATAATACAAATTCACAGAACCCAGATTAAGAACTCCTGTCTAGACGATCTTTCAGCTCCCTTCCATGTCTAACATTTAAGTCATTTTCCATAGAATTCAAGTCTTCTTACCTCCATGCAGTATGGACATTCCCTTCACTAATACAGATTGTACCCTGATCTTGGTAGAAAGACTTCAAGAAACATTGTAGGAGAAAAATCCATCACCTGCTAGCTTAGCTGGGGATAAGCTTCCTGGAATTTTCCTGGATTGATTGAGCTTTAGGCAGCAGGTATCCATAAAGTCCATTGTCGGGCTCATTCTTGAAGTTTCTCCTGTTTGGTAGGACCTGCAGCCTAGCTTTAGGAACCTTAAAGGATACTTTTACATCATGACGAGAAACTGGAGGAAAACTTTCAGAGATGTAACCCTTGATTTTTACATTCCTAAATTGGAAAATAGAGCACTAGATTTGTAGTCACCTCCATGTGAATCCCAACTCAGTAACTCACTTCATATGCACATGACATACATGAACCTCAGTTTCTTCATCTGTAAAAGGAGGGCATTAGACCACATGACCTATAAGGTTCTCTTCAGCATTAATACTATGATTCTGAGGCCCCCTCAAAATGGGTAAGAATACTAAGAAGAGGAGAAATTTTGTAGATCTAATGCTTTAAAAAAAAGTTTTATTATTATTATTATTATTATTATTGCTTTATATACCTTGGTAATTTCCAAATATACGACATTGTACTGTGGAAGTCAGGCTGGGGTTGGGACCAGAAGACTTGAATCCCAGTTCTAGTTTGTATGTGTTTTGTTTTGTTTACATGGACTGTTTGGCTTATGCTGGAAGTAATTTTGTAGGAAACATATTTTTTTAATAGGTATTGTTAAGGCTCTTAAGATTTACATTAGGGAGGGCAGCTGCGTGGCTTAGTGGATTAAGAGCCAGGCCTAGAGATGGGAGGTCCTAGGTTCAAATCTGGTCTCAGATACTTGCTAGCTGTGTGACCTTGGGCAAGTCACTTGACCCCCATTGCCTAGCCCTTACCACTCTTCTGCCTTGGAACCAATACACAGTATTGACTCCAAGATGGAAGGTAAGGGCTTTAAAAAATAAATAAATAAATAAATAAGATTTACATTAGGGAGAGATCTCAGAGATATCCAAGTCTATTGTCTTTATTTGATAGAGAAATGAGGAAGAGAGGTTAAGTGATTTGTCCAAGGTCAAATAGGCAGTAAGTAGCAGACTTGATTTGAACCCAGAACTTCTCTCCACTATGCAAATTCCTGATGTGTGTCTTCTCAACTCCTCACTTGGCCTAGACTCCCTATATATTGGGAATTTATTATAGATGGGGGAAAACAAGGAGAATAAGTGGGTAGATGGTGAAATATGGGCCATTGTCCCAAACCCATCAATATCTTGGGATGGTAAATGTCATAGCTGCCAAAAGACTTTTCTGGGCCACATGTGGCCCTTTAGTCACCATTTAGAAAGCATGTATTCTCCCCCAAACCCATCTGCTCTCCATATACTGTACCTTCTGGCTTACTGACATGAAGATGCTTAAATTCCCATTAGTTCAGTGGTGCCACCCAGCTATGACAGAATATCTCTGGATTCCAATCTGCTCCATGGATCCTCAGAATAGTTTCCAGCTGATCAGAAAACGTTTAATGTGGGGTGATACTGTATGAGGCAGAATGAACACAGCTGGCTGATCAGCTGGCTGACAGACCTAGCAGTTAGGAACAAAAAAATACCTTTTCACTAGCAGGCTGAGCCATCCCATCTGGGAAATCTCTTAAAGAAAGCAACTGGAAATGACATTTTTGTGGAGGCTTTTGGGGGCCAGAGCCGCAATCTTAGCCAGAGACAAGAAAATAAGATTCCAAATAGAAAAGGGTCAAGAAAGTGACACATAAGCCTTGCTGCCTCTTTCATGTCCTCCAAAAGAGATTTTCATTCCTCCTTCGATAACCAGGTGGGTTGAGGGGGCAGCTGAAAGCAGGGGGGACCCCTTTTCCACAGCCGGCTGCCTGAAAATGGATTACTTCCCATTCTGTTGACTCTTGGTATTCTTATCTCTGCATCTGAACCTTAGGCCTGATGAACAGTGAGGCGTGCGATTGGCATTTGCAAGAACCCTGACACGTCGCCTAGCCGCCCCAAGATCGGTGTCAGACAAAGAAGCAAATGAAATGACTGCCAGCCCGGTGATAAGCCCCAGTTATTACATTGGTATAGTTTCCCCAGCTTTAAAGACTCATACTGGTGGCACTGAAGCATGAATAAGAGAAGATAAAATTTAATTAATAATTTCCATCAAGGCCAAACAGTCTATGACAACTATGTTCCTTACTGCTTTCAGCAGCAACCTTATAGCTCATAAACACTAAAGTCTCTGGCTGGTCATACATAGTCTCGTCCCCTGGTATAATTTATGGCACGGGTTGCAAAGTTAATTAGCTGCCTTGAAATAGGAGTTTTCAGAAGCCAACATCGGAAATATTGCATTGTCTGCACTAAGAAGGATTTCTTTTTTCTTTTTTTCTGTCTGGAATATAAAAGACGGCTCCTTAGGCTGAGGCTATATTATGGAAGGAGAGTCACAAACTGGCCTTCCTATTAGACTTAATTCTTCCTTTGGGAAATTATTTTGTATTTATTTTGGAGAGAGAGGCAATTGGGCATGGTGGACAGAAAGCCATCCTCAAAGTGAAGACCTGAGTTCAAATTCACACTCACTTAAGGAGGACTTTAAGGTTGAATGTTGCTTTATAAAATACTATTTCAATCAACAAACATTTATTAAACATCTACTAAATGCTAGGCATTATGCGAAGTGCTAGGGTTTCAAAAATAGATGAAACATAGTGTCTATCCTTAATTACAACAATCTAATGAGGGAGACAAGGTCAACAGCTATCTACAAAGCAAACCAACTATAGAATAAATAGGAAATAATGAAGAACAGAGGGAAGACATTAGACTTGAAGTGTTAGGGGAATCCTCCTATAGAATATGGGATGTTAGCTGGGATTTATAGCAAGTCACTGCAGTCAGTAGGTACGGGGCTCAGTGGATTCAAAACCAAGCCTGGAAAAATAGAGGTCGTAGGAACCCAATACACAGAATTGATTTTAGGAAAGGGAAGGAAGGAAGGAAAGGAAGGAAGGAAGGAAGGAAGGAAGGAAGGAAGGAAGGAAGGAAGGAAGGAAGGAAGGAAGGAAGGAAGGAAGGAAGGAAGGAAGGGAGGGAGGGAGGGAGGGAGGGAGAGAGAGAGAGAGAGAGATAGAGAGAGAGAGAGAGAGAGAGAGAGAGAGAGAGAGAGAGAAAGAAAGAAAGAAAGAAAGAAAGAAAGAAAGAAAGAAAGAAAGAAAGAAAGAAAGAAAGAAAGAAAGAAAGAGAGAGGGGGGAAGGGAGGGAGGGAGGAAGTAGAGCATTATCAATATGGAGAATATTAGAGAAAATGACTGGGGCAGAGATGGAGAATTCCTAGAACAAGCATGAGTACAATGTCACTGGATTAAAGGGTACATTTGGGGGAGTTAAGGTGTAAGAAGCCCAGAAAGGTAGGGGGGTAGGTTATAAAGAATGTCAAATCCAGTATTTGATCCTAGAAGCAACAGGAAGCCACTGGAATTTATTATTATTATGGAGGGTGATAACATGATAGGTCCTATGCTTTAGGAAAATCACATTAGTAGCTGAATGGGGGATAGATTGGAGTAGGGAGAAACTTAAGGCAGGCAGACCCACCAACAGGCCATTATCCAGGTAGAAGGTGATGTGGGCCTGCATGAGTATGAGTGGTGGCAGTGAGTGTCAGATATAAATTAAAAAATTAATATCCAAAATACTCCAAGTATTATAAAGTTTATTAAAAATAACTTGTAAAAAGCCTGAGTAAAACCAGCCTTCCCAGTTGTCCACAGGAAAAAGAGAGGTGGAGTTCCAGCCAACTATTTACAAAATGTGACCATTGCGATGTGATGTAGAGAGGAGAGGGATTCTGGGAAATACAAAAGGAATTCTGGGGAACATAGTTCAAAGGTAGAAAATTTCCACTTATACACTGCTCCTGTCCCCTGAGAACTCACCCTAAGGGAAGTCCCAGACTCACCCATTCTAGACTGAACAATAGACCTTAAAGTTCCAGTTCAGGTGGAACTAATTGTCTTAATAAAATGTCAAGTACCCTTTTGTCCTAGTAGTTTCTCCCACTGTATCAAAGTCCTCTCCCAGGTAGCCCAGCGTATACCTGATAATTAATATTGTCTTGGACTTTTCATTTCCTTGTAGCCATGGTAATGCCAATCAATCATACTTCCCTGTACTTAGTCCCCCAAATGGTATAAGTCCCCCAAGTTCTATTATTCTTTGGAGAATCTTCTAGCACATTGATCCTCCCAGAGATACTGTCCCCAGAGCCCCAGGGTTTTGACTGTGTAGTATTTGGCCATTGTTCACCCTCCCTCCCCCATCATGGATCTATCTTTTTCCTGTTTAAAGACTTGCATTTCCAAACTGACACTTGGCAAAGATACTGGAGTGGTTATTTACTTCTCCAGTTTACTTCACAGATGAGGAAACTGAGGCAAACAGGATTAAATGACTTGCCCAGGGTCACAGCTAGTAAGAATCTGAGACTGGATTCAAACTCACAGTGCTCTATCTACTGTACCAGCTAGCTGCCCTTATCCTTGAGGACAAGGGATTATTTTGTTTTGTCCTTGTATCCTGAGCATCTAAGCATTTAATAATTGCTAATTGAATTTAATTAAATTGAAGTAAAGGGTGAAGGCAGATCTTTTTTTTTTTTGGCTTGGGAGATTCAAATAGATCTCTATAGTCTATGATTTTCTTAACATTACATTAAATGGTTTGGTCTATAACATCAACTTTTCCAATTTTACTGCTTTCAATACAAAAACACAATTAATTCTGAAACAACCTAGGAAAAAAATCTTGCTAAAACTGTGGTTATTTTAATGCTAATTTGGTCAGCAAGTCTTTATGAAGTATTTATCACAGGCCCAGCATTCTTCTAGATACTGTGGGGGGTTAATGAAATATGAACCATCATCTCTGCCCTCAAGGAGTAAGTCCTAGGGAGGCAAGATTTACAAACAGAGTCTAGCTAGAGAAAGAGACAAATAGCCCAAAATCCAATGCTCAGTATAATCCTAACCAGGGTGGAGAGATGGAGGCTTTGCCTCAGGGATACCTCTGAATAATTTAGAGGCCACTGACAGTACAATAGGGGCAAATGCTAAGGGCTATCAGATCCAAAAGGAGAGAACTATTTCACCAACTGCTGAGAAAACTTTTGTTTTGATGAGAATTGAGTTGAAATAGAAGAAAGAATTTGGTCTCAAAGAAGGTATCCTGGAGAAGTAGGAAGAATACCAGTGTTGATACCTTTTTTTTACCCCTTAGGTCCAGATCTGTTTTATTCAGGTAAGAAAAGCCTGATGTTTCAACTCCTTTGTCACTATGGGTTGTCTACTTATCTAATAGCCTTAGAGAATTAATTTAATTTTAAAATGTAATTCACTTGAGGACAGGACCTTTTAATTTCTGTCTGTATTCTCAATGCCTAGCACTTGATATGGTAGATACTTAACAAATATTCATTTATTGATTGATTTAGAGTTTCTAAAGCCACTTTGGATGGTTCACAGAGCTATTTGATGACACAGTCAGCACTTAAAACTAGGTATTCCTGAATCTAAGATTGGAATTCTATCCACTATGCTATTTTGCCTCTTTTGAAACTGTACCATACCAACTGAGAAGGACTAAAGTGTAATCAACAAAAAAGGTCCCAAAGTAACCCCAAGGGACTAATAATAAAAAATGGAATCCAAGGCCAAAAGAAGGAACTGTCGGAATTTGCAGATCAAAGTGTGTCATCTTTCACTTTATTTCCTTCATAATTCTTTTCATCATATGTGTGATATGTATCTTCTGTCATGGCATGGGGAATGTGGAAGTATATATTGCATGGAAGCACTGGCACAATTTATAATTGATTATTTACTGCCTGGGTTGGGGAGATAATCTGAATCACAAAATGTCAGAAAACAAGTGTAAAAAATATTTCTATATATAATTGAAAAAAATGTAAGTTAAAAAACTATATAATGATTAAATAATAAGCAAAATGCAGATAACTCCCTCAGTTACCAATGCAGATAACACGGAAATGAATGACCACCCACCCTCCATTGAAACTGATTAAACATATGGTGACTGTTATTGGTAATGTGAATTAATAAGAAAAGGAGAAAACAGTAATAAAGAAAAGAAACGACCATCAAATTGCAAAAGATTGTTTGGTCCTTGTACAGGTAAATGTTTTTTTCAATTCTTATCCACACCACTAAAATAATCCCAAATATTAATCCATCTAATGTAATATATCCACACTGGTGATCCAAAGGCTTGGGAAATATTTAAACATTCAGATGATCTACATAATGCCAAATTAAACATATAATCAACCAACTAGATGTTCCATATCCATTTGGACAAATCCTAGATAGAAAATGCTTCAGGTTTTCTATACTAGGCATCATACAGACACAGCCCTCCTATTTGGCCTGAAAACAGATTTTGAGGATCTAAATATTCCAGAACTGGGGTAAATAATCATTGTCACATCTGGGGAGAAAAATGGAGATTTCCCGATGACTGCAGAGAGGAAATTAAATTTGCATCTATTCATGACAGATGGTGATTTAAGGAATCAGGTTCTAATCTATTTGTAGACTAGATCAAACATCATTTAAGAGGCCAAATCCTCTGGTGTGAAAGAGGTTTCCATTAAAATATAGTTGGATCTAGATTCTTACATACCTTTGCGAATATATAAATGTTATACAATTATACATTTATATTATAAAATTATACATTATCCAGATGTTATAGTAGCATTTAAGGTCTTAGATGTATTATATCTGGTCAAGTGGAATTACCATTCAAACCTCCTTACAGACGCTGATGTCTTTGTCTCTTATTTTTACTCAAAGAGACAAATGGCTGCACATTTTCTCTAGAACATCCTCAACCAGGGCACATTCTTGAAGTCCTAGCAAAAATGCTCTTAATAGTACTCTGTCACTAACTTATATAACATCATCAGGGTCTGTGAAGACTTCACAAAAGAAAGAGAAATTCAGTTCCATTTGTCATACTATCCCTTTCTACATCTTAGAATTGATAGGAAGAAGAGTGGTAATAGATGTTAAGTGACTTAAGGGTCACACATCTAGGAAGTATCTGAGGTCAAATTTGAACCCAGGACCTCCACTGTCTCCAGCCCTGGCTCGCTATCCATTGAGTCACCTAGCTGCCCCACTTTCTACAATCTTCTTAGCATAATGTTTCCCATTCAGTATTGAAAACATTTAAATGTGTACAATATCCTGTGATTCTTTTTCTCTTTTTTACTTTTTCAGTATCAAAGGTGGGATTAGTGATAGCTAGGATGGAGGCTCATGAAAAGGAGTACATGGATGAAATGGACCAGTGGACAGGAGGATAGCAAAGTAGCAGGGAAGAAGAATTTCCCCACTCTCTCTCTCTCTCTCTCTGTCATGTCCTGGCAAAATTTTACAAGCCTAAAAAAGACAAGGAAATGCTGTGCTATTATAGGATACCAATGAGGATTTTTTTTTGGTAGGTTGGATTCTCCTACTATGTAATTATTTTCAGGCATTGGATTGCAGACAATAGCTATTGCAAGGAACTAAGAAAAGGGTGATGATTTGTGTACATATTCAATTCAATTCAGCTCAACCACTGTTTACTATGTGTGAAGCATGTGAAATGAATGAAGGCTAGTTGGAATCCCTCTAGGACATCACCTTCAATTACCCCACATCAATTCTGTCCCCAGGCATTACAAAACTTTGCAACCAACTTCCTACTTAAAAAAAAAAATTAGGACAGGAAAGCTCTATTTCTGTCCTAGTGAACTATATAGGCAGAAATGAGGTGGTTGGGTTATTTTTCTTCTTCCCCTTGAAGTAGTTCACAACTTCAAAGCAAACAGAATTCAGCACAGAAAGGAGGCAAAAACATGGCAAAGAGTCAAAATTCACCAAGACCCCATGTACAGACTCATTAGGAAGTGTTGATGAAACATTAACACATTTTTTGCTCTTCTGCAAAGAAATGGAGTTTTCTAATATTTTCTCTGAAAAAGTCACTTGATTTCATTCTATCCATATCATGAACATAATATGCTACAAAGAAAGTATAGTACATCTGTCCTGAGGCAACAGAATGACCTAGCAGACAGAGTTTGACCTAGAATCTAGAAAACCTAATTCAAGTACTACCTCTGACCACATACTGAAGGGTGTGATCCTGAGTTTGAACCCAATGTTCTAATTTGCTAGACAACTCATTTGAAGAGCTCTCAATTAATGGATTTTGTTCAACTCCTGTTTTCTTTTTTGCTCATTCTTCTTCTTTTTTTTTAAATACTTTGTTGGAAAGGGCAGTTTGCTGGGTAGGTGAATGGAGTATATTAAAAAAAAAAAGTGATATGAAACCCCCCCCCCCAAATAAATTTAAATAAAATTTAAATAGATTCTGGGATAATGAATTTCAGTTCCTTTTCCTTCCAAGATCTCAAAGTTGGCATTTAGGTCTGAAAGCAAAACCATCTCAATGAGTCAGATGATTGAGCAACAAATTTGAGATGAATGTATCCAGGCAGTGATCTCATGAGCATGGCTCTGTCTACAAATCTGCAGGGTAGCAGCAAAGTGATATGATCCAGCAGAATATCTATTTAGGCTCACAGGGGATTGTTCCATCTTATAACAATTTCACTAGCAGAGTGACTTGCTCATCACCATTGCCACACACACTTCATAAGGACACCACAAAGGGAGAAAAAGACTTTCAAAGTCTTTTTGACAATAGTCACTTTGGACAAATTTCTCCTTTGACAATGTGTTCTTTATATATGTCCCTCATTACTATTTTACTTTAAGATACCCCGAGAGACCTTGTATATGCAAGGGAAGAGTGTGCCTCAAACTTTTTAGAGTAGGACTTCTGTACCAACTAGCTTCACTATATCATCTTAATACCTTTTCTAAAAGCTAATTGAAATATGACTAACTGATGTTGGGAAGACACCAGTGGGGGCTTATGAGCAACAGAATTAGAATACTAGTTTCTCAGGGTTACCTGTAGATCTCTTGGGAGTGAGGGAATTAAGCAATTAGTGGATTTTCTGGGCATCAACATTTCAGTGAAAGGGTAAATAGAGAAGTAGGAGGAATAAGTGACAAAAAAGGCGAAAAATAAGCAGTCCTTGACCTTGAACATCTTCTCTTCTACTGATTCCTATCATTTCAACTTCCCTACCAAGTTTTTCCTTATTGGTCAGTCAGATCCAGAACATAAGTTCCCTTGGTTACTTCTTTTATCTTCTAAAAGCTGAAATTGTCAGCTGGGCAAGTCAAGGATGTTTTAGCTACTCTGTTGTGAGGAGAGAAAGAGGAAGGGAAAGGGTGGGGTGGGTGGGGTGGGGGTGGGAAGAATTGAAAGGCCTAAAGGAAAAAAGAGAAAGTGCAAGTACTTCTGAAGATTATTCCTATTCAATGTCTTTCTTTCACTGAAAGGTCCTAGAAGCAAATGTCTCTTTCACTCTGAGTGTCAACTTTTCAGGTGGAGACAAGGAAATGCAAACCATGTTTCCAGCTGGTGAAGAGTATCCCCCAGGCTGTTGTGTTAACATCTCTCAAACTGCCTCAGGGTTTCTTATGTGCTCAATCCACATATCAACTTGGACAACTTCTATTTCTATTTTTCTGTCTCAGAGAGGGAAAAAAAAAATTGACTTTCAGAAGCACAACTCACACCTTAGACCCACCCAAAATGTCAGAGTCAGGAGTAAATTCAATACTTTTTGATCATATTTCTTCTCCTTAGCATGCCCTAGCAAAAAAGAAATCATAAGATTAATGACCTTTCAAAGTCCAGAGATTAGGGGGAGCAGAGAATTCTGAATTCTTGCCAGTGGGTAACTTTGTAAAGCCCTCTGAAACTGGTGAATGATGAGTACTATCTACACACATTGCCTGGTATGCAGACCCCTAGAAACAATAGAACAAACATTCCCACATTTGGATTAAGAGGCAAATCAGTAGGCCTGATTTCTTCCAGGTATTTGGTCCCTTAGGGAAATAGAAAATGGTTGGGTCTCTGCACTCTGACACCACCTTCTTTCTGTGACTTTTAGGGTCAGAAAGTTAAATGCTTCATTTAGACATGCAGTAAATTTACTTTGCTGGGGTTCAGTTTCAAGGTGAGTGATTAAAATGCAGAATTAAAGAATCTCAGTTGTAAGGGGCTGAAGAGGCCAGTTTATATCTGAATGAGAACCTCCTTTGTGATCTATTGGCTATGTGGTTGTCCAACTTCTCTTTGAAAATCTTTGCTGAAAGGGAACCAAATCTGCAAATATTTGGGGAGCAAATGGAGCAGGTAGCCTGGAGAGGGTGCTTATACTTGCAGTCAAATCAAAATCTGTTGGGATTTTTTTTTTATTTGCAACTTCTATCCATTCTTCCTAATTTTATTCTCAGTATGTCCATTAAATTGGAATTAAAGCCATTCAATGCGACATTTTCTTTAACATGAAACTTCTTACCATGACTGCCAAGAGTTCCTTTAATTTCCCAATCCTCTGGTGAGCATTCCTGTGCTGCAGACCAAAGGCTTATAAAAGCCCAAACATGGCAAAAAAATCTCATGACTTTAGAATCTAGCAAGGTTCTACTCTATAAAAAGGAAGAGACTAAATTGCAAGACTAATTCCAAAGAAGTTATAATTACAGTACAGGGGCCTTCATACAAAGTCTGCTGGGCCAGGGAAGGAATGAATGAAGAATGGCTGGCTGATGAGGATGCAAATAATTTAATCTCATAATCACACTTGGGGGCAGCTCTAGATCAGAATATAGAACCAGGAATTCCTGGACTCCAAATGCAAACGTAAAGGGGACAATGGGTCACTGGTTTTCCCTTGGATTCTTCTCACTAGGGGTAGAAGGGAAATGACAATTAACCTCGTTTCTTTGTAGTGCTGGTTTTTTGGGGGGTGGGACTTGGAGGGGATCAGAGAAGAGAAACACTGGTGAAACTGTGCCTCTGAATGGACTGCAAATCATTACTACTACCACTACATTCACACACACACACAAAAACACTACTAAGCTCCAGGGACCGTAGGAGATTAGAGAGAGTTGTTATTTGGCTGATTTTCACACTTCATTAGCATATGCATAATTTAACAAGTGAACCTGCTGGGGGCTGACATGAATGAAGGTTGCTCTCCTTATACACGGACAGAAAATTGGGGCAGTAATCATTAGGGAAGCTTAAGCATGCCAGTAAACCTCACATAAGTATAATCAGCACAGACCAGCAAAGGAGAAACAAATGTTTATGATATCTCTTTATAGAGGGATTATTCTGCACCTGAAAGAAAGTAAGGTTTGGCATTAGGAAGACAAATCCTGTCACTTCCGTGTACTAGCTAGATAGGGCAAACCACATACTTTCTGAGCCTTGGTTTTCCCAGCTCTAAAATGGGGATTAGGATACCTGCTTCACAAGGTTTTTCTGAAAGACAAATGAGATAATGAAATGTCTAAAATTGCCTTTTAGTTATATCACTTAAGTGATTGCATTAATTTTTCATAACTACTCTCATACTTGTAGGATTTTTAAACCTATCAGGGTCAAAGAAATTAATAAGAATGGTTAAACTGTTTAGTAACTCACTGATAAATTATTGCTTACAAACAGGTATTTTTATAATGTTTGGAATGCTTGCTGGAAACATCCAGAACATGCCAAAGTGTGAAATTTTCAAATAGTATAAATTCTGTTATAACATATAAATTATTATTTTATTATAACTTTCTAAAATTATACAAGATGAGTTTAGGTATCATATAATGTGTTATTTTTTCTATTTCCTCACCTAAAAGAAATGACTGGGATATTTAAGAATTCAACTCTTGAAATTGTATTCACATTTTAAAATTTTTTACTTACTTAATTTAGGACATTTTCCCATGGCTACATGATTCATGTTCTTTCCCTCCTCTCCTCCTTCAGCCAATGAGCAATTCAATTGGGTTTTACATGTATTATTGATCAAGACCTATTTCCATCTTATTAAATATTTGCAATTTCACATTTTTAATACTAACTTGTTAACTTCCCCCCCTTAAAAATACTTAATCAATGTTGTAGTTCTCAAAAAAAAAGAGATTTTTAAAAAAGCACTTTCTGTAAATTATTTCAGAAAATGCTTTGTAAGCTTGAAAGTGATACTAAATGCCAGTTATGATGATTTGATTCTTTTATAAGAAGGTAAATAACCCCTGTGGTCAGCTACCAAAGCCAGTTAACTCCCAGAAAGGGGCCTCTGGAAATGATCTAAGAAATATTATCTCCCAAGGAATGGATGTTGCTTTTCCATCTTTTGATTTCTTTCTCCTTCGACATGCTATAATCTCTGCATTACTTTCTCCAGATAATTCATTTTAAAAAATGTATTTAATTAATTAAGAATATTTTTCCACGGTTACAATGATTCATGTTCTCTCCCTCGTCTTCTCCCCATCCCCCTCCCGTAGCCAATGCACAATTCCACTTCCCCAGATAATTCAACTTGCCATTCTAAACATAGTACTATTGTGTGGGGCTCTACCATGCTCCACTCAGTACTTCATAGACTCGTAGGGCTAGTCAGGGGCTTTGGAGGTCATCAAGTCCAGTCTGCTAATTTTACAAATGAGGAGACTGAGGCCCAGAGAGGGCAGGCGACTTGCCCGTGCTCACATAGCTAGTAAGTATCCGAGGAGGTGAACTCAATCTTCTTGACTCCAAGCTCAGTGCACTTTCCACCCTATGTCAAGCTCTGGTGGCACTTAAGGTGAAAAAAATCAGGCAGGGAGAAAGTTTAGCATCCTCCCCAAAAAACCCCAAACAAAAACCCTCAAACAATTCCTATTTATGCAGTCCTGTATCTATTTGCAAAAGGAGCCCAGGGTGGGAGACAGAGTGTACCAGGTTTTGCTGTGAAAAAAAGTGGGTAAGTCATCCGTTGTCCCCCAGTGGGGAGAGACAGAGCAAACCTGGGGTCAGGACAACCCAAAGTTAGATCCTGCACAGAGACTCAAAGGACTATGGGGAAAATGCTTTGTAAATCAAGGGGAATTTATGGTTTTTCATACTGTTCCTGGATATCAATTAAGTGACACTGTGGATAGAACTGGGCCTGAAATTAGAAAGGCTTGAGTTCAAATTCAGCCTCAAATATTTACTAACTGTCCAGGGGTGACCCTGGACAAGTCATTTCTTCTGTTTGCCTCAAGTTACCCATCTGAAAAATGGGGATAATAATAGCACCTTCCTTCTACGGTTGTACAAATGAGATAATTGTAAAGCATTTTGTACAGTGCCTGTCACCATAGTCAAAGCAATAGAAATATCAGCAATTATTTTTATTATTTCTATTGCATTCCAATTCAAGCACTGGTTAATTATGAAAAATGCACTTTAATCACACCACCAAATTCTTAGAACTACAAGTCTGCAATATGTCAGTGACAGTGCTTGTGATTTTTTTTTAACCCTTACCTTCCATCTTAAAATCAATACTAAATGTTGGTTTTGAAGGCAGAAGAGCAGTAAGGGCAATGGGGGTCATGCGACTTGCTCAGGGTCAAGTATCTGAGGTCAGATTTGAACTCACCTCCAGACCGGGCTCTCAATCCACTGAGCTCCCCCGTTGCCCCCAGTGTGTGACATCCTGATAGTCAGTTTGTCCTGATGGGGAGATTTCACTCCACTCTCTGATTCACACAACTAACTGGTCACATCCTCAACCCCTTGTTTGGTCAGATGCCCACATCAGGGTCTTCTTTAAACACGTGTCCACAAACAGCAAATCACAATGTTGGAAAGGATCATTTGGGTGTTGCTGTGGCCTCTGAGACAACTCCAAGCCACCGGGTAAAGCTCTTCAGCCTTGGCCGCCGGGATGACCTCGAATCCCTGCTGACTACATTTCTGGAGATAACCAATCAGAATCTGGTTTGGCTGAGGAGTAATTCTCAGCTGAGAGCCTCGGAGAAAGACCGCGACAGCCAGCCACAAGTACACCCTCTAATTACACGAGGAGCAAAAGTGCGCTTCCTGTCCCTCCTGACCTGTTCTAACGTACTCCACCCCCCCACCCCACCCCCCGGAAGTGCCGCAGTGCGAGACTGAGTGAGTGGTGATCATTGATCATTGTATTTTATTGGTACGCTATCAATTCTGACCACAACAATGATCAAGAAATAATAAGCCCTTGGGGCTGGTACATGAGCAAATAGGTTACAATATTAGTATCAATAATACTTTCAAGATTAGAATCTACCTGGGATGCCACATATGTAGACTTACATGCTCATATTTTTTTAATGGGTCATTTATAGTGGTTCTTAGTTACCTATTCATACCTCAACATCTCCCACCATGTCTAGACATCCAATATATGTTTGGGGATCTAAGGGGTCAGTCACTATACTACCTTTCATATCAGAACTCTAAATAAGAGTTTGAGATACTATATATGGGTCATATTTCATTTTTGGTTCATTATAAACCTCAGAGTCTGTTTTTATCCTAAAATTCAGTGGTCCCCATTTATATTTGGGTTCAAGCAACTCTTACTGTTAATCCAATTTGTAGTTCAATCTAAGTACTGTTCATTTTTATTAAGCCCATTAATCAATAAGTATTGATTAAACACCTATTACTACAAGACTGGGCTCTGTGGGGGAGGGTCTCTGTTACATGTTTACCACCTAGTCTATCCTCTTTTAATTAGCATATTGACCAGAAAGTGAGTAAAGAAGGTGAGAGGAGATGAAACCCAAATGTGGCCATTTTGCCAAGTTGCCAGCTCTGCTAGAAGGTTTAGTTAGAGAACCTAAAATAAATGACATGAAATGAGATTTGGAGATTATTTGTATTTGCCTACTATTACTCGTTGAATCATCCAACTGAATAATGGGAATTGACTATAGTTCATTTTTCCTCCCTAAGGCCATGATATTCAGTTCTGATTACTGCATTTTATTCTGGTCATAATATGCCATTTCTCCAATTACTTTATTTAGCTTGAATTTTTATGCTATTCTTGTGTTGGCCATCTTTCCTGATTCAATATTATCATAAACTTAATAAGCATGACCTCTAAAATTATAACAGATAAAATGGACCTCTTAAATTATAACAGATATAATAGTATTAAATGGCCCTAGACTAGAGGCATAATCTTTTCAGAGGTAATTTTCATAGTCTAGATCAACTTTAACTCAACTTGACATTGAGGTTGGCTTGTTATCTAATGTCATTGTGCCTCTGATACCTTATAAATGCCCATTACTCTTAAGTACCTACTATGTGCCAGGTGTTGGAGATACAAAGATTTCCCCTCAAAAAAAAAATAGTTTTTGTCCTTAAAGAGCTTATACTCTATAGAGGAGATCATATTACACTCAATAAATCCATAATCTATACATGAAGAATCAGGCATGACTGAAACAACTGAACAATAACAACAAATATATACAAAGGAGGGTGGGTGTGGCCTTTTTGTTTGTTTGGTAGGGAAGGAAAGGCGTTAATAACTGAAGAAATGTGGAAAGTCTTCATGTAGAAGGTGATACATGAGCTGAGCTTTTAAGAAAAAACAAGGGAAGCTGGGTAGCTTAGTGGATTGAGAGCTAGGCCTGGAGATGGGAGATCCTAGGTTCAAATCTGGCCTCAGACACTTCCCAGCTGTGTGACTCTGGGCAAGTCACTTGACCCCCATTGCCTAGCCCTTACCACTCTTCTGCCTTGGAACCAATACATAGTCTTGATTCCAAGATGGAAGGTAAGGGTTTAAATAAAAACAAACAAACAAAATGAGAATGCATTCTAGACATGAAGGAAAGCCAGGACAGAGGTTCAGAGAACAAAGATGGAATGCCATATGAAAGGAAGAGGGAGAATATGTATTAATATACAATTATTGATACATATATTTGAGCCCTTAATACCTGCTTTTGCACATAGCACCCCAATTCTAGAGTGTGTATGAAGCTATAAATTCATAGACCCAAGGATCCCACCTTTGACCTTTACTACCTTGGACAACTCATTTTCTTTCCTAGGTCCTGAGATTTCTCCTCTGTACAACAAAGAAGTTAGTCTAGATGGTCCTTCCAGTTCTAAACATATGGTTCTGTGATGAATTAGTTTGGTAACTGCCCAATATATCTGATCCTCAGAGACAACCGATCTAATGTAACTGGTGATCTGCTAATCCCCTGCCTGGGAACCAATCTGAGAAGCAATAGCTCTTTCTTCTTAAGAGATCAAAAATTCAAAGAAAACCAATCAGTCAAAAAATCACTATCAGGTAGGTACACAGGAGACTAGAAGGCTCTGCCCTAACTATATTATTCTTGTCCTCAAGGAGCTTTTCATCTCACTGGGGAAACAGGAAAATACTCATGCAAAGAATTAAGAATATAAGCCAGTAAGTCCTTGTTTAAAAACATGAGTCATGTAGAAAATGAATTCTATTAGAACTCAGAGAAGAGCTTAGGGAAAGTTTAATGAAGGAGGCGATATTTGACTGGCTCTTGAAAAATGAATAGAATCTGAAGGGGTGGAAAGAGATAAGAGGGCATTGTGGGCAAAGTAATGGCCAGAACAAAGACGTGAGGGTCAGAAAGGATAGACAGAGGGTACTATTAATAGCTTAATTTGTCTGCAACAATGGCTGCATATAGGGGTGTAATGGCGGACAAGACTGGAAAGCTAGATTGAGAGCTAGACTACAAAGGGCCTGAAATGCCACGCAGAGAGTCTGAACTTCATACTATAGACAAAAGGTAACTATTATAGGTTTTGTCACATAATGATGGTTCTAATGAGACTGGGTTTGATAAATGTTCTTCCCTGCTGTGGACATCAGCTTCAAATATGTAGGCGTGTGTGCGTGTGCATGCGCATTTATATATATTGCTTCATTGAACTGACAGGGAAAACATTTCAAAGCATCATGAATTACAATGGAGCAAATTCAGCACTTAAGTAATGCTAGAAAAACATGGAACTAACAGCTAATATTTATTCTCAGTTTAGTTATCTAAGGATAATTGCAAGAATGATTGTGCCATTATCAAATGACTGGTTGATTGTACATCCGATTGCTTTCTGTTTTTACGCAGGGTTTTGAAGACAATGTCTCCAAATTGCTTCCTTTTCAACAAAATGTCTAAATACCTTATTAATGTTCTGTAGCTCTGTCCTCCTCTAAGGACCTTCCAGAATTACAGTATTCTGGAAAGAAAAAAAAAACCCTCAAGCATTCTTGTATTCTCATGGGGGGGATACAAAGAGATTCAAAAAATAGTCCCAGTCCTCAAGAAGCTTTCATTCTATTGGGCTAGATGGGAGTGGGCAATTTTATTTGCCATTTGCACTGTGATCAGAAAAGTTCACAGGGTTTTCACAGGAAGTTGGGAAGTATTGACTTGAACCCCCTCTTGTCTCAATTTCTTAACTGTGAAATGAGTGAGCTGCTACCCCATGAAATGCTTGAGGGTTTCTTTCCCCCCAGAATAATATGTGTTTCCAGACTAATTCACAATTTTCCAATATGCCACAGTTACACTTCCCCCTCCCCGCAAGGGGCTCTCTATAGATCTCATATCTTCTACCTACTCCATGACACCAAACATATTCAAACAATCAAATGAGATAAGTGAACCTAACTAAGTTTAGGTGACTTCCTTTAGGAAAATATCCACAGAAGCATTATCAGGATGATGAAGTCCTTTAGGTTCATGCTAGCAATAATAACAACTAGCATTTATGGAGTGCTTTAATGTTGGGGAAAAAGCTTTATTCTTATTTTCACATATTATCCTCTAATATGGACTGTAGGAGACAGGAAGGATCATTACCCCCATTTTACAGATGGGAAAACAGAGAGAGAGAGCTTAAATAATTTATCCAGAGTCACTCAGCAAATTTGAACTCAGGTCTTCCTGACTCGAGGCTAGTGAACTCATATATTTCACCACCTATCCGCTACACAGCATTGGCTGAAGGAAGTGGGAATGTTTAGCTTGAAGAAGGAAAGACTTGGGAGTGGGTATATGGTAGCTATTTTCAAAAATCTAACAGGGTTATTATGTAGAAGAGTTTTGTTCTGTAGGTCCAAGAAGACCTGGAATGGAAATGTTGGGTCATAGGTGGATTTAGGTTGGGGGTCTAGATGGCCTCTGAGGTCTCTTACAATTTTGTGACACCTATATTGTGTGTCATTTTTCAATTGTGGCCAACCTTTAGTGTCCCCATTTGGTGTTTCCTTGTTTCCTGGAGTAGTCTGCCATTTTCTTCTCCAGCTCATTTTACAGATGTGAAAGCTGAAACAAATAGGGTAAAGTGACTTGTCTAGGGTCACACAGCTAGTAAATGTCTGAGGCCACATTTGTACTTCAGAAGATGAGTCTTCTTGACTCTAGGTCTGGCGCCCTATTCCCCATTCCACCTAGCTGCCCTTTGTGAGCTTATTTTGTGACAATTTCCTTTTTGGCAATTTCCAGGAGGAATACATTCCATTCTTTCCCAAACATCTACTTTCTGTCTTGGTAACAATTCTAAGACAGAAAGGCAAGGGCTGGGCAAAGGGGGTTAAGTGACTTGTCCAGCTAGAAAGTGTCTGGAGCCACATTTGAATCCAGACCTGTCTTTCTATCCACTTTACTGCCCCCTGAATATACTGCATAAAAGGAAAACACAGATGCCATTCTCTCTCCCTCCCATCATGGTTTTAAAGTCCTTCACTCCATTAAAAAAACCAAATTCTTAGAATCCACTTTGGAGGGGAGGCCATCTAGCCCACTCACCAGCCGATGCATGAATCCCCTCTAGTGGCAGTCTGATGAGTAAACTAGGACAGAATGACATAATGAAGGGCAGCCCTGTGAAAAGCCAGGGTGCTGATGGGAAACAATCGCACCCCAGTGCCCCAAATGGCTATCACCTCTGCCCACAGTCCACACCTGTCAGTCCTGCAGCTGGCAAAAGAACCCCAGGGAAGACCAAATCATTCTAATGGGCCAGAGCCTGGCACTGTCCATCTGTCCTCATTTTACAATGAAGGTATGCTATCTAATAGGTCCAGGGGAAACTATCCCAGAGGGGAACATGCATCTGCTTGGGGGTAAGACGAGAGGAGAATAAGAAAGGCATTTAAAATTTCTAAATTCTAAAAAAATCACTAAAGTTTGCAAAGCCTTTTCTGTACCTAATCCTATAGGTATAGTATTTAAGGCACTATAGGCATCATTAGTATACCCATTTTACAGAGAAGGAAACTGAGGCTCTATCACCTAGCTAGTGTCGGAGGTAGGATTTGAATCCAGTTTTTCTTAGTTTAGCACATTGCTTACTAATACCACATTGCCTTTCTAGGTAAAGTGACACCAGTTGTACTTTCTAGATGGAAGGAAGGAAGGAAGAAAAGTAAGAACAGCAATGTCCAGTTATTGTAGAAAGCTTGGGTTAAGGTCTAGATGGGCAAAAGGGGGTGATATTAGAGGTGCAAGTAGCCTACTTCCAACTAAGTGAGCTGTAACTGCTATCATGAGAGGCAATACATCTGCCTTCCCCTTTCCTTCAAGATCTCATAACCTGGAGGCAGAATATGTGGTTGGCTTCTGATTAAAAAACAAGACCGAAGGGACGTTAGAGATCATCTAGTCCAACTCCCTTATGTATAAAATAAGATTACAGAGGCCCAGAGTTGTTAGATGACTGTCTGAAATCACACAGACAATAAGCATCACAGGTGGGATTTGAACCCAGGCCATATCCCTACAGAGCCACTGCTCTTTCAGTTGGGTTAGGAAGTTCACTGGCATCCTTCCATGCCTTACCAAATAGACTTCATGAGTGGTTATGGAAGAAAACAAATTCTTCACCTCTTGGTCACCATTCTGGGGATAAGTCTTGGTGCATTTGGCTAGGCTGGTCCTTAAACATGAATTGACTATCTTGAAAGCATTCCAAGCTTGGGGGCACCAGGTTTTTGCATGGTCTTTGCAAACTCTGGGTCTCCTCTATTCCTACATGAAACACTCATTGTAAAAGGAGTTACTGGAGACCCAATGGAAAGATCTTCCTCAAAGATTGAAAATTTCTCTATTAGCAGTTATGCAAACATCCCATCTAACCATCTACCCTGGCCATTCTGCCATCTTTCCTTTTCTCTCCCTGGGGAAGAGCCTCCTCTGGTCTTAGGCCTCCAGAGAACATGTCCCCAGGAGCCCTCTCCAGGGGGATGAACTGTCCTGATTGGTGAGTCCAGGTGGTCCCAGACCATGATTCCTATCTCATCTAGCCATCCAACCAGTGTATTCTGCCATCTCTCCTGTGACCTTGTAGAGTCAACATCTTTGATTTCCATCTCTTGCTTGGAGGACAGTAATCAAATCAGTGTAGCCATTGTTTCTAGAGAGGATATAACATTCAACCCCACTCATTTTTCTTGTGGGCTTCTAGACTGGAACTCCTTTTAATGATCTATTTGGGTTTTTATTTCTCCCCTATGAAAATGTGGGCAGGCCTTACCTTGGAACCTAACACCTGTCACAATAGCTGGGCCATAAAAGGTGCTTAAAAAACACCTTTCTTCATTTTATGAAGAGACTTCATTTTTTTCCTCATTTGGGTTGTGTTCTTCCTAAAGGCTTCTATTAAAATCCTTCTTTAAAATAGAGCTATTTTATGGAGTTTTGATTTGGGAAGCTACAGGAAAGGTAAATTCTCCAAAAGCAAAAGAAACATTGATTGGCTTGTTGTCCTCAAAATAATGTAATCCCCAATACCTGGATATGAATGAGTTGATCAAAGAGGATTTGGGGTCAAAGAACCTGGTATATTTTTAATATTATTTTATTAGTTATATTAATTGTAATATCACATTATAATTTATAATTATATATTATTATTATATGCATCTATTTCCCCATTATCTTTGTAGACTATCCTATTGGCTTTGGAGTGAAATTATCTCAGACTTTGTGCTGGCACTGCTGGAAAAATTTAAGAGGAAATTTAGTGCCCCTTTCTAAAAGTTGACAAGCGCTCTACCTTCTCTGCATCTGATGGAGCCTTATCTTGGGCTCTTTCCCATCTACTTGTAAAAGAGGCTGTCTTTCCATTTCATGTTTCATGTACACACATATACATCTACACACACACACACACACACACACACATACACACACATATATGGAGTCATGATTATCTTCTGGTTGCTCTCTTCCACCAGGCAGCCTTTGTTCCTAAAACGCCTGTGCTTGGCCCTAGGCAGCTGGACTAACTAACTTAGGCACTGCTGCATTGATTGCTGGCGATTACTATCACAGTATGATTGCATTTATTAATTAATGTGTGCTCCTTGGCCTCTTGGTCATAGAGACAGTGTTTTCTAGAGAATCACTGGCAGAGGGAAAAATCAGCTTGACACACCAATCCCCCACACAGAGAAGTCACTTTACAAGTTGCAATTGGGAAATTAGCTAAGCCCTTAAAGCAAAGCTTGACAGTTAACCCCTTCTGGCTCTGCCACCACTGTGCTGCTCTTCCTTCTACAGGAGAAGCTTTCTCACGCAATCAATACAAGGCGCCCCAGTTTCACTGCAATCAATAGGATGAGAGGCTCCGCTGCCCACAGTACTTTCCAGGTACCTAACATATGCCACGTGACCACCCACGCTTATGTTTCCAAGATGCTCAAGGACTTTAGGAAGCCTATTACTGAGTATTAAGCATCAAAGGATTCTAAGTGATATACACACATCATTATCCATGCTGTTGTTGCTATTAAAAAAAATGTCCATCCCCTCTTCTATTAACACCCCCTGGATATTTGTATAGTTAATTTAATCACAAGGCAGGTTAGAGCACACATCAACAATGCTAGGAATCACAATGGTTCAATCCACAGAATTCTAGAATCTTGGAATTTTGTTACTATCTGGAAGCTCATTTAGTCCATTGGCTGATGCCAAAAGAGAGGCACAGAAAGAAGTGACAGACCAAAAGTCATCCAGCTAGCCAGGACATGAAACCAGGTTTCCTGGCTTTCAGTCCAGTTTCTTCCGTCCATCCCTCCACGTTGCCTCTTGACTGTTTCTCCCCAGCCCTCCCTTGGTGTAGTTTTCCCTAGCATTGCCACGAGGCTAATCTTACCTCTGTCACCCAGCTCTGGATGGCTTTTATCCAGGATGGGCTTTCCAGCTAAAAGATGCTGCATGAGTGCTTAGCATGATAGAATAAGATACATTTATCCTCTTTCTTAAAATGAACTCTTGTCTCCTGAGCATATCTACCTATTAGCCATTAGATCTGGTACAGTAGTCAAATGGTATTTATTGAACATGCAGTAACTGTCTTGTGAGCTGCAAATTAATGGGATGCCCAAGAACCTAATTTTAAAACATTATCCTGCTCTTTGTTATCTGTATTTGTTTGTTCCATTGCCTGACACTTTAATTGGTACTGCGGACTCCAACGCACAACTGCAATTTTCCTTTTAAATGCTTAGAAAGCTGCTGCCTGGAAAGGCTTTGCTCCCAGAGCCTGCCTGGTAGTGAGGGAGGTAGGCAGCTACAAGTGCCAGGGGCTGCCCATGAATATGGATGGACAAGTGGGGGCTCAGCTCAGGTGCAAGCTGGGGCAAGGACAGATGAGCTATTCATCTTCCCTCACTTGGGCTAAATTCTTCAGCCCCAGACGGGCACCGCTGCTATTTTTAGCTTCCTTATTAGGATCTCCCTGTTTTATTACCCGGTTTCTTCAGAGCCTTAGTTTGTCTGCTAATTGGCTTTTACCCTCTGATCCTTTATTCTCCCCTAGCAAGCAAATTGGCCCTTTCACCACCTAATTTGTCCTAACTTTTCACACTTCATTGCTTCATTGTCCTTTTGTTTTGGCCTTCCAATCCAATAAATCCTCACACCCCTTTATCCTAACACATGCACCTACCAAGGGAAATAGAATTATTGACTTGGAGCTGTGAAGAGACCTCGGAGGCCATCTAGTAGAACCCCGTCATTTTACAGATGAAGAAACTGAGGTCCAGATAGTTTTAATAACTTACCTGAGGTCACACAGGAAGTACCAGAAGTGGGATTTGAACCCAGGTCCCTTGTCTACATAGACAATGCTATTTTTATTTTACATAAAGCCTTTATCAATGCACACTTCCATGTAAAATCTATATCAGAATGTTTTTAGTCTGGGGGGGCAAAGAGAGAGGGTGGGAAGAAAAGAGAATATGAAACTCAACCTTTAAAAAAATGTTAAAAATTGTTTTTTTACATGTAATTTGGAGAAAATAAAATGTTATTAAAAATAAAGCAATGTATGCATCCTATTCCTTATTTCCAAAGGGTAGATTTTAAAAGAATTACTAGCCTCATTTCCTGTAATAATAGCAGCTAACATTTATGTAGTACTTTAAGGTTTGTAAGACACTTTTATCAAGATGCTCTCCTAATAACAACACCCTAAGGTGGCTACCAGTATTTTCTCCATTTAAATATTTTATGTACATTGGGGCTCAGTGCCATTAAGTGACTTCTGTATCACATAGACCTAGGCAATGTCAGAAGCAGCACCCGAGTCCTGAACCTCCTCCTTCCAAATCAAGGACTCATTCTACCACGACACCATGTTTCCTTTCTAAAAAGGCTTAACTCTTTGCCAGACACTTGAAAAGAAGACCTCCAGCCCTCTCACATTGTCTGGTTGGGTTAGAGCAATGGGTCTCATGCTTTTTTATGCTCAGGGCATAGTATTATTCTTTGTGTGAATCTTGGCAAAGGCCCAGAGAGTCAGAGGACTATAAGTTCTCTGTGATTCCTGAAAGACTACATTAAGCTCAGGCAAATGGAAGTTCCATCCAATTGGGGCACACCTAGCTTTGCCCAGGAGAGGCACATCCTTAGAGAATCACTGATTTAGTGAGCTCTCACAGTGAATTCATCCAGGGTGCTCATCCTGAGACTTGATAAATCTTTTCACTCTTTTTTTTTTAATCCTTACCTTCCATTTTGGAATTAATACTGTGTATTGGTTCCAAGGCAGAAGAGTGGTAAGGGCTAGGCAATGGGGGTCAAGTGACTTGTCCAGGGTCACACAGCCAGGAAGTGTCCTAGGCCAGATTAGAACCTAGGATTTCCCATCTCTAAGCCTGGCTCTCAATCCACTGAGCTACCCAGCTGCCCCCCAAATCATTCACTCTTAGGTGACCAGTTGGTCTATCCTAGCTCTCTAGCTGCTGGATTCACTTGTAACATCAGGAGCAGGGGGCAAAGGACATGGGAAGCTTAGCTTTATTACATTTAGCCAAACATAAAAGAAGGAAGAAGCTTTTCTCATCAATAACAACCATCTTTTATGACTTTGGAGGTCATTTGTACCTGAGACTCATTCAAATTAGGCACAAATTTCCGCTGAAGGAGCAGCCTGAAATGATGTAGCTTCGTTTATTTGGACTAAGTACCAGGATGTTAAGAGACCAAGGTCAACAAGAGAAACCAGTATAGGCTTCTCAGCCGCCTGTGGCTACCTGAGACCGGGGGTGTAGCACACTTGATGTTTTTAGCCCTCTGGGGAGTTGGGCTGAAGCTCCCTTCTCTGCGAGCATGGCACGAAGCCAGCTCAGTCCAACTCAGGCTGAGACACACAGGACTTTTTTAGGCTGGAGTAAAAGTGCCACCACCTTGAAGAAGAGAACAAAAGGGCTTTGGAAGGAGTGTAAATGAAGCATGAATCACAGATAGAGGAGATTACCATCAAAAGCTCAAAAAAAAAATCTGCCATGGCTATATGTCTCAGCTAATGACTTGTGATCATAATTTCTGCATATTTTAACAGATGTTCTGTTTATGAAACTGCAAACGGATTTAGGAGTTATGAATAAAGCCAGCAGGCCTCGGAGATGTTTCTTTGTATGATTAACTGACCACAGGCCATTTGTTTTACAACAAAGATGCTCAATGATCCATAGTCCCTGATTTATACTAACCCATGTATAGTAATGGTTGATGTCTCCATGGTATTGTTCATTAGCATCCCAAGAACGATTGGAGGAATGCAGATTAGGAGAAGAGTTTCCCATTGCTCCACATGATGGTTCATTAGTGGATGTGGAATCGATCAGAAGGAAAACTAAGATAATGATAAGCTGGAATCTGAGTTATTAAAACAATTAAGGAAACCAAAAGAAACAATATGACTTTTCATAATACTGGATGTAAGGCATTTCTATACCTGTGGCAACTGCATGAGGAAGTTTTCTCTTCTTAGAATACAGCACAGATTTGCCTACAACTTCTAGTCATCAAAATATTTAAGGATGATTTTCAAAAATACCATCCACTACTATTCCTGTTATTTTTCTAGTGCTATCTTTTGTTCCTAGGATTTTATTCTTTTCTTCCCCAGCCCCAAAGTTACTGAGCTCCCTCTTCCTTTACCCAAGTCAAGAGAATATTTTTAAATCCTTCCCCTCCTGTGAATAGAAAAAAAAAAGAAGAAGAATCAGGTCTAAAGAAAAGATACAGAATTCAGCTTCTGGGAGATTAGAGCAGAACTAAGCTGATTAGCATATGTGGGAGATAAGGCTGATGGATGGAGGGCAGAAGTATTGGAAAGGAGTAGTGGATAACCCTAGTGTAAACCATAGGTTAGAGAATAGGTTTTTACCCAGAGTATCCTCATGTGCCACCAAATATTGAGATAAGAGGGCATTTCTCTTCTCTGAGACTTGGAAGGGAGAAGCATCCTTTTACAACGCCTAAATAAACTGGGTAACTCCTGCACTTATATAAAGACAAAGAGAGAGTCTGAGTTGGGACTTGAATTTATTCCCAATGTATTCTATATATTTATCCTGTAGAATATATTCTCTATTATAATAATTAATGTTATACTAATATAAACATACACATATTACATATATGTTAAAGCAATTTTGTCCTTAGACAATCTGAATGATTCTCGTTGACATCTCACTTGTCAAGTATGGTCTTTGGCATTACAGGAGAGGCTTCTGGCTTTGACTCAACTCCGTAGGTATCTCACAATTTGACCCTGATCTCCACGCCCCTGCTTCTCTCCAACTTGTCACCCCTACCTCCCAAGCCTCCAATCTCTCTTTCCTCCTTCTATTTGAAATGCTTCAGCTCTGTCCAATTTCAAGTGTTGGGTTGGTACGCAACATCTGGTACACTTATCCCCAACATTCATTGGATAATTAAATTATCCCCAGAACTCAACAGGGGGAATGGCAACTGACTACCTGCAGGCTCTGTCTGGCTCTGAAAGTTTCATTTGAGTACATTATCATGACTTGCATTTATTTGTGAGCTTAAGAAAAATGAATAAATGCCCCTGAAACATCCTCCATTCCATCTGTTGCTGAAGTTCACAGTATGCTTCAAATCCAAGAGAGGATACTAAGTTATGCAAAAATAAATTTGTGCTCTGAATCCCTACTTCCACTCAGAATGCACATAGGCATGTTTGAACCTACTTGGAAAATCGCAAGCTCTGGGACCCGAACATATGGCTTCAGTTAGCTATCCAGATAGGACATGGGATTTCCCACAAGTAGGATTTGATCAGCAAGCTGGATTTCAAGTCTCTCCACTGTTTGGACATTCCAAGTGGGGAGGGATTTCTTTGCCCAGGCCTCCCCTACAAAGGGCACTCAAGACAAAGAGAGACCAAACCTGGGAGATCTGCCTCCAGGCTCTGAAGCCCCAACTAGTTATGTAAGAGCTTGGAGTCCCAAAGGGCTTCCCAGGAACTGGAAGGGATCCAACTTGGCCACAAGAATTAAGCTTTAGCTAAATTTCACTCCTGTCTTTACTGTGAACATTAATAAGATGTTCAAGGAGCTGAAACCAAATTCCTGATCATCACTAGCCAGGAGGCTAACAGAAAGCAGAGGGAAGAAAGTGGGAATAGGGTTTAAAGATTACTCCCTTCCAAGGATGCCATTGCTACTTGTTAGTAAGAGCACATTTACTCCATATAGCCCATGCCCACTTCTGGTAATTTTTCTCGATTTCTCACAGGCATTATTATTCAGCCTGAGCTTGTATAGATTGCAAAGCATTTGGGGACCAAATCTGCATGCAAATCAGAATGCAAAAATTTTGTATTATGTTGTATATTAGTCAGGGAACAAAGAGCCCTGATGAACTAGAACACTGGGCCCAACAAATGCCAAGCAAATGCCTGGCATGAGAACCTATCCTAAAACCACTTCAGATAAAATTACCCCTATTAGTTAGCTTTAGCAAAAATGAGGCTTAAAAAAAAAAGATAAAGGGCATTCATATTTAAACATATCATTAAATTGAAATTAAGTCCTAAGAACTAAAATGTAGAACTACAACCTGTCTTAATTGAGCATTTTCTAAGAAAAAATGTTCTGCATGCAAAGAAAGAGTCCCTAGATGAGGTCAAGTACTAGGGTTGTTCATGTTCCTGAGAACATTATCATTATGTGGCTGCTTCTGGGCCAGTATGAGCAGGTCTAGTGAGCTGAATTCAGGATCACAGATTTAGAGCTGGAAGGGACCTTACTCATCTTCCAGCCCAATGACTTCATTTTACAGTTGAGGAAACTGTGGCCTAGAGAAATTAAATGACGACCCAAATGGCACAAGCAGGAATTATTGGAGCCCGGGATTCAAACTAGGATCCCCCAATTCCAAATCCAGCTTTCTTTCCGTGATACTACTTGGCTATTATCCCCCCAAACCCATGAACTAGATATTTGCTAAGCAACACAGTGGAAGCCTGGCTTAGTAGTGTCTTCTCCTATTAGTATACAAGGCAGGAGACTTCAGAGGGAGAAAACTGCTTCCTGAGCTAGCGTAGTGGCAGAGGTAGGTGTAACATGGGAGCTTTGCCACAGCTGTCCAACGTGGCTGGTCATTTACTATTTGTCAGGAACTGGTGAATATCTCACATATTTGTAATGATGCCAGTAATAGTAAACAACTTGCTCCTGGACCACTTCTATCTCAATCTTATTGAAAAAAGATGAGAAGGCAATAATAATAAAAATGAGAGGAAGTATTGCACAGTGGATAAAGAACTAGGCTAACAGCCATGGGTTCAAATCCTATCTGGGACACATACTGGCTGTGCAACCCTCAGCAAAATCACTTGATCTCTCAGTGTTCTAGGCAGCTCTGGATGTTTTGATTCCTATTGGGAAAGACAGTTTCCTTATTCCAGACTTCACTATTCCAATGAAATCATAGGTCTAGTCCTTAACCCTGTCCTTCCTAATGATGCTGCTGAATGATGAGGACCAACTCATCATGCATGTTGAATAAGGAGGACAATGGCAAAATAAAAGGATGCCAGGGAGGGTGATGTACCATGGGGATGTTTGTGCCTCAGACTACATTCCTTTTCAGCAGTGATGAAGCTGTAGCAGCAACACTGAAATATCTGGGCTCTGGCAAGATCACCATTTGGGGTCACCATCTAATGTAAAAGAACTGTTACTATAAATAAAAAATATAGACAGAATGGCTAGTTGTCACTTTTCTGAAACTGGATTTTTAAAAAGTTTTTTTTTTTAAATTTGTGATTATCATTCTGATAATGTTGGTGGATTTCCATTTGTACCCAATTCCCTATTTGTGTGGAATGCTCAATTTTGTTGGCACATGATCCATATAGTCTGTTCTTTTTATTTTTCAGTTTGTTTCTCTTGTTCATTTATTTTTTATATTGTTAATTGATTTTCCTCCTTTTTTTTATCAGGTTGGCTGAAGGTTTACAATTTTTTTGGTCTCTTTTGATTATCAGTCCTACAGTCTCTCTGGTTTCTGATGTTCTTTGTCTAATTTTCAAGAGCTCTTCTTTCATATTTATTTGTTGAGTAATTCTAAAATTGCATATTCAATTCATTACTTTCTTATTTTGTTCAAGAATGTTCTGAGGGTTATTTTTCCTTTAGGGACTGCTAAGCTCCATTCTATAAATTTTGATATAGTCTCATTGTTATCATTGTATCTTGATTATTTTTCTTGTGTTAGGATCTGTAAAGGATATGTTTAATATGGCTTAGTGTTAAATTTACTTCTTTTACACTTCTTTGTAATATCTCTGTGCCTTAATATGTGATCTGTTGTTTTTTTAAAGATGTAATTTGTTATTCAGAAATATGTATATCAAACAATTTACAATTTAGCACTACATTCTTCAACAGTTGGTCCAATCCTATGCTTTCTCCTTTATTTGTCTGAGAAAGATAAACTGCTCTGAGAGAACAGTTTCAATTATTATTTTGCTATTTCTTAATTTTTTTGCAATTCATTTGATGTTTACCATACTAATTTAAATGTCACACGATTTGACATGCATATATATATATATGTATAATTTAACACTGATACTGTCCATTTCTCCTTTAAATATATTTCCTTTATAATTTCTAAGGAAATACTGAATTTTTCATTTTGCTTTCTTTGCTATCATGACTATAAGGTGTTCTTTTGGAGTTTTAACCTAATGTATAAAAAAAATTTTATTCCAACCTCTTCTTTTAAATATATGTATATTCATGAGTATATGCAGACATATTATATATATATATATATGTTTTGCCTTTTAGATGTGTTTTTTAATAAGGAAAATATTTGTTTTCTTTTATATTCTTTCACTTTCTTTTTTCTTATTGGATTGTTTAGACCATTCATATTTAAAACTATGAGTTAGGTTTGCATTTTTCCCTATTTGGAATCGTAGATTTTGAGCATATACTGAGTCATGTAGAATTATGTACAAAAATGGAGGGGGTATCTTCATATAGTGTTTTAGGATCAGGTCAGTGCTACCAAAAATTGTAGGAAAGGTTATTTTTAAGGTGCATGAACTAATGAATCACTGATTATGCATTTCATTGATGGAATCAGTGATACTTATCCCTACAGTTTGCAAAAACTTAGCCTCTAATGGATACCTAGAAAAACAGTTTTTCTAACCACAGGTGATTAGAACCATATACTACTAACAAATGATAAAATCTCACATCACCAGTACAAACACCCAAATATCTTTGAGGACTCCACAAATAAATGGTACTGCAACCAGACCATCATCATGGGCAGAACTGTTGTGCTCAATCACCTGGATAGCATACTGATCCATAAACATTTTAGCATGGTATTTTAAAGAGAGGACATCATTTCAAATATTCCTAATTCCCAAACTACATCGAATGAAAAGTTTTTCAAAACATTGGAACTCAGAATAAGAAAACAAAACTATATGGGAACAGAATGGGTCATATGTCATCCCCGTCATCCAGTCTGCTACTAAATATCCTGAAAAACACTCCAGACAGTTGACAGAAGATGAGTTTACATCAATTGTGCAATCATTCACTTACAGAAAACACCCAGTCATTTTGTCTATTTTCATAATCCCTAAAGAGCATCAAATAGAAAAGAATAATAAAAATATGCAACTTAGTTTTGATCTTTTCCTGTGGGACATCCACCCCAAAATGAAAAAAAAAGACAATAAAAACAACAACAGTAGAATAATACAACACAATAAGAACCCACATTTACATAATTCTTTTAAGTTTATCAAATTCTTTCCCCACAACAGCACTGTTAGAGAGATAGCACCAGAAGGCAAGGTGGGATAGCAGGACAAGACTGAAGTCCAGAGGATCCGAGTTTAAATTTGGCCTCAAACACTTACTAGCTGTGTCACCCTGGGCAAGTCACTTAACCATCTAGAAACTCTAAACTTGTAGCCTGGGAGGAAAAAGCAGGAGAGAGGAAGAGGCAGAGAGACATCACACATATGTATGCTAGTAACAGTATTCATTCATTCACTTATTCATTTATTTATTTATTTATTTATTTATTTATTTATTTATTTATTTATTTATTTATTTATTTATTTATTTAATTATTTAATTTTAAGCCCATACCTTCCTTCTCAGAATACTTTGTATTGGCTCCAAGGCAGAAGAGTGGTAAGGGCTAGGCAATAGGGGATAAGTGACTTGCCCAGGGTCACACAGCTGGGAAGTGTCTGAGGCCAGATTTGAACCTGGGACCTCCCATCTCTAGGCCTGACTCTCAATCCACTGAGCCACCCTGCTGTCCCCCGTAACAGCATTTATAATAGAAATTTACTTTTGGAGGAGGTGGGGGAATTAGACCTGTGATTTCATGGATGCAAGAAACTCTTAGTATGAAAATTCCTTTTACTGACGTAAACTAGCAACTCATGTGTTACTTATAGTTAGTGAGTTGCCTGGAAATTAAGAGGTCAAGTAACTTGTCCAAGTTAATATATATGAGACAGAACTTGGATTCAAGTTTTCTTACACCTTCTCTATTATGTTCCACTCCCTCTCCAATAGGGTAGATAAGGCATTGGACTAGGAGTCAGGATGGGGTTCAAATTCCACCTCTAATACTGGCCAGCTGAGTGACTCTGAACAAGTCACTTTTTCACTTTGGGTCTCAGTTTTCCTAACTATGAAATGAGTGGATTTGGATTCTTTGACCCCTGAGGCTTCTAGTTCTAAAGAGATAACCTTAAGATCCTTTGCAGTAGGAAGTACAACTAATCTTGGAGAGAACTGGGATGGGAGGGGAAGGGATGAGAGGGGATGGGATGAGAGGGGATGGGATTGGAGGGGATGGGATGAGAGGGGATGGGTTGGGAGGGGATGAGAGGGGATGGGATTGGAGGGGATGGGATGAGAGGGGATGGGTTGGGAGGGGATGAGAGGGGATGGAATGTGGGAAGAAACCCTGCCTCTGCCACAAGTCAGCTGTGACCTCAGGCAAAATGCTATCCTGAGCACTTCAGTTTTTTCATTTGTACAATCAGTATTTAAAATCCTCTCTTTTTATAGATAAGAAAACCAGTTTCTCAATAAGCTAACTGACTAGCTCCCAGCTCCCAGGTTAGCAGATTAAGGACAGGCACTGCTGGCCTCTAATTTCAAGTCTGTTTATACCATCCTGCTGGCCAGCTGACCATAAGGTCCTTTCCAGCACTAACATTTTAGGACCTCCATCACCTCTAATGGTTGATTATCCTTTTTTTTTTAATTATCCTTCAAGATCTAATCCAATGTCTTTCTTGACTCCCTCAGGTGAAATTGTCCTCTAGCTCCTCACATTTTCCCCTGGCACTTTGGTCACATCAATGGGATTCTTTTGTCTTTGGCCCAGAAAATGAGAGGTATCAGAAACTGGTGGGTCTACATAAGACACATTTTCTGCAGGGATACAGGGAGAGAGGCCTTTAGTTAAGAAGCATAAACCCAAATGAGGGCAGCAGTCATGGTGTACTCACTGAGATGAATTATTTATACGCCGGGTGCTAATAACCTCAAGTTGGAGCAAAAACTGGCCAACAGAATAATTGCAAATCAAGTGCTAATGTGTGGGGCCTGAATGAGAGCCCTTGCTCCAGGGAGAGCAAGGCATTCAGGAGTTCACACTGCTTGACGTGTTCACTTGAAGAAATGAGTCTGACTGGGAGAGAAGCTGTACAGGCAGGAGGTCTATCCCCATTTCTATAAAGGGAATGAAAGCTCTCTCTAGTCTGGTCATTGGAAAGGTCCATTTCTTCAAGCTTCTTTGACTTGCTTCTGTTCCCAGGACTAAATCAGTACCTTAAACAATAGCTATTCTGTTTGCTGAAATGGTGGGTTCAGATTTTTTATGCATTGAAGAGATTAATTTATTTCAAGGTGAGAGATATAATTTCAGGAAGTGATTAGACATATTATTTATGACATATTAGTCATTTTAGCATGTCTGATCCTTTTTTCTTGGCAAAGATACCATTTTCTTCTCTAGTTCATTTTACAGATAAAAGCGAGGCCAATAGGATTAAATGACTTGCCCAGAGTCACACAGTATCTGAGGCTGGAGTTGAACTCAGGTTCTCTTGACTCTAGGCTTGGTGCTCTATTCACTGAACCTCCACTGAACCACCTAGATGCTGGAAGTAGAGGGATTTAATTATAAGAAGTGATTAGACGAGTATATGAGCCCATCTTAGATGGGAGGGAAAAGCAGCAAACTGCTCAGAAATACTTTTTTTATTATTGAGGGGACAAAAGGGGCAGCAGAATCCCTAGGGATCCTGGACCACTTGAAGGCAAAATTTGTCCCAAAAGACCATCTCCCCTCTCCCCTAGTGCAGAGGCATTTCTCTGTCAGTGATTATAACCCACTGACTTAAGGAATATTTGCCCTCCAGGCTCAGGATGAAAAAAAAAAAGGAAGCCAATAAAATAGTCAGAGACCTCAGACATTGCTTCCAGATAGCATGATGGGGAAGATTCTAGTTCTGTAGCACCTTGTTTTTCTAATTGCAACAAAAATCAATGGTTCCTGAAAACGGAAAACAGATAGATCACCCTTGTTTATCTAAGAAGATCATTGGACAGAAGATGGATGAGCAAAGACATCCAATACCTCAGTTTTTGTGCTGGCCCAAGCATTTTCCAATAGCAGAATATTGGTGACAACCATCTGAGGGAATCTATCCTGAAGAACAATACCCATTTAGCCAAAGATGCTCAGTGCATCAACTGCTCCCCAGGAGAAAAACAATCTGATTTTAAATCAGTAATTCACTCAATGCTACTCTAATGGCTTTAAGAAGTTATTATCATAGATAGAATCACAATGTTTTAGAATGAAAAGGGACCTTAGAGGTCATCCAGCCCAATAAATTCCCCATCCAATTCAGGAAGCTTCTCTATAGCAACCCTACTGCCCTTTGACTTAAATCAAGCTTCCCAAATGGACCTAAAGCTATGCCCTTGGAGAAGCTGACCTACTAGAGGTATGTATATATGCTGGCTGTCCCTAAAGAGGGGTTTTCTTAACCCAAGGAGAAGAGCTAGATTATAGAGTGCTTTAAGTTTTATAAAATGTTTCATAATAAATATTCCCATTTTATTCTCACTACTCCTCTGGGAGGTAGTTGCTATTATTAGTCCCATTTTATAGATGAGGAAACTGAGGCAGCCAGAGATTAAGTAGATTTCCCAGAGATACACAGCTAGTGGGAGGGAGAATTTGAACCAAAGTCTTCTTCACTCAAAGTTTAATATTCTATCCACTACCCCAAAATGCCTCTGCAATTAATATCATGAAACATGGAAAAGTGTATAAAACAAATCTCATCCCATGGAGGGCTTCCAGTGTCAGGAACAGTAATAATGAGCAAAAAGCCACTTGTTTTCAGAGATTTTTGGGTGGCTCACATGCTCCCTGTTTATGAATGTTGACGATATCCAAATGATATTAGGCAAGAGAGAGAATTTAGAATTTGAGAGAGAAATTTAGAATTTTAGTGGCAAAAAGCCTTCTAGGAAAGTCAAGGGATTTGCCCAAGGTCACCCAGAGTCAGAAGTGGAATGGGGGTGTCACTCTCCAACTCTGCCTTCCTGTCCTTCCCTGTCTTTTCTATGAATACTTTCCCTCTCCCCTATTCTCCGTCTCTCCTACTCTCCCTCTCTCACTTATTCTTTCCTCCTCCTCTTCATCTACTACTCCCTTTCTCTCTTTCCCCAATTCTCTCTTTCTGTGATCCTCCTCCCAAACCCACTTCAGATTTGGCCAAGAAATTGCCTATTCAAACCTACTGAGGATACTTGCACTCCACTAACAGGCATTTACTCCATTTTTCCCATCTCTTGGAGACATCATCAGATTTTGGGTGACCCAGAGGGGATCACCCTATGACTCTACAAAATGCTTTGCTTAAAGAGTTTTCTTTTTTAAGAATAATTGTTCTAGACTAGTGGTAATTTACCTTTTTGTGTGTGTCATGTATCCCATTTTGGCAATGTAGTGAAACTTAAAATTAAATACTTAAAGGGAACATTAAATTTTAAAAGTTATGGGAAATAAGGATATGTTTTTCCCCATTTAATTTCATGGACTCATCTAAAATCTATCTATGAACTCTTTGGGGTGAAGAACCCTGCTAGAGAATTTTTAGCATGAGATATGAAGTATGAGAAGGGATATCTCAAAATATTTTTTTATGATACACCCTCCCCCCAAAACCCAAAGAAGAAAAGGGCAATTCTCTTTATCCCTACATGCTGTGGGGTGGGCCACCCTTCCAGAGGGGATGGGGTCTTGGAGGTGGGACAGTGTCGGCAAAATGATGGACACAGCTTTCGCATTCAACCCACAGCACAGGTTTAACAGGATAAACTGCTCCCCATTGGCTGAGGCCTGGATTTATTTTATACCCTCATGATCACACATCTACTTGGCACACAGTTTCATTCTGAACATACATGTTTCCATGGAATCTAACAATAGACAGGAAGCCTAGGGAGATAGTCAATGAAACATTGTTGCTAAGGGCAGGCTCAGTGGGTAGAATCAACATGACCCAGATATAGGTTAGGGAATTCAGAGCACAGATTTGCCAAAAGTTTTTATGCCTAGACAAGAGGGTCCTATCTAAGTGGGTATATAAGAATCCTTAGGCTTAATTTTGTAAGCGGGTTCTCCTGGTAATATCCTAGGGGGACAGAGTGGGACATCTGTATTAACCCTGTAAGCAGGTTGCTCATCTATTTTTCCTGGGGCTATGTAAGAATACAGTGCAGGGGAAACAATACTAGACCAATAGAAGAGAACTGGGTCCTAGTTCTGCCTTCACTTTTAGCTAGTTGAATGAACATGGGTATGCCTAGAGGGTGAAAGAGGTTTTTAGTTCTAGGTGCCAAATCAACCAATTATATATTACAATGACAAATTTTCATTTTGCTCAATAGGGGAAAAACAAACAAACAAATGTCCATTCAGGTAGGGAAATACTCACCCACCCACTGCCCTCACTCTTGACTAAAATATAATAGAACTAACTGGCCGAGGAATCTTTTGGGATGTCCACTAAAGGGATTCAAAATGCCCAGAAATACTTGGGAGTCAATAGTACTTCCACACTGGAATTTACAGTGATCATTTATCTCCACTGGACAGAACATCTACAGGTTCCCAATACTCAGTTTATTATTATCTGGAAAATGTAAAACAAAACAAAACAAAACAAACAAAAAAAACCCAACAACCCATGAAGCAGAAAAGGCAGCTGCTCTGTTTTTCCTCTTAGCCCAGAAGTGTCTGCACTGTCCATATTTGTAGTGATAAACAGCCCATGATGTCCTCCAATTCCTAGTAAAAATCATGACAAGAATTTACAGAGAAATTGCCTATTGTAGCAGTCCAATGTCAGGGACCTTCTATGGAATCTATTTCCATGAATCTATTGATACAGAATGACCTCTACCTTATCAATCAAGCTTATGTCCTTATACTGGCTTCTAATTACTTAGCTTTGGGAACTGATGAAATCAGCAAGGAAAAAAAAGAGAAGTTCTCACTAAAGACTCAGGATAACTACTACAATGTTCCTCTAAGGTTTTTTCTGACAAACTCCAGGATTTTCAGCAAAATATCCAGTGCCACAAACATTAAATGTCTTCATTGCTGAAGGCCTGAGCCCCCATTTCTAGAACACTAAGATTTTCACTGCATTTTCCTCATAACAACTCTGTACAAGAAGTAATAGGAGTATTATTATGCACATTTTACAGATGAGGAAACTGAGACTGAGTGGTTATGAGTGATCCATGATCATACAGCTATTAAAATGAATTCAGGACACAAAATGAGACCTATAGTTTTTGGACCTGACCAGTATGGGTTTTTGTTTTGCATGACTGAATATTTGTAATAAGGTTTTGTTTTGTTTTGTTTCTAGTTGGAGGAGAGAGAGAGAGACAGAGATAGAGAGAGACTTGAAAGAGAAGAGACACACACACACAGAGAAAATTGAGTTTTGTTCACTGAAATAAAATTAATTTAAAAGCATCTATATTAGCAATTGACCTGCAGGTCTCGACTCCACATATGGTGTTCCATCAACTACACTATACTGCTTCACTTTCAGATAGCTAAAAAACATGAATGAACTGCTTTTTTCAATTTCTATAATTAATATTCCAGGTTTCTTACATCTCATTTCCCTATATTTTACTCTTTGATCCAGTGACACTGGCCTTCTGGCTGTTCCCCAGACAAGACACGCAGTCTCTCAGCTCTGGGTATTCTCTCTGGAGGTTCTCCTATGCCTGGAACATTCTCCCTCCTCCTATTCACTACTGACTTCCCTGGATTTCATTAAATCCTAACTAAAGTTCCACCTTCTGCAAGAAGCCTTCCCCAACCTTTCTCAATTACAGTATCTTCCCTCTTTTAATTATTTCTGATTTATTCTGTATATAGCATAGTTTGTATGTATTTGTCTGCACATCATCTTCTCCATTAGATTGTAAACTGCTTGAGGGAATAAACTGTCATTTGCCTTTTCTAATTTCCCTAGGGCTTAGCACAGTACCCAGCAAATCTTGATTTATTGATAACATAACGAATTTATAATCATGAATCTCAAAGAACCTGATATTTAAAGTTGTAGTAATCCTCTTTAAGTTATTTTCTCCTCCCCCTTGTAAAAGGAGAGCTAGATTGCCCTTGAAAAAGTTAAGAAAATGCATCTTTCTTCTTAGCCTTAGTAGAGGGGAGTATGAGGAAGAACAATCATTTTTTAAGTATCCAGCACGTATCAGTTACTGTGCAAAGTACTTTACAAATATTATCTCATTTTATCCTGATAACAACAGTGCTCCTGGAGCCCCATTTTACAGATGAGGAAACTAAGCCCTTCCTAAACTCAGTCCTTCCTAAATCCTGGAGCAGCACTCTATCCATTGTGCCACTCAGCTGCCTAGTGGACTATGGATGTATAATAATGAATACATTGTCAAAAATTGGTTAATTTTCTTTCTCTTTCTTAAAAAAAATTCTTTGTATGATGGATGGCTTTCTCAGTATCTGGAGAGGGGTATATTTGGAGGTGAAAACTGATGAAAAAAAGATCATCAATAGTTTTAATTTAAAAATAACTAAAAAGAACCAGAGATATTAAGGACTGATAGTGATTAAAATAGACCTTTCCCTCTGTTTTTTTTATTTTTAATAAAAATGACAGGGTATATAGCCCAAGGTTATGGGGACACCTTAAATTCCAAATGGCAACCTGTGAAGTAGGTAGTCCAAGTATTATTTGCCCTTTTCATAGATAGGGGAGCTGAGTGTCAAAATTATTGGCTCAGGGTCACAGAACTAGTTAGTTTGAGGCAGAACTTGAACCCAAGGTTCCTGATGCCAAGATCAGTGTTCTTTGCTGCTTTTCCTGTGCAAACTCACTTTAACTTGAGTTTATTAAAAAAAAAAAACCCAAATCCCAAAGCAAATGTAAATGATGTTTGGATTTTCCAGCATTTAGCAATCTGCCTACCAGTTCTTGAAAAGCATTTGCCCTATGAATGAATGAAATGAAAGGATATATGTGAAAAGACTTTGAAAAGCCTAACAGTACTGAAAACACCAGACACTATTCTTATCCTCCTCAAATCATCTTTTCCATTTATTTTTTTTCTATCCCTCCCTATAAAAAGAAAACTAGATTGTCCTTTATAAAAGTTAAGAAAATTTGACTTTCTTCTTTCTTGAAGTAGAGGGGAAGGAAAGGAAGAACAACCACCTTTTTTTTTTAAAGCACCTACAATATCAGTTACTATGCAAGGTACTTACAAATATTATCTTTTTTTTATCCTCTCAACAACCCTGAAAGCTGGGGACTACCAGAGCCCCATTTTACAGATGAGGTTACTGAGGCAGACTGAAGTTACACTATAGCTTTCCTTTTTTTTCTTTTTTTTAAACTCTTACTCTATTTTGGTTATTAACTCGAAGACACAAGTGCAAAGGCTAGGTAAATGGAGTTAAATGATTATTTGCCCACGGTCCCACAGCTAGAAGTGTCTGAGACCAGATTTGAATCCCAGGTCCCCCAACTTGAGGCCTTGCACCCTAACCACTGTACTACTTGGCTGCCCTGTCACATAGCTTCTTCTCTCTCATTCTCTTTCTCACACTCTTTCCCTCTTCTTTCTGTCTGTCTCTCCCTTGATTCTATACTGTCCTTATTGTTTTCTTATCACCTCCATGTTTATGTTTCATCCCTCCCTTCTCTCCCTGGAATGCAAATTCTCTCTTTCTTCTCTCTCCCCCCCCCCCCCTTTCCTTCCCTCTCTCTCCCATCCCCCAAATCCTTACCTTCCATCTTAGAATCAATACTATTTATTGGTTCCAAGGCAGAAGAGCATTAAGAGCCAGGCAAGGGGGTTAAGTGACTTACCCAGGGTCACCCAGCTAGGAAGTGTCTGAGGCCAGATTTAAACCCAGGACCTCCCAACCTGAGGTCTGGCACTCTAACCTCGGTGCTACCTAGCTGCCCCATCACATAGCTTCCTGACCTTCCCTAACTTCCTATAGCACACAAAGAAAGGAAAAGCTACTTGTCAGAAAGAGAGAAAAACTGTGGCGAGGGACGACACTCCTGTGTGATGTACACCTAGCCTTGGGACCAGCTTCTTCAAAAGTGGTCTTTCCTTTGGGCAAGCAATGCTGAACAGTCAAAGGGAGCTGCTTTCCCCCCTCCACGGTATGGGGTGGAGGGAAGCAATCTCAGCCTCCTCCTGGTGCTGGCGAGGCCCTCAGACTGCATGCACCTTCTGTAGGCTAACACAGCCCATATGGGAAGCCGGCACTGGCTCTCCCCCTCCGTTTCCCACCCTCACATACACACTTTTTTTAGCACCAACAAAGCACTTCCATTTTTAAACGCCATCTCCCAATTCAAAATTAAAATCTTCTATTTTCCACTGCTGCGCTCTGCTGCAGCTCCAGCTATTAGCAAATCTGCTGCGTGGCTGCGCCTGGCTTCGGAAGAGATGAACAATCACGGGTGGGGGGCCTGGCTTCAAGAAGAAGGGGAACGAGAGGGGTGACGGGTCCTTGGAAGACAAGAAGGGGAGAGGAGTGCCAGGAATGAAGGAGGGAAGGCTTCCCAGGGCTGGCTGGAAGGGCTGTCAGCAAGAGAGAGAAGGGCCCCACAAGACGGGAAGTCCAGAGAGACAGAATGAGCGTGGGCTGCCAGAGGACAAAATACGGAGGTGGACACAGACCGGAGGTGAACCGTGCAGAAGATCTCATACGAGGGCAGAGCCAGAGGAAATGGGAAACTAGGACAAAGCGAAATCTCCACAAAGGAAGAAGAAATGACTCTCTCAGCCCCAACAAACTAAAGAATTTTTTCAAATGCTGATCCTTCTGGCTTTGGTCCTTTGACTCTCCACCGGCTAGATGCTTCAAAGAGTATTTTCACTCCTTCTATAGAGGTAGACAGTTTTCCCCCCACATATTAAAAAAAAACAAAAACCTGTTTTCCTACTCTTATTTCATAGCTACTGTGCTGAAGAATGCTTTTTCCTTTTTTGGGCAGACCTATGATTTCACAGGCACATGGGATGTCTGTTGAGGAAGCTCCCCCCATGAACACGTTATGCGCACGTGTTCAGCACAGCTTAGTCTTAGTTGCCTGGGACAAGGTAAGTGACTTGCCCAGGGTCACAGGGCTAGTTTGTATAAGACATGAGGAACATGATCTCAATTCTTTCTGACCTTTAATTATTAATTATAACATAGAATGAATAAATGATAATTAATTTTAATAACTAATGCTCTTATCTTCCATCTTAGAAGCAATACTGTGTATTAGTTTCAAGGCAGAAGAGCAACAAGGGTTAGGCAATGGGGGTAAGTGACTTGACTAGGGCCACACAGTTAAGAAGTATCTGAGTCCAGATCTGATCCCAGGACCTCCCATCTCTCCATTTACTGAGCCACATAGTTGCCCCTTGGGCCCGATAACATTATAAGGTATAAAAATAAAAAATAAGATAGTGACTTGTTCCAGAATCTTCATGGATAAAGTGAAGAAAATGAAATAATGAAAGTCATAGCTCTTTTCATTTCCATAGCACTTTAGGGTTTAAAAAATACTTTCCTTACAATAATCCAACAAGGTAAACAGTATAAGCACTTTTTGGGCTTCCCATTTCTTGAATGAAAAAACAGAAGCCTGGAGATTTTCAGTGACTGGGCTACCATCACCCAGCTAGGAAACCTCCAGGCAGGGACTCCCCTCCAGTCCATCTGTGGTTCAATCCCATGTTCTTCCCCTTTGGCCATGCTACTTCCTGCAGTGACTCTCTTTGTATATGAAGAGCAGTGCCTCATTATTTCCATAGCACTTCCCAGGTGATCACACCTTCATTCATCTCTGCTGCCAGTTCCCTTTGTCACCTATAGCTCAACTCCCAATTCTATTAGCAGGGTGAATCCTGTTCACAGGCTGCTGAAAGCTCGAGCCTTGATTGCCCCAAAGTCACTAGCTCGGTGGGTTGGTTCTGTTTAACTGGCCCCCAGCCCACAAGAGCCCATTCATACAGGCACAAACACAAACACACAACAGGACCACTCTCTCCTTATTACTGGAATTAACATGCCCTTTGGACCTACTTCAGTAAGGGGCTGTAGAAGAATCCAGCGCCTCCCCCAGACAAAAAGAAATATTTAGAGAGAATAGAGAGAAATATTTAGGCATATCCTTTGTACTCAAATTAAACCAACAGGTTTCTTTCTAATGGCAAATACCATCTTCTGGAACAACTTAGATAAACTGACTTGGGCAGTGATGGAGCTCCAAAGGCAGGGGAGGATATCTTCCACTGGAAGCCACCCGGTATATCATTCCTGAAGTCTTCGCCAGAGCTCCACCTTACAGAGAGTTGCTAAGGTTGACTTTTAGGAAAGATGCAGGACTACCTATGGATCCCACAAATGACTTTGGGGGAGGGGAATCACAAGGAACCAAGCTTCTCTGCCATAACCAAGACTATTCATAGGCTATTAGTTGGAGGTGGAGGACCATGGGAATTCCTGCTCTAGTTCCAGCCCATTGCTACACCTCAAGTCAACATCTCTTCCCTCTGATCTCATATTATTGTTGTGGTTCAGTCATTTCAGTTGTGTCTGTGTCTTTGTGACCCTGTTTGGGGTTTTCGTGACAAAGATGCTGGAGAAGTTTGCCATTCCCTTCTCCAAATCATTTTATAGATGAGGAAACTGAGGAAACTGAGACAAATAGGGTGAAGTGACTTGCCCAATTTCACACAGTAAGTGTCTGGATTTGAACTCAGAAAGATGAGTCTTCCTGACTCCAGGCTTGACAGTCCATCCACTGCACCACCTAGTTGTCCTTCCTATTAATTATACTCTTGATTGTTTTAGATCTCCAGTTGTTTAGTAATGAGCAGAAAGAATGTCCACAACTAGCTGCAAATGACTCAACTGAGTGTGACATCTCTGAGAGGGTCATAGGAACTTAGAGTTGAAGACACTCCAGATACCATTTTTTTCTCCCAAGCCCATACTTTCTGTCTTAGTAATGACACTAAAACAGAAGGACAAGGGCTAAGCCATTGGGGTTTAAAGGTACTAGGAAGTATCTGAGGCCATGTTTGAACCCAGGACCTTCAGACTTGAGACCTGATGCTCTATAGATATCTATAACACTCACACTCACACACACACACACACACACACACACACACTAGCTGCCCTCATCACCATTTATTTCAACCTGTATATGAGCAGAAATCCTTTTCCCAACATTCCCAATATCTTTAGTCTTGCTTGAAGATGTCCAATAATGGGACCCATTCAATTTACAGAGAGAACTGTGTTTAACATGTTTTGCCTTATAACTGAGATGAAATTGCTTCCATAGATGATGCTCATTCTCCAAGTTTTGCTCCACTGCAGCCAAGAAGAACAAGTCTAATTTCTCTTTTACCTAACAGTCATCATGTCTTCCTCAAGTCTCTTCACCAGGCTAAACATTCCTATTTCTTTAGATAAAAGGGTTGCTTTCCAGTCCCTTTATCATCCTAATCATCCTGTTCTAGTTGTCCTCTAGCATATTAATATCATTCCTAAAAGTGGTGCTGATGGGCAGCTGAGTGATTCAGTGGATAGAGTGCTAGGCCTGGGGCTGGGAGGTCCCAAGTTCAAATCTGGCTTTAGATATTTCCTAGCTGTGAGACCTTGGGTTAGTCATTTAACTCCAGATGTCTAGCCCTTACCTCTCTTCTACTTTGGAACCAATGATGGTGTTGGTTCTAAAACAGATGGTAAGGGGTTTAAAGGAAAAAAAAAAACCAAGTGGTACTTAGAATTGAACACAGTGATTCAAAAGTGATCTGACTTGGGCAACTAATAAAAAAAATAATGAGCTAACATTTATAGTAGCATTTTAAGATTTGCAAAGGGCTTCATAAATATCTCATTTGATTCTTACAACCCTAGGAAGCAGGTGCTATTATTAACCTCATTTTACTGATGAAGGTTCAGATGAAGACAAAGGTTAAGTGACTTATGAAAGGTCACATAGCTGCTACCTGCGGCTATATTTGAACTCGGGTCTTCCTGACTGCAAACCCACCACTGAGTCACCTCACTGCAAGATGACTATGATCCTAAAGCCTCCATCTGGACACCCTGCTTTGATTAAAGCAGCCTAAGATCATAACATTTTGTCTGCCTTGTCATATCATCACTTCATAATGAGTTTAAAATCATTAATGAGGTCCAGAAAGTATGCAAAAAGCTAAACAAATTTAGGAGATTTTGGTCAACATTCTTCTTGTAGTGAGTCTGAAAGACACTCTAGCATAATGAATCAAGGTCTAGTCCAGGGATCAAGAAGATCGGGGTTCAAATCCTACTTCTGACGCTTACTAGCTGTATCATAGAGAAGTCACTTTACCTCTCTATGACCTCAGTGGAGCAACTGGCTGTATCACTGTTGACAGACACAAATGGAACTACATATGCAGACTACCTTTGCAAAAAAAAAAATCAATATTCTTAATGTAAGAAATTCATTCCCTCTTCTCCTACCAATCCAAATACTGACTAGGGACAAGTTTTTAATGTTTAAATTAACCCCTTCATCCTCGGTTTAGTTTCCCTCATAAGGGGGCCCCAGATTTGATTTACCACCCATCATAGCTCCAGTAAAAAAAAAAAAAAATATATATATATATATATATCCATCCTGATTTTTCTCCTTGGTCAGGGCCTGCTCTGAATACCATTTTGAAAATGATTTGTTTTGGCACAAAATAATTTCCAAATCCAGGCTGACTTCCATTTACTGATTTCCTCTGACTATCAAGAAAAAAGCCATCCGATCACTTCTTACATTTCCTCAAAGGAACTGATTTAGAAACAAAAGTGACCTTTGATCATCCAGTCCAATGACATTGTTTCAAAGATAGGGAAACTGAAATTCAGAGAGGTAGAATGATTGTCCAAGATCAGAGACATAGGAAATGGCAGACAGGAGTCAAACCAGGTCCTCTAATTTCAAATCTCCATGCTTTTCCCAGTATATTCAGATTTAGAATGCTATCCTTTTTTTCTGATGCATTTTTTGGGGGAAGGGATTAATAACATTGGATGCAATTCAATAAACATTTATTAAACACCTACCACAAGTCAGGCATTTGTGCTAAGTGCTGGGGATATTTTTAAAAGACAATCTGGGCCCTCAAGAAGCTTACAATCTGATGAAATATGAGGTTGTGTAAAGAATTTCAAGAAGTATGTTAGGAATAGGAAACTGTCCATGCCTCAGTGAGATTGAACTTGGCAGGGGTAAGTTGCCTTTAGGGTTTTATTTTGGAATCTGCCTCTGGAAGTATAGCACAAAGTGGGGTGTGTGCACCCTAGGGAATGCAGAAGATACTATATTGGGGTGAGGAAAATATGAGAATTTTGTCATTAACCTAAAAAACAAGAAATTGAGCTTTGTTACTATTCCATAAGGGTCAGTTGGGATGTTCTCAGTTCATATATTAAGCAATCCTATTTCATATTTGGTAAGTGAGATATCCTGAAGAGTGGGAATTCTAAAACATGACAGGGTTGGCAGTAGTGCTCCCACTCTTTCTGCATATTGTGGTGTATGGCAGTTTTTTGTGCTAGGTTAAGTTGATTTATAGCTTATACTACCCAGTCTTAAGTAAACTGGCACTCACAAAATGGACAAATGGCTGAAAAAGAATTCTACAAACAAACAGCAGAATACAGATGATATTGAGTATGACTACTGTGAATAATAAGAAACTGGCAGAGCAGACATCTCCTACTCCAAGTGGGAACTCTTTTTAGCCACATTAGCAAGTCAAAAAAGTGGCAAGTTGATGAGAAATCACCTGTCATACTCTCCAAATCTTAATAGTCACCCTTTTAAAAACAAACTTCTTATATATTTATATATTTAAACTTGGCAATAGAGTTTCTAACCTGTTAAAAAAAATCCAAAGAGTTGTAGTAGATTTTGAACCCATCTGTTAAAAATACAAAAATCCAACACTTTCCAATTTATTTGCAAGAACAACTGATTGATATCAAGGACAATGGAAATTCACTAGCCAAATTCCAACAAAAAGCTTTCCATAATTGATGAGTTTTATGATTTAGTAAATGCAGCCAATAATGCACTTCTTCCATTTGGGTCCAAGTATCTTTGTGAGATCTCTACAGCTATAACAGTGAGTAAAATTAAATTTTGAAGTATATGCTATTTGGAACCAGACCTTGAAATTGCTGCATCATGAAGTACTGAAACAAAAAATTTGAAAATAATGAAGCAAATCCAACCATATTGCTCTCATCAAAAATCTTACTCCTAGCAATAATAGTTTAATGTGAGCAAAAATTCTTTATACCCATTCAATTCAATTTTATTTTAAAATATCATTTATTTCCTTTTATCATATTCTCATGTCTTTTTATTCTAACAATGTATCTAATCTATTACTAGAGTAACATACATATAATTCATAAATAAGCACACATTAATAATAATTAACAAGGTATGCTCAAACATCTTCTTACTAAGATGGTTGGATGATCAAAAAAGTTTGTAGACCATGGGCATAGAGGGAAAGATTATTGAAAACAGTAAACATTGGAATACATTTAGTTTTTTGTTTGGATTTTACATAAATTATATTTTTCCTTCATTTAAACACATTTATACATTTTGCATTCCTCAAAAACACATGCCACCTATCAACAAATGGGGGTGACCAACAAGGATGGAGGGAGAAATGGGATTTAAAATTTGTTATGTGCAATCCAAATATGAATAATTGAGAGTAACTATGTAGCTTTGAAAAAATCCCTCCAAACTGTTTTCCTCAAGGGCATGTCTTTTAAAAGCATTTTAATTGAGAAATGCATTAGGCTAGGTTTTAAAATGTTGTCAGGGAGTACAATATATATAATTACATCAATTTTGCTATAATTGTATGTTAGAATTTCTTTTTGCTGTCACTCGTAGCACACAGGAGAAAACAAGTGTGACTTCAGAAGGAATGGCCACCTAATCACATGTGGCATGCTTTATGTTGTTTTTAATCCATTTATTTTCAATGAACTAGACCAGTGAAATTTCAAGAATCGGAATGGCACTGCTAATTAATAGCATGTTTTTGCAAATGAGAACATAGAACTCTCTCTATTGCCAGGGAAATACAAGGTAGATTGTTCAGAAAACTGACTGTGCCCTCGGGGCAAGGGCGGCTCTTGACATACTTGCCATTCAGAATAGTGCAGAATCTCCCCCTTCACCATCCCTCCTCCCAAAGAAAAGCCCTTAGCAACAACAGCAAGAGTTCCCAAAGCAATAGAAGTCTTCATTTTAAGAGCTTCCAGAGCCAAAGCACCTAGAATTGGCAAATAAATATAAACATTTTTTCCAAAAGTGGCCATTCACAACAATTCTTTTGATGCCAAAATTTGAACAGACAGTCACTTACAGCTTCATTCTTATGACTGAGAATGTACAGGGCAGGTTCTGCAACACAGAAAACACAGAGGAGGGAGAAGGGGAAATCTTTGAAGATAATTTACAGGGATTCACTTTTAAATGGTTTGAAAATTTTAGTTATAAAGCTCCCATCACAATTATATAAATATTAGTGCTTCATTAATAACAAGAATGTCTTATTTCTCTAAGGTTTGCAAACACTGCCCCAACAATAGTACAGTATTATTATATCCATTTTTCAAGTGAAGAAATAGGAGCGGAGAGAAGAATAATGTGGCTTGTCTTACATGACACAGCTAAAGTAAGTCTCAGAGAGAAAATCTGAACTGTTCCACCACTGACTCTCAAGTCCATGATACTGTTTCATTGGTTATGGTTTTCCCATTACCAACTCCCGGTTAGACTGTCAGCTCCTTGAAGTCAGGGGCCACATCTCATGCTTGGCATATATTAGGCTCTCATTAAATAAATTAAATAAATTCATGCTTGGTTGATCTTTTTGAATACCAAGAACCATAATGATGGGTGCTCTGGTACCTCATAAACCCCACTGTGCCTTAGTAGATACTTTCATGAGCTACTGTGGCCAAAATAAATTATCCCTGGCCAGTCAATATCCCAGGGATAAGGTTAGATGTGGACTGGAATAGTGGATGGGATATGGGAACCAAAATCAGGTAGACCATTGTTCACATCAAACTGCAGACACAAGGGCCAGTCTCAGTCTACTTATCTGTAAAATTAGTTCTCTGTTGAGAATTGCAATCTATCTCCCAACCCAAGAGGTATGTAGAATCTGGTTTCACTCAGACTTCCTCTTCTACCCAAATTCCCTTTGTGTCACACGTAAAAGATGACTGAAGGTTACATATTGGGCAAAATGACCCATTTTCCCCTCAACTACACATTTAAACTTTTCTGTGATGATCTTGCCAGGCATGACTCTCTTGCCAGGTGTATGTTATGGTGGAAGAGAAATAAGATGGAGGATTCTATGATGGAGTTTAGAGTTAAAGTGAAATAGGGTATATTACTTTAATCTAAGCTAACAAAGAAAGAACATTTCTCAGTCTTTCCTTTCTATGTCTATCGTCAACAATCAAAAGATCTAGTAGCCTTGAAGATCAGCACTGATGGAAAATCTGATGACTCAGGTCCTATTGGGCATGGGCCAGAAGTAACTTTTCCTAAGAAAAAAAATACAGCTCTATTTCCCCCCATCTCTGTTGCTCAAAGATTTGTCTGCCTATTCATATCACTGTCCACGAAGACAATCAGCTCCTTTTAAATATCTCCAGAGCCAGTTACATTTGTAACCATTCTGTGGTTCTTATGGTTTTCAGAACAAAATCCAATAGGGTTACAGCCCTCTTGAGAAAGAAAAGTGAATGTTAGACATAAATCTAGCTTTCAAGGTGCATGCATATACACAAAGGTATGAGCTACCATTTTATTTCCTTTATTTTTCAGGAAACCAAGCACCATTATAAGATCATAGGATGATAGATTTAGCACTAGAAAGGACCTTGTTGCTAATCAGGGCTGCTTCCCTCATTTAATAGATGAGGAAACTAATAGGGATCAAATCAAAGAAGACCAAAATACACCTCAGAGTTAAGAGCAAATAATAATAAGCATTGGTTTTGACCAGACAGAATCAGGTATTACCTTTCAATATTTCAGCCTTTAGTCCTCAGAAACTCTTACTCCTTTTGTATTTATTATCTGATCTAATGAGTTGAGCATTCTAATTTCTGTTTTAATGCATATGTCTGTGTGTCCATATGAGTTTTGTACTCCCGGTTAGACTGTCAGCTCCTTGAAGTCAGGGGCCACATCTCATGCTTGGCATATGTTAGGCTCTCATTAAATAAATTCATGCTTGGTTGATCTTTTTGAATACCAAGAACCATAATGAAGGGTGCTCTGGTACCTCATAAAACCAACCAATATATTACTTATTTAGCCAGCTAATGGATCAAATGTATAGGGTGTGATCAAGTTTGAGGTTCCTCCATAGCATTTTAAGATGCAACAGAAGGCGAGTTAGGTGGCTCAGTTGATTGAGAGTCAAGTCTGGAGTCAGGAGGTCCTCGGTTCAAATCTGGCCTCAGATACTTCCTAGCTGTGTGATCAACCCTGGCAAGTCCCTTAACCCCCATTGCCTAGCACCTTACTCCTTTTCTGCCTTGGAACCAATAAGGGAAGGGATTTTTGTTTTTGTTCGTAAAAGAGAGAGAAAAGAAGTAAAAGTAGTTAATGAATTCAGAACTCTGTATCATCCCAAACTAAGGTGCTTACTTCTTACTGGGAGGTTCGGTGGTGTAATGGATTTGGACACAAAAGAAACCCAGTGTTTGAATCCTGCTTCTGATATTCACTGACATGACCCTAAGCAAGTTACTGAACTTTACTGAGAGTCTATTTTCTCATTTTAAAATGGGGAATAAAATTCCCTACAGTCCCTGCATTCCCTACCTCATAGCATTGCTCCAAGGGTCAAATGTCATAGTATCATCAACATGTCAAACCAATAAACCTTTATGAAGTGACTATGTCCCACTAAGCACTGTCAAGGCAAAAGGGAGGATAGAAACATGCATTTATTAAGCACCTACTATGTGCCAGGAACTATGTTAAGTTCTTTACAAATACTCAATTTGATCCTCATAACAACCTTGTAAGATAGATGCTATTACCATCCTTATTTTACATTTGAGGAAACTGAGGCAGGCAGAGGTTAAGTGATGACCTTATAATTGTCACCCAATTAGTAAGAGTCTGAGGATAGATTTCTTTTTCTTTTTTTAACCTTTATCTTCCATATTAATCCTAAAATAGAGGAGTGGCAAAGGCTAGGCAATTGGGGTTAAGTGACTTACCCAGGGTCATACAGCTAGATCAGATTGGAAATGTGAGGTCAGATTTTGAACCCAGGTCCTCCCTACTCCAGGTCTGGCACTCTATGCCACCTGCCTGCCTTAAAAGATAGTCACTACTCTCAAAGAACTCACAGTCTAATGGGGAATGAAAAGAACCTTGTAAACCTTAAAGGAATGTATGCATATTACTTGTTAAGATCTCTCTGAAAGGATCGGAGTTAAAAGTCCCCCTTGCACCTGACCACTGAAGATATCTAAAGCTCACCCAACTCCGGACTCATGGAATGACCAAAATGATTCCTTCTTCATCTTTACAAACCGATGAGCCCCCAATCCCTTTTATCAGCTGCCACATGGAGGCACACAAAGGACGCTTCAGATCTGATCTATGTAAGCACTCCAACTCCCACTCAAGCTTTCTTTAGCTGAAAGGCAGAATGCTTATGGTATGCAGGGCTAATTTTATTTCAAATGCTACGAACATGAAACCTTTAAAAATGTTATTTAAAAAGCAAGCTCTTAAAAATGAATGAAGGTTTCCAGCATACAAAACAACAGGGGAGAGTTCCCAACCAAAGCGGAGCTGTATTCATGTTGCCTCAGTCCATTTTGTTCATGCCAATCTGCCCCTTGTCCCCAGGCCAGTGAAGGGTAAGAAATGCAGTAGAGCAGCATGCTAGTACTCTCAACTTTATAAGCGATTCATGCTGCTCCCTAGGGAGGCCTCTTCACTGACTGCAGGATTAACATCTAAGGACCTCTATTCAGCCATTGCCTCCTCAGGGAGGGGTCACCCTTACTTAGCAAAGCTAGTTGAGCTAGGGGGGTGATAAAAGAGGAAAATAAAATTGAGCAGGGAAGAATAGGTTTGGAAGAACAGATTCCTGAAAACCATACATTTTAACAGATTAGTTCATGGAAATGAGCCTTAACAATGATTTTTTAAAGGCACTATAAATTGCATTTCAGGATAATTAATCCTACCATAGTTTCGAATTAAGAAAAATGCCAGAATCAATAGTTTCAAATGTGTCATACTTATTGACACTAATGAAACATCCAGAATAAGCATTTAATGCAATTCCACTGCTATTTTAAATTTATGTTCCTTACTGAGTGAACATTACAAGGTCAGGTCAGATCCCATGGGCCTCTCCGAGCTGATGCTATCAAAGACAAGGAGCTCACTCACTCCCATCCAGGCAGTGATCCCACAACAGACTGACACTGAGCTGCTGTCCATGGTGCTGGGGAAAGGGCCCATATGTTGGTTCAAAAGCTGTTGCTACACAGGAAAATCATAAAAAGCAGCTAAAGTGAATATGTCCCACAACTTCTATCTAGTTTTGTTTGGCCTTGGTTCTGTTAAGTCTAGACCTTGAATGACAGATGGAATTCTCCCTTGAAAACCCCTTTGCTGCAGGATGCCTTTGTCAATTAAACCACTATAAATGGAACTGTCATTCCTTTCATCTACATAATTTCAGCACTTACCCAATACATTTATTTAAATTCATTTTAATCATAAAATGCAAGGCTAAGAGCATGGGTTTTCTATGTCCTTTATGTCATGGACTTCCCTTTTTAAAAATGTTTCTAAGTTCATAAAATGAAATATACAGGATTATAAAGAAAACCAATTAAATAGATATAATGACTTAATTTTTCCCACCCAGGTTCTGAAATCTAGCCATAGATCACTCTGAAATCTATCTATATAGACCACCACCAAGGGGTCCATGAACCTCTGGTTAAGTATTTCTGCAATAGAAGTGGAAGTGACCACTGAGATCAAGCAAGCCAATAACTTCATTTTAGAGAAGAGAAAACTGAGATTCAAAGTGAGGGAAAGAGTTAAGAGCACATAGAGAGTTAGTATTTTGTTGTATCTTAGTTCTTGAAAGACTCCAAGTAATTTTTCTTGTATGTATGCTTTGACATCTCAAGTGGTTTGCCAGCTTAAATTATACTACACATGGGAGAGGATACCAAAGAATCAAAAAAGTTTCTGTTGAAGATTTAGCAGAGTGCTCTAGATAGAAAATAATACCCACTATAGATTATCATTGCTTCAGTTTAGAGTATCCCCAAGTTAAGGTGGTATCACCATCAACCTCTCCTATCCAAGAGAAACTTATAATCTGAGGAAATTTGATATTTCTTTGGAATAGCAAAAACTGAATGATGAAATACAGTAGATCACCAAACCCCATCATCCTTAAATTTTTTACAAAATTTACTTGCTTGTTACATTAAAATTTCTAGATATCTCCCACTTTCCCTCTCCATCCTATACTAGAGAAAGCATCATTAATAAAAAGAAATATGTATACACAAGTGTGTATAAGTAGGTTTTGCTACATTTCTATTAGGTTCTTCCACTGGAGGTGGATGTTGACTAGTCATTCCTCAGCAATATTTCTATCTCCATATATGGTATTTTCTTGGTTCTGCTCATGTCACTTTCTAATGAACCTTTTGCAAAAGATAAAGCCTAATGCTGGGTCAGATTCTGAGATTGCTCTTCAACTATTCTCCCAAGACCACTAGAGCCATTCAGAAACCAAGCCACACTTTGGACATATAGTAACAAAGTAGAATTTTCTACAGGGCTTGTTCCATGAAATCTTGCTCATGGTAGGGTTCCCAAATATCAGGTATTACAGGGAGAGAAAAAAGGCAAGGAGACAAATTTCATTTTTTAAAATATGAAATTTTAGAGAACAACCAGTGATGTCTCAAGTGTGATTTCTGCACAAATGCAGCTTCAAAGAAACAATGGGATTTCATTGTACCATAAAAGTGCTCTATGAGTTGCGTCCTGCTTGGGTTTTCATTCTCACTCTCACTTTATAATATAAAAATCATTAGCAGTTTGAATAGATATGAATAGATACCTTTCTTTGGGGGAAAAAGTAAATGCCTTTGACATATAACACCCTTGTGCCTCTAACTAAATCTTGACCTATTCTTCAAGGTCTGACTTAAGCTCCTCTTTCTCCATAAATTCCAGCCAGTAGAAACCTTTACAACCCACTCCAGCCAACAGAGATCTTGTTTTCTTCTATATTTATTGTTTTACTACTCACTCAGCAATTAATCATGTGCTGCCTCATGACATCTCTTATCTTGCTGTTTCATGTTGTTATTTAACTCTTGAAGTGTTACTTAGCCATTCTTAGGTTTATTTTGTCTTATCCCTCTGACTGGACTGTGCTCTGCGGACAAGGATTGTGTTATATTTCTTTGTATTTTCCTACAGCACCTAGTATTGAATTTTTCCAATAACAGATTCTCAGCAAATAATCGTTGATTTGATTTTTGAAGGAAAAAAAAAGAAAGGTGAATCATTCAAAAAATCTTTGATTCCAACTCAAAATAATATTGCATAGATGTAAAATAAACACTTTGGTCAAAGGAAGCTAAGACCGAGAAAATGAGTGACCTTCCAAAGAAAATGAATCCACTACACTAATCCTCATAATTAGTGAGCTTAACAAAGGTGAATAAAATTTTATGATTCAGATCATGGGCTCATCAACATAGGGCCACCAAGGAATTCTCATCTCCCTTTGTCAATAGCTCACATGCTGTTTAGGAGTATCTACAAAGAATAAGAGAATGCAAAGTGTTTTTTGGCTCATATATTCCACAAATATTTGAGCATCTATTACATGAAGAATACTGTACTATCACATCTTCTGGATATTTTAGGTTTTATATATTACTTAAGTTCTAAAACAGATGAGTAAACAGTCTAGTCTGATTTAATAAATCCTCAGGATAAATTTCTGGAAAAGCATGATCATAGGAGTTAGCTGGTACAAAGATAGAGCCCCACCCATCTATGCTGTCCATCTCCCTCATATACAACACTCCAAACTACATTCCCATGTGAGTTACTGAATAGGCTTTTAGTAAAAAACAACAACAACAACAACAAAACATGCACACACACACACAATCTATATATATATATATATATATACACATTAACAGAAAAGAAAAGCTAACAAATAAGGGTACACATCAATGGAAATTAAATACAGGCAGGGATCAAGGACTGTATATTGCTTTAAGAACGAACCTTATTTATAGCCAGCTTAATTGCATTTAGTGCCAAACAGTATACTGCTTTATTTGTAATGAGTTTTTATGGTCTTAGGCTTCAGAAGCTCAGAGTCCCATCTGTGACAGCAGACTGTTGCAGGATTCAGCTATTAATAGCTGCTGGTACACACTTACTTTGAGCTTAGGGGCACAGAGCTGCTGCAGACATCCAGATGGAGATAATACAGGAGGGTGACTTACAGCCAAAAATGATGATCCCTTTTTTAAAATCACAAAACAGATAGCACTAAAAATATGACAGTTTTGTTTCATTACATGCCAAACATTCAAGGACATTTTTCTTTGTGTTTTGGAATTCTCAGGTCTGGTTCAAATACTTCTGATAGAATTTATTACTGTTGATAGCATTCAAATTATCCTTTTATTGGGTTACAAAGAGAAATACAAGCACATGGCCTATAACCTCTGGCTTAAGATGAAGCAGCAATATTTCTTTTTCTTTTTTAAATCTTTACTTTCTGTCTTAGAATCGATATGAAGTGTTGGTTCCAAGGCAGAAGAGCAGTAAGAGCTAGGCAATCAGTATTAAGTGACTTACCCAAGGTTACACAGCTAGAAAGAATTTGATGCCAGATTTGACCCCAGGTCTTCCCAACTCTAAGGTCTTCCTGACTCCAAGTTTGGTATACTACTTAGATACCCCTGAAACAGCAAAACTTCAAAAGAGAGGCATAATCTGAGAATTCTCCATAGGAATTGTGATATGCTTATTTTGGGATAGGCCATTCTTCTGTGTAATAAGAATGTATAAAATATAAAGAGGCAATGTAGTCTAATGAATGTAGCCCACACTAGAAAGAGTAGTGAACTAGAAAAAAAGGAGATCTGAGTTTCAGTCCTGATTCTACCACTAACAGGTAGCATGACCTTGGAAAAGTTACTTTATTTATTGGGCATATTGATTGGGCATCAAATTTCCTAATATGCCAATGAAAGTGTTTAGTTGGACCTTTGTGATATTATCATGAATGACGACTCCCTTAGCCTTAGTGTACACTGAGGGTCTATCGTAGTCCCAATTGCTTTCTGTTTTGACTCTTGCCCTCAGTAATCAAGTTGAACCCATATCTATATGCAGATGACTACCCAATCCATACATCCAGACTTCATCTCTTTCTAAGCTTCAGTCCTGAATTACCACCTGCCTTTTGGGTGTATCTACCTGAGTATCCTAGAGGCATCTCAAGCCTGTGGTCCTGGAGGGCCAAGACTGTTCTTGGGTTTTTGCTTTCCTTTGCATCGCTAGCATTTAGCACAATACCTGACACATCATAAACCCTTAATAAATGCTTTTTGGTTAACTGATCAATATGGAATTTATTATTTCCCCCCTAATCCCTCTTTCCTTCTCCCTTCCCCACCATTACCAACTTCTATATTTCCTTTAAAGGTAGTAGTAGGTGGTACAGTGAAGAGTGTCCTAGATTTGGATTTAAAAGCTGAATTCAAATCCCTATTCTGTCACTTATAGTACTGCCTGCATAATCGCTGGCAAGCCACTTGACCTGTCTGGGTCTTGTTATTTTTGTTGTTCAGTCATTTCAGTCATGTCCAACTCTTTGTGACCCCATCTGGGGTTTTCCTGGTCAAGATATTAATTAGAGTGGTTTGCCATTCCCTTCTCAAGCTTATTTACCAGATGAGGAAACTGAGGCACACTTACTCAAGGTCACACAGCTAGGAAGTTTCTGAAGCCAGATTTGAATTCAGGAAGATGAGTCTTCCTGATTCCAGCCCTGGCACTCTATCCACTATGCCACCTAGTTGCCCAAGCTTCATTATGCTCATCTGTAAATGAAGGGAGTTAGCTTATATGACCTCAAAAGTCTTTGGTTCACTTAAGCTTGGAGTCATCATTGACTTTTCACTCCTCCTCACTGCACATATCCCATCAGTTGCTCTGAACTCCTGTTGACTTACCCTACAATATCTCTCCCAGCTGTTTCATTCTCTCCACTCACATGGCTACACCATAGTTCAGACCTTTATCTGTTCTCAGAGGGACCACTGAAGTAGCCTCTTACTAAACTGCAGGTCTTGTTTCCATTCTCTAGTATCCTTCTTTCACAGAAGTGTCCAAACAACCTTCTAAAGCACAGATCTGACCACATCATTTTCAGGAAGCTTCAGTGTCTCCCTCCCAAGAAGAGACAAAGTCCTTTGCTTAGCATTTAAAGTCCTTAATAATTTCAGTGCCACCTACCCTTTCCAGACATTCACCTCTGCCTTTCCCTCTCTTCAAGCATCATCTCAGATGCCACCTACACAAGGTTTTCCCTATTTCCGCCAGTTAATGCAATAGTGCATCACATCTCTAAAATAACTTGTGTAGGTAGGTTGATTTTGCTCATCTATGTTCCTGTTGAATTCCCCCCAAGGGAAAAGTAAGCACCTTGAAGGGAAAGTCTTTATATCTCTGGCATCCCATCCCAGCATGGTGTCTTTTCTCATAAAAGTAGTTTAACAAATTGCTGTTAAATTGACTCTCAAAGAACCTTTCCAATGTTCTGGCCTGATAGTAAAAATGAAAATACCATTTAAGATCAGATTTATTACCTGAAAGGCTGACAAATTGGCAGAACATTTGTCCTTAACAAAATTCAAATTTTGTGAAACATATTTAAAAAAATGAATCAATGCCAAAAAATGCCATCAATGGTAACTAAAATACTTACCCAGCACTGGAAGCAAAAAAAAGCAAGTAGATGTGTAATCTAATTAACTCTTTGTATGCCCAGCAACACAAACATAATGCATGCTGAAGAGCACTGTGGTATAGGATAAATGAACATCAGAACTGTAATCATAACACATGGGTTTGAATCTCTGATTTGTTCTTTAATCCCCACGTATCTATGGACTTGCCTTACAATCTGTGTGTGCTCTCAGTTTCCTCATCTATAAAAGGGGGTTGTTGAAATAATTTCTAAGATCCCTTCCAACCCTAAATGATTTGACTTTGTGAGTTAAGTGTTGGTCAGTGGAATGAAGCCAAAATACTTTGTTCTAGCCAATGCATTATAGATTGTCACTATTGTGGCATTTAATCAGGACCTGGAAAGGGCCTGTATTTATATGTCATTTAGAAGCTCTAGAAAATTTGGATGGACTGAATGCTAAGGTACCACACCCAGTTGACTCATGTATAAACCCAAGCTAAGAGGACCTGAGAGGAACAAAACTGACCAAAATGGATATCCTCCTCAAAGTAAACAAGATTGTAACATGGGAAAAGTAAATAATTCAAGTGCATTCAAGAAATCTATGGCATTAAATATTAACTGATGAATACACAAACAAAAACTAATTCAGCTTTTAACTAATCCTCTCTTATTTTTAGTTTATATATATATATATATATATATATATGAAATTGGTATGGCATATACAAAATGCTTTTGATACAAATATATATATAGAAACATATCAAGATTTGTAGATAGATATACATACACGTGTGTACATATGTTTTCTCGATGCCCTTTTAAAAAATATTGTTACTTCTCCTTGATCAATGAAGCATTTCCAGCTATCAAGGGGGTATAGTTAGGAAAAACAAATGAACACAATGGCCTCTGACAACATAAGCCTCATTCTTCTACAGTTCACTATCTTTCTGCTGAGAGGAAGAAGGCAAGATTTATCATGTGTTCTCTGAAGTCATGATTGTTCACCACACACTGAATGGAGTTCTGGTGTCTTTCAGTGTTGTTTGCCTTCATATTACTATAGACATTGTATAAATCAGGTGTGAAACACATAGCCTGAAAGCCCCAATGTGATCGATATTAAATTTATTTTAAAATGTAAATATTAAATGTAATATATAAATGTATATATGTAAATATAAATGTAAATATATATAATAAACAAATGTAAATATAAAATATAAAGATTGAAATGTAATTGGGAAATATTTAACAAGATAAATAAAAATACAAGAGAATATTGACAATTTTTTTTAATGTCAGTGGCTCCTATTTCTATTTGAGTTTGACATTACTGATATAAACCATCCTCATTGATAGGGGGGTTGTATGCAGAGCCTATTGTGTTCTGGTGGCATGTGCTTATATATATATGCACATATGTTTATATATGCACACATATATATATAATAGCATATACCATTTATTATAGTATATATTAGGCTATGTTCAATTATTAGCTCACATTTATATAGTACATTAAAGTTTGCAAAGTACTTTATATATAGTCTCATCGAAGACTCACAGCAACTCTATGAGGTTCCTACAAACTTTCCCAGGTCTCTCTGATTCATTCATATTGCTCATTTCTTAGGGAACAATATTCCATTACATTAATATACTATGACTTATTCGGGGGGTATCCTGTTTGCTTCCATTTTTTTTTTTGCTACTACAGAAAGGGCTACTGTACCTGTTTTTGTATATATTGAGCTCTTTCCCTCTGGCTAGACTTTCTACTACAGTTTCCTATTCCAAGGATACACACTTGCCTAAAGCATTATAATCTAGAAAGGTGTACTTACTACAGTACAGTATAGTGGGAAACGTACTCTTTGGGGAGAAAGTCAGGGTCTCCAGGTCTGAATACTGGCTCTATTTGCTACCGGATGATGTCACTTATCATCTCTCTGTCTTGGGTTTTAAAAAATAAAAAATAAAAATCCTTGCCTTTCATCTTAGAATCATTACTGTGTATTGGTTCTAAGGTAGAAGAGTGGTAAGGGCTAGGCAATGGGGGTCAAGTGACTTGTCCTGGGTCACACACCTGGAAAGTGTCTGAGGCCAGATTTGAACCTAGGACCTCCCGTCTCTAGGCCTGGATCTCTATCCACTGGGCCACCTAACTGCCTCTCTTAGGTCTTTATGTATAAAATGAAGTGTTGGACTGGTTTAGCAGTTCTTACCTGGGAGTTCATAAAAAACTTTCAACAGGTCTGGGGAAATGTTTATATCTTCATTTTCATTAAACTAACTGAAAATTAACATTTCTTTGGATTATGAGTTTTTAAACAACTATTATTCTTGAAAGGGGCTACATAGATTTCAACAAAGTGCCCAAAAGTCCATGGTATAAAAACAGCGAGGAATCACTGGACTATGTGGTCTCTCTAATATCTTTCCTATCTCTAAATCTATGAATTCTTATAGTCTCTCTCTTTAATTTTCATGTTGAATGTGTATTTTTTAAAGGTAATTGAATACAAATTAGTCGATTTCAGAAATGCGACAAATGAAATCTTGCTCTACTTCAATGTTTAGAACAGTGCTCCAGCAGTCTTCACTTTCCCTATTCAAGATAATAAAAGCATCTGAAATTCCAGCATTAACCCACCATTTTGCGTTGTCTTCAAAGTCACTGGGGTGCAAATTAAAAAGATGGGAAACTTGTACTTAACTGGTTAAGAGTTTCTTTTCTGTGCTGGTCTTTATCACAGTATATCAAAAGAAAGGAGCTATTTCTTTGTTCTTCTCCCTTGCAAGTCATGTTTACTAACTAGCTCCATATTTTATTGTTATCTTTAGACTTTTTCACCAGTAACAGAGAGAACTTACAAGGATCTAAGCAAAGATATTAATCAAGCTGCCAGGGAACAAAATGTGTCTATATCCTCAGACCAAATTCCTACAGTCTGTTTGAAAACTAGTGATGGAAACACTGCATTTTCCACCCTGACTTTGCCTTGGATGTGACAAGTCAGTGTCTAACTTCAGGGCATTCGGTGGTTATGAAATCTTGACATCTCACCTACTGTGGGGATGACATGTTGAAACAGCTTCTCCATTCTCCAAGGCATTTTCATACTAAACTCTAGTGAATGGGAAGTAATGAGCTCCAGAGTGCTCTGTCATCTGGGCAGTTCTCTGTGTCTCTTCACCCCTCTCACTGCCCCCCACCCCCGCCTTTTTTGGTCTATCGTAGTACAGCTGTCAAATAACTTCAAACATTTATTAATATTGATCCCCCTGTTCTTTGCCAATCAATATTCAATGGACAAAGAACTATGTAATATTCAATGGGCAGAACTATATTTATTTTCACATAATCCTGCAGAGAAATTAGAAATGACCCATTATACAATCCAGGCTATTCTTCTCAGGCTAAGAAAGGATTTTCCCCTATAATAGACGTCCCAGGGCTTTATTCAATCTTGCTTTAAATGTCCCTAGAGATAATGCTTCTAACTCTTTTCTTATGGCATCAGCTTACTGTCTAGTGACTCCATTGGTAAGAAATATTTTTATGCTGTCCAGAATAAAGCTTTTAATTTCATTAGGGGAAATCTTTTTTGGGTGTACACAAGGTAATCCACTTGTCTTTTTATCTGAGGGGGTGTTTATAATCTTAGTGTCTTTCTGAACAGAATCAAATTTCTCAAGCTGCTTTTGCTCAAATTGCAATTAACCTCCACTCCGTCTCCCCTTCTTAAAATGCAGGTTCCTATCATCAAAGAGTGGCATTTTACTTCTTTTTTCATGTGTAATAATGACAGTGCACATTACTTGTGGGAAATCATAAACATACTAAAATGAGAGAATAGAAAAGGATGATATTTAAAATTCCTCCCAGCTCTGACATTCCATGAAGATAATTCCTGACCTATATTTCTCCCTTCAACACTAGATTTCCAGCAGCAGAAACAAATAGGCATCTAAAAAGACTAAGCTGAATAGCTTGCTGGCTTACCTCCATTTTATCTTTAGCAAAAACATTTATTTTCATCCCTTTGATAACATGGTAAGCAGAGTGACATAGTAAATAGAAGACAACCTGAGTTCTGACTAAGAAAACTTCTGGGTAGTAAATGAGATTTAAATAATTCCTTGTAAAAGGTATGATGGTATAGAAAAGGGACAAATGTGAAAAATTCTAAGCAGTCAAGTTAGTAGAGTACTACCATTTTGCTAACTATAAACTGCCACTGAAACAAACTAGTCTACTTATCCCTAGTTGGGCTGACTCTTTCCAATGGTTTATTTAACCCACAGATTTTAGCCCCTTGGGGCATTCATCTGCTAGCATTTACCTTGTGAGATAATCCTTATGGACTAGTTTCTTTTCCTAAAGTTTCTTAGGATGTTAGAGTTGTATCTGGCTCCAAAAGATAATAAAAATAAGAACTAGCATTTATATGTTGCTTTAAAGTTTGCAAAATACCTTACATACGTGATATCATTAGATTCTCACAACAGACCTGTGAGGTAGATACTATTACTATTTCTACTTTTCAAGTGAGGAAACTGAAGCTGAGAAATTAAGTGACTCCTTCACAGTCACATAATTGTAAGTGTGTGAGGTAGAAGTTTCAACTCAAGTCTTGCTGATTCCAAGTCCAGTGCTCTAAACTAGCTGCCTAATGGTCAAAAGATATAAATAGGTAGTTTTCAGATAAAGAAATAAAAACTATCAATAATCACATGAAAAAGTACTCCAAATCCCTCCTTATTAGAGAAATGCAAATCAAAACAACTCTGAGGTACCTCTTCATAGCTAATAGATTGGCCAATATAACAGAAAAGGAAAATAATAAATATCGGAGGGGATGTGGCAAAATTGGGCCACTAATGCATTGCTGGTAGAGTTATGAATTGATCTAACTATTCTGTAAGACAATTTGGAATTATGCCCAAAGAGCTTTAAAAGAATGCTTGCCCTTTGATCCAACAATACCACTACTAGGTTTGTACCCCCAAAGAAATAAGGAAAAATGGTTCTAAAAAAATATTTATAGCTGCACTCTTTGTGATGGCAAAAAAATTGAAAAATGAGTGGGTGTCCCTCAATTGGGGAATGGCTGAACAAATTTTGATATATGATGGTGATAGAATACTATTGCGATATAAGGAACAATAAACTGCTTGATTTCCATATGAACTGGAAAGACTTCCACAAACGGATGCAGAGTGAAAGGAGCAGAACCAGGAGATAATTGTACACAGAGACTGAAACACTGTGGGATGATCATATATAATCTACTTTGCTACTGATAGCAATGCAATGATCCAGGACAATCTCAAGGGACTTATGAGAAGAAATGCTATCCACACAGAGAGAAAGAACTGTGGGAATAGAAATGCAAAAGGAAAACATGATTTTTCACTTGTTTATATGGGTATTAGATATGGGGTTTTGTTTTTTAAAAGATTATTTAAAAATGATTAATACAGAAATAGTTATTGAGGGATAATACATGTATAACCCACCAGAATTGTTGGTTCTGGGAGGTGAGAGGAGAAATGGGGGAGGGAAAGAACATGAACCATGCAACCATGGAAAAATACTTAAATTAGTTGCCTACTATAGCAAGAGTATGATTGACAGGCCTGGATTCCAGGAGCCACTGGTTCAGGATTCTAAGCTGTTGAAAGGAGCAAGTTTCCAGCAGCCAGTCTGGGGCTGAAAGTGAAGCCTGAAAGGTGAAGATCTGATCTCTTCTGGACTCTCCGGGACAGCAGCCTCTTTGAATGCCATCAAACAAGGGTGAGAGGACATTCTCTCTACCTTATGGTGGGCAGAGTGGAAACTTGGAGGAACCTCTCTTTCCTGGGACATCTGAGGACTCAGCTGGATTCCAGTACCTGACCCACCAAGGACTCTCTGTGTGTGAGAAATCTGGTTCTCTGTTGGACTTACCTTTAGGAAACTTAGGTATTTCGTTTAGTGTAGTTAGGTAGTGGGTTTAATAACTAGGATAAGTCAGATGCAAACCCTTCCCTTTATCCTCCTTTACCTTTCCCTTCTTTATTAATAAATTCATTTTATTTATATGCGATTCTTCCCTTGCATATAACCTTCCTTCCCCCTTTCTTAAAAATCACAATAACACTACTCTATTTTGCAGAACAACATAAATGGGAATGGATTCATTTATGATCATAGGGGCCAAATTGATGTTAGAACTCATGTCACCTCATCCCTATCAGAGTAGAATAGAAAAACTGGATTTGAAGTCAGAGGACCTGTATTTCAATTCCACTACTTTCAGTCTCCTATTGATTACCTGTGAGATCTTGGGCAATTCATTTGAACTCTCTAGACCCTGGATAAACCATTTATGCTCTTCTCTGGATCTCAACATGATCCAATGACTCCCAATCTAGCCCTCTTCATCTTGCCACCTCTTCATGCCTGTTCCAAAGACTTCCAAAGAGAGCAATAAGAGACCCTGAATCATTCCTAAAGAACATTCGGTAGGGATTTCCACATAAGGCAGCTACTTAGTACAACAGAAGCTGGTCCTTCTACTAGGACAGAATAGTATAATTCTGAGGCTTCTTCAAAAAGAGTGGGACAGCATTGTTCCTGGAACAGGGCTGATTCTCTCAAAGGTGCATTAACAATTTTATACCACAATATTGTTTGTAATAGATCTGTTTTTTGTTTTGTTTTGTTTTTTCAAATCGGTGAGCAATTTTGAACACATCAGGTCAGAGGCCAACCTTTCATGAAATTTGTTCTAACATATATATGGGTTGTGGCCAACCCCAAATCTCATGTAACTATAGTGCATTATGATTTGTTTGTGGCTGATTTGGTCAGGAGGAGACATCCATAACCACACATTGATATTGCATTAGTAACGACTGCAAGAGAATCTCCATTTGTCAAGATTACAGTAATCAGGATCAATATCAAGGCATTCATTTGATTGCTGACTTTCCTTTGTTCAGGCTACTACCTCAGAATAGCATAGGGTACTGTTCTAAACTCACTAGGACAGGATTCCACCTTAAATTCATGGAAACATGATCAACTTTGTTCTTTCCCCAGTAGGAAAAGAATTGCTTGTCTGGCTTACTATCTTGAATCTTTTAGAGAGGTAGCTGCTTCACATTCCTGGCTTCCAACCTTTCTGATGGCAGGTGTCTTAGAGCCTCCGCAACCTGGATGAATGACTGACAATCAAATCTTAGGTGGTGAAATCAGATTTTCAAAATTAGAAATAAGGAAATGCCAGCTTTGGATGGCTTTTCTCGGTGAAGAACAAACCATCAATACCAAGCCCAATGGGCAGAGAGGCCACATATGCCTTAAGCCTTGAGTTTTGACCATAATTACTTAAGAATTATGATTTTACCTCAGTGAAGAATGAACAAAGGTCCAACCATTTAGCTAGCTTTGGGAATCTCTGGGAATTTCTGGCAGTTATCCAAAGGTCATAAAAGGTCAGAATAAATCCACTGGAGATAAGAAAATCAAAAGGCATCAAAGCATGTGATCCCTTCTAGACCTCCATTTTCCACTTACTTTCTTTTGGCCAATGTTAGAAAAAGCATGATAAGGTTTAACTTAGAGATGCACCAACAACTTCCTACTGGTAATCAGAGAAAAAGGATACCTCCTAATCATAAATATAATTTCATCCCTCTTGGGTGGTCTTTCTTGGCACTCTAATTGGTTTGGGAAACTTCCCCTGACAGACTCCCACTAGATTTACAGCCTTTGCCAGTGCAAATCAGCATGTTGTCTACAATATAAAGATTTAGATGGTTGCATTAAGCACAGAGAATCCAGAGAATTATTCAGGGTCATCATAGAAGTATGTGTCAGAGGCAAGTCTTCCCGACTCCCAATCTGACACTGTTAACTACACCTTGCTGCCATTCTTTATCATTGCAAAAACAAAATATCCTTGAAATAAGAATTATAGCATGGTTGTGTAGGGGTACACAAGTGTTCCAAATGCCTCGTTTGAATTAGGAACATACAGATTTTGAATTTCATCTTGGTTTGTGGATGCCTTCCCTGGAAAGTAGTCAACATGGACCACTGTAAACTGGTCTGTGGGAAAAGTGGTGGGGTGGGGGCAATTTCAATGAAGGTTCCTAAGGACAAGGCCTCAGTTAAACATCTCTAAGTTTTGTTAAAGGCTCAGGAGCTAGAAGGGGGCACTTGTTAAATTTGCTGATAATACCAAATTGGGTGGCAACATTAAAACTTCAGAAGACAAGGTCTAAATTTTAAATAATTCCAAAAGATAGGAAAAGTCAGAAAAAATGAACAATATGGAACTCAGTAAATTTTTGACCACGAGGCTACATTTAGTACCATGATTATCAAGCTCAGGGACTGGAAAAAAACCAATGTAAGCAGTTATACAGCATCACTAACTTGAATTTTATATTTCTCTTTTTTGGAGAGGTAAAGATTGGGGACAATTCAATAATATACTGACTTCTGTCTTTTGCCATCTTAAAAGCAATTTCAGATAAAATCTTTCTCACTGGATGCCAATAAGTCAGGTTCAATTTTAACATTATGTGCAGACAAAACCTATAAAGAAGGAAGGTTAATTTGGGTTAAATTTTTGAATACATTACTTTTGGGGTAGAGTCAGACTAAAAGATTGAGGATCATACCATCAACGAAAGAGTACTGTTTTGTACAGAAAAAGTGGCTGACATTGGTTCTGTTTTTATTACAAATGAATTTTTCCTCCTTCAGAACTGCAGAAAATTTTCTCCTGGAGTTTCTTGTTGTTTGATCATTTTTCAGTTGTGTTCAATACTTCATGATTCCATTTGAAATTTTCTTGGTAAGATATTAGAGCAGTTTGCCATTCCTTCTCCAACTCATTTTATAGAAGAGGAAATTGAGGCAAATGGACCTGCCCAAGGTCACATAGCTAATAAGTATCTGAGGCCAGACTTGACCTCAGAAAGAGAAGTCTTCCTGATTCCAGGCCTGGCACTCTGTTCACTTAGCCACCTAGGTACCCTGGTATTGCTTGGATTCAAAGTGGTCATTTCTACTGTACCGATTATGTGTAAAAAGCATCTGGGAAAGTTTTATCAGTCTAGTTCAGGCATTCTTAAATTGGGGTTTATTAATTTAAAAAATATCTTTACAACTGCATTTCAACTCCTTTGTAATCCTATGTCTTTTCTTAAAAACATCTCCTGTCTTAGAAGGGGTCTACAATTTCACTGGACCACCAAAAAGAGACCATGATACACACAAAAAGGTTAAGAACCATCGTCCTTGCATAGAACCCAGAAGGAACCAAAACTCCATATCTGCTGCTTCTCCAATCTATGTGGGCTATCTCTGGACCTTCCAAACTCAAAAGCTTGGATTTAACCATTCCAGTCATCTCTAACTTCATTCTGTGTGGCCCTGATTTTGGATACCACAAATGGTAACTTTAGTTTCAAATAACTGAAAAGTAATAGTTCTGTGTGCCTAGCACCTTCTTGGGAGCTCTGAGTAGTTGAGAAGAAGAGGAAGACATAGTCGCTGTCCTCAAATATCTTTATGATATATTAGACATCAACACTAACCCACATAAATCAATTATGGACAATAAAAGACACGAGTGCTTAAGTCTATGGGAAAGATTTTAAGCACTCAAGGGAGAATGAGACCAAATTGATTTAACAAGTACTTATTATGTATAAGACACTGTAGTAAGTGCTGAGTATAGAAAGACAACCAAAATAATCTCTGTCCTCAAGAAGCTTATTTTTTTCTGGAAGGAGTCTACATGGACTTATATAAGTAAGTAAATACACAAAGTGAGAGATAGGGACAGAGGGGGAGAGAGACAAAAAGAGGGAGAGAAGGGAGAGGGAGAGAGAGAGAGCTGTAAGTACTTTGGGTAGGAAGAAAAGTCTGAGAGGGTAACATCTGAACCATGCTTTAAGAAAGCAAAGGATACACAGAGACGGATACACTGTGGTACAATCGAATGTAACGGACTTCTCTACTAGCAGCAATGCAGTGATCATGAACAACTTGGAGGGATCTATGATAAAGAACACTATCCACATTCAGAGGGAAAACTGTGGGAGTAGAAACACAGAAGATAAACAACTGCTTGATCACATGGGTCAAGCGAGACATGATTGGGAATGTAGACTCTAAATAAATATCTTAGTGCAAGCATCAACAACACGGAAATAGTTCTTGATCAATGCCACATGTAATACCCAGTGGAATTTCGCGTCAGCTATGAGAGGGGCGGGGGAAGTGGAGGGAGGAATAGAAAATGATTTTTGTAACCAAGGAATAATGTGTGAAATTGACCAAATAAAAAAATGTTTTAAAAAAAGAAAGCAAAGGAGTCTTACAAGAGGTAAGGAAAAAATACATGTTAGACATGGAATGCCACTGGCTCCGTGAAAGAGGCAGCATTTGAGCTGGGTCTTAAAGTGCAGGTAGGATTTTCTATACCTTCTATTCCCTGTTTGGATTTATAATGGTTAATGCACTAAAAGTTGAAGTAGCCACTAGCTGTAACAATGCTCACTGTCTCTTTCAAAAAGCAAGCAGTCCTCTCTGAAGCTCTTCATTATTCATAAGCTCAAACTCTACCTGGCCCACATCTCATCCAAAGGCAGCAATAACTACTTCTGGGCAAAAGATAATTGGTCTGAATTTCAAAAAGATTTTTTTTTCAAAAAGCTATGGAGCTTTAGCAGGGGCCAATCAATCCAACCTCTGCTGCCAAAAAAGAAGAAAAAAAAAGATACAACAGCACCAAAAACCAATCGCCAAAGATAAATGTACTATTTACATTCCCTGACTGTGAGAATTTCCCCTGAACTGCTCTTTGGGCATGAATAATTGCAACTGGACATCTGGCAGCCCTCCTCCTATGAGCCAGAAACAGAAAGTATGAGGATGGTTTTGAAGCAGCCCTGTTTTCCCAGCTTACTCAAAAGGTCTGTCAGTCTTTTAAATTAGAAATAATCTTTTGATTGGACAAGTTTAAGACCTAAGGGTACTCAGAAATGACTAGATCCACATGCTCTTTTTCTCCTATAGACCATCCACTCTCAGGTTCAGGGCAAGCCACTATTCAGAAATATCAAAATCTGCCTTTATGCATACTGTGGGTACTTTTTTACTTCCAAGCTTAACAGAACCAAATGCCTTCATGAGAATTTTTTTTTTTTGAGATTGGGTCTCTTTCTGCTTCAGGAGGCTCATCATTTGGGTTAAAGACTAAATATTGACATCCTATTAGGTTGGCCCTACTGAAGCTCCGAACTCCTAAACTCAAGAGATCCAACAGCCTTAACCTCCCCAGCTGCAGTCTGAAAATAAACACCGATGTACCCCAGCTCAACAATATTTCCAATTACAGACTAAACCAGAAAATATACATTTTAAATGATTATTCCCTTTTTTCTATTTGCTAATAGCTACCAAGAACAAAAAGTTGGAAGGATCCAGGTCCTAAACTCCCAATTAGTGAAACATGTTTTATTTGCACCTCCATTATCCCACCCCATCAAAGAAAATAAAATGGATTCACAGAACCAGCTGTGTTTGATATTTTGAACAGTTGTATAACATAGCTAAGATTCTGACATTTGGTACTTATGCTTGGCTGTCAATGATCCTATGGCACATCTCTCCATTTATACTGAGCCTCAACTGTCTTACCTGTAAAATAAGAGAAGTTGTACAACTTGGCATCTAAGGTCCTCTCCATCTCTCAATCTATAGTTCTAGGATACAAAATTTCCTACATGACAATTATGACTACAACTACTACTGATTACCAATAATATTTATATGCTTTAGGGTTTGAAAAGTGCATTCTTTCTCTTCCCCCCTTCATATAAAATCTCATACCAACTTCACAAATACCCTATGACTCCAAGGATAATTTTTCCCCATTAAAAGGAAAGGATAGGGGGCAGTTGGGTGGCTTAGTAGATTGAGAGCCAAGCCTAGAGACGGGAGGTCCTAGGTTCAAATCTGACCTCAGATACTTCCCAGCTGTGTGACCCTGGGCAAGTCACTTGACTTCCATTGCCTAGCCCTTACCACTCTTCTGCCTTGGAACCGGTACACAGTTTTGATTCCAAGATGGAAGGTAAGGGTTTAAAAAAAAAAGGAAAGGATAAGGAAACAAAGGCCAGCCATTATTGCTAAAGTTTGGCCAATGTAAGGTGTCAGTCAAATAGCATATTTCCATTTTTCTTAGAGATCCCTACATGCCCATGCCCTTCATAAACACCTTAACCATACTAACAGCCTTCACATATTCAGAGCATAGTATTAGAATTAAAGAAACATGATCCTAATGTTTCCTTATAAAAAAGGTCCAAGCACAACAGTTATTAGAAAAGTACCCAGATCAAGAGGGAGGAATTTTGATTAGTGTTTGGATAGTCATTGAAATGACTTCACGAAATCACAAGAAAAGGGAAATCTAGCTTAGCAGTCAGAAGGAAGAAAAATGGTTCCCAGAAAAATGGGGTTGGCTTTGGCAAAGATTAGCTCATAATAGAGAGGGCCAGTTGGGATGAGGGAAGTTGTCATGGGATTTTGAACATGGTACAGCCTGTAAGTTTGTTGCTTTCATTCAATCAGCACTCTCTCTGCTACACTAGAGATGCTACTACTTGGATACTCCGGAGGAAATTCTGGAAGGATTTTCAGTGCACCTGATAGTCTCCCTCCAAAAAGAATCCCAGCGATTAATGGTGTTTAGCTACTTAACTGACTTTCAGATCTATGGCACTTGCTGTGTTGGATAATACTATGGCTCAAGGTGTAGAGTAATTCTGTGTACAACATACTCTTCATCCAATTTTATACTCCAACCAAATATAATTATTCCCTGATCTCCAATCACAGTGTAGTTTCCTGATTTTGCATCTTTACCCACAATATCCCTGTACCTTGAGTCTCCTCCCACTCCTCTTGCCCTTTTACATTTCTAACTATCTTTTAAATTCAAATTCAAATGTTACTATGAGGCCTTCCTGGATATTCCCTGGCAATAAAGCTCTTTCCACTTAAACCTAAAATAGCAATTTCTTTACAATTATCTAATAACCTTATCAAAATGCTCTATATTGTAGTTATTTGTGTTATCTGTTTTTAATCCAACTCCTAGACTCTGTGAGAGTAGGAATCATGATTTTCCTAAACTCTATAGCATCTCTCCCCTTAACTAGTTCTACTTCCCACCAAAAGGTATTTAAATATTTCATGTTTTGAATGAATGAATATTTTGAGTAAGATAACAAATGAAGTGGTACGCTTGTATAGAAGCTGACAAGATGTAACAAAACCTCAATTAACCAAAATCCAACCATCTGGAAGCCTCAGTTGACCAGAATATTTTAGGTAGTTCAATTTAATAAGGAGACAATCATATAAAGATGCATTAATATATTTTTAAAGCAATTGGCTTCCAGAGAGCACTTTATGGTGAATGTACCCATTCAGCCCTTCCATCTTCATCTCCCATTCTTAATAAATCAGTGACTTATAGAATAACTCCTAGTCCTGGCTGTACTACAAATCATTAGAAAGGTTCATTCCTGTGACTTCATTGGATTCTATTTGCTGGGGAATAATTTACTTAGGCAGGATTGTATGCCAAAGTATTTTAGAGAGAGAGAAATAATATGGCCAAAGGGTTTTGTGAACATTAAAGTATTACATGAATGTTAACTGTTGCTTTTTGGTCATGGTGGAAATGAGAAGTTTTCTATTTAAATCAGGGGCCTGTGAACTTTTTTTGATAGCTTTATTTTATTTCAGCATAATTGGTTTCCTTTGTAAACCTATGCATTTTATTTTATATACCTAAAAACAGTATTCTGGATCCAAAGGCTTTCTTAGACTCCCAAAGGAATTCCATGATACATTGAACCTCTGGCTTCAGGCTAAATGATGGGGCAGCTAGGTAGTTCAGTGGAGAGAAAATAAGGCTTGAAAGCAGGAGGTCCTGGGTTCAAATATAACCTCAGACACTTCCTACTTGTGATTCTGGGCTAATCACTTTAATCTCAATTGCCTAACTATTAGTATTGATTCTAAGTCGGATGGTAAGGGTTAATAAACAACAAAAACCTTAATGCCCAAGACTCGTGGAATTTAAAAGTTGGACGGGACCTTTAACAGCCAACCATCCAAACCCACACATGGAAGGAATCCCTATTATACTTAATTGACAAATGGTCATTCAGCCTCTGATTTAAGACCTCCTAGGAGAGGGGATCTCCACCTCTGGGGTCAGCCAATTCCACTTTCATTAGGAAGTTTCTCCTGATATCAAGCCTAAACTTGCCTCTTTGCAGGTTCTATTCACTGCTTCTGCTTCAGTTCAAAATTCAATTAGCCAGAATGCCCTCATGAATTTTGGTTACTTGAAATTTTTCCTTAGTATGTTTTTTCAGGATGAGTGCAGGACAGAAGGAGTGCAGAAATCTCTGTCATGACAACTGACTGATCTCTCTTGCTCTCTTCCTGCTTCCTGGGGATGGTGCGGAATTTACCAAGAGGCAGCTGCTACCTTAGTGGACTTAACTCCAGTGACAGAAAGCCTTCAGTAAAACCAAGGGATCATCGTTTGAACTATTATTAGGACTATTTAGTATTTGTGCTATTATTAGTATGGATAAAGATTTTCTTCCTTTAAAGCCCTATTCCAACGCTGCACAAAGATGACCCTGATGCAGTGCTCGTAAGTGATGCAAGAGGGAGAGGAAGCTACTGCTGTTTCTACCAAACTGCAAAGGTCTCAAGCACCAACCCAGCAACAGACTCATCTGAAGACTGACCGAACCAAATCTGGGCAGACACTGCCTAAAGGTTGATACGGGGTGGTTTGGGTTATTTTGGCCATGCCCATTCAAACAACAGTCTTTTCAAATAGTGAGACTGGTCAGCCAGCTAACATTTATTAAGAACCTACCATGCGCCAGGCAATGTGCTAACTGCTGAGATTAAAAAGAAAGGCAAAAGACGGACCTTGCTCAAGGAGCTCCCTGTTTGAGATTAAATGAGATAATGTGCAGACTGCTTTGCCCACCTTACACTGTATACATTTTAGGTGTCTGTGTTGGGAAAAGGAGCACCTTCCCAGTGAAACCACAGCTCTTCTGCCTCTGATCATCTGGGCGATTCATGTTTTTAGTTTGCTGAGGAAGTCAATGTAAAATTAAATGCATTGCTGAATATGGATTTCAAAGCATACAATCACAACAACTTATTAGGGCAACAGAGCAAGAGGGTGCACTAACAAAGGTGTCGATTTAAGTGTTTATATTCTACTCAGCAAGGAGAAAATGACAGTAATACATCTGAGCCCTGCACAAGAGATTCTAGCTTTCCTGAAAAGAATTCAAGTGGCATAAAAATGGTTTGTTTCTCCACAGCAATTTACATTTATTAAAATAGATAATAGACATAATCATCGTCAAAATGGTGCTTCCGCCCTGTATAATGTCTTAATGCATTCTGTAAGTTCCTGAAAAACAGACACAAAGCCTTGGAAGATTACACTTTAAGTGGGGGGATAACTCTCAGAGCCCAACAGAAAAACCAATCTCACACTCTTGTTAAAGAAAACAAGACACAAGTGGAGGGCTTTGAAAGAGTCAGGAAGGGTGAGTTACAGAGGGAAAGGTGTGAAAATGATGCAGCCGTGAAGGGAGCCCGACTATATAAACTGACACTATGTATTAATTATGCTAATTAATGCCTCTATGAGAGGTAGAGAGATGCATTTGTGCTCACGCTCAGCACACATAATACTCGAATACTCCAATGGATATATGATCTTGGGGATTGTGGGGACTCCCTATAAAGATACAGATCCTATGCTATGCAGTCTATACTGTGTTCTTATTCATGTTCTTTCATAAGCACAGGGAGATGGGGAATGAGGAAGTGGGTAAAAGGCATCCTTTCACATTCTGGGGATTCAGGACCGGTCTAGAGTTCTCTTAAGAAAGGGAATAGACGAATGACTTTTTTTATAATCTGCATGCCACTCTTCCATTAACTTAGACAACTAAAAATGACTATATTTGGAACAGCATTAGAAAAATGAGGTACTCTTTCACATGGAAGCTTGGATATGTAGATGGATTATATGTGCGTTTAATCTAGTTCAACATGGCAAGCTAGAACTGGCACCCTTTCTCTTTTCGGTTCCTTATGGGGAAAAAAAAAAGCTAGAGGTTAGTTGAATACCATATATCTTATATGCCTAATTACAGAATATTAAGCTTTTTCCCCTTGCAGCTACTTGATTCCAAGGGATGACTTCTGACCTCCTTTATCCCTAGATACATATAAGAATAAAGTATATATATTTTTTATTTTAAAGATATTTTATTTTACCAATTACATGTAATAAATTTCCACATAAGTTTTCTAAAGTTACATGACCCAAATTGCCTGTCTTCCTCCCTCCCTACCTTCCCTTCTCCCTCTCAGAGCTGGCAAACAATTCAATCTGGGTTATACATGCATTATCATGCAAAACATATTTCCATATTATTCATTTTTGTAAGAGAATAATCATATAAAACCAAAACCCCAAAATAAAAAGGATAAGATATATTATGAAAGGTTCCTCTCTACAGCTTTTGTCAATCTCCATCCTATGAGGTTTATTTTGCCCATTACAAGCCAGGGATGGTGGTGGTGACATTAAATAGTTGGTGCTGGCCAGAACACTTCTGAATCCATAAGCGAAACTTTCCAGTTAATATGTCATGTTGGCAAGGAAATGATGGAGGAAGGCAGCAAAAAGGTTATATTTACCTCCCCTTCCTGTTCTTTCCTGATCTTGGGATTACTAAAATATAGGAAAGCAACACTGAATTCACAAGAAATGTACTATGTAAACGGGGACTATGTTTTATTTAACCTTTTGTTTCCTCAAAGCTGAGCACAATGCATTACATTTAATAGACATGATAACATTTTAATTGAATTATTTTTGTTTGAGATCAAAAGGTTTTTCAGTGGATGTTGGTGATGAATGAAACCAGGAGTAAGGAGTAGTCTGAGGAGATAGCTAAAGGAGATAGCTCAATATTAATGTCTCTAGCAGTAAAGAACAATTAGCAAATTAATGAATTGTTCCCTGTTTATACTTTGAACAAACAAGCTAATTGTTTTTCTCCTAACAAATTATAGTTTGACTACAGGCCATTCGTGACCATTAATAAGTATAACTGTTTGGATTTCCCATGTATATTTGAATTTCATTCACTTACATTTCTCCTGGATGACAAGCTCAGCCATGCTTTTATAAGGAAAACTCTCTTATCTATTCCTACCTAATGCCTCACAAACTCACAATTAGCCTTTGGAATGGAAATATAAACAGAAGGAGAATTTATTATTTTGTTAATTGTTCTCTTCTGCAGGACCTGGCAGGTCCTCTTCAACTGTAACATGAACCATATGCCAGGAGAATATATGACTGAAATTTTTCAATAATTCCCCATTAATGTTAACATGTGGACTATCAACTGTCATTTGTAATAACTGATGTTTGTGGTGACATTCCCCAAACAGAGACATCTTAGTCACATGCTAATGGCCTAGAATAACAAACAAAGTGGGAAATAAGGTATTAGAGAATCACAGTGAGGAGAAATTTGGGGTCTATACATTAAAGGGTGAATGGAAGGAAGGGTAACAAAAAGTGTTTATATTATGAAGCCAGGTAATTCATATGGGAAAAAAAAAATCCAATTTGGAACCAAAGGATCTAGTTTGGAAGTCTACTTATGGTAGAAAGAAACTGGATAATTGCTAAACCACTGCTTTGCTTCCTTAGTGATTAGCAGAATATAAGTGGTTAGTAGTATTTGAAAAAAATATCATTGATTATGGAACAAAGAGATTGACTAAGAATGCCAGGGATATGGCCCATTCAGTCAACTCTAATGCCAACAGAGTACCCAAACACTGATGTGAGAAGGTATGTTTGTCTACCCCAACACAGCTTCTCTTCGTAGACAGATTAGAGAATAACAGAAGAAAAACTCTTGACTGTATATAAAAGCAACCTCTTCAGGTCAACCAGAAAGCATTTTTTTTCTAACTCATAGATATCAGAGTCTAAGTCACCAACAGCATGCTTTTCTCTCTCTCCACACTGAATTATATGTTATATTCTTGAGTCATCAGCAAGCATTTATTACATAACTACCATATACCAGGCATTATGCTTAAGAACTAGTGATACAAAGAAAGGCAAAAAAAAATGTTCCTGCTTTCAAGGAACTCAGAGTCTAATGCAGAACACAACATACAAACAACTATATTTAAATAAGCTACATACAGGATGAATTGGAGATTATCTCAAAGGGAAGGCACAAAGATCAAGGAGGACTGGGAAAGGCTTCTTGCTTGGAAGGGGAGATTTTAAGATTAAAGGAATCCAGAGAAACTAAAAAGTGGAGGGGAGAGGGGAGAAAGTTCCAGACCTGAGGGATAACCAGTGAAAGTGACTAGAGAGGGCTGCTGGTAGCTCAGTGATTAGAAGTCAAGTCTATAGAGATGTCCTGGGTTCAAAGATGGCCTCAGTCACTTCCGAGCTGTGTGATCCTGGGCAATTCATTTAACCCTAATTGCATAGCCCCTGCCCTTCTATCTTATAACCAATACACAGTACTGATTCTAAGATGGAAGGTAAGAGTAAAAAAAAAAGGTGACTGAAATGGGAATATTAAATAAAGACTAAATGAACAGCAAGATCCAGTAAAGAAGACTGACAAAGAGTAGTCAGAGAAGTAGGAAGAAAACCAGATGATAGCAGTGTCATGGAAATCAGGAGAGAACAAAGTATTGAGGAGAAGTAGATCATCAATAGTGTCAAGGCAGCAGAGACACCAAGAAGGATGAAGACTGAAAAAACCCCATTAGATTTGGCAGTTAAGAGATCATCAGGAACTTTGGAGAGAGTTTCAGTAGAATGATGAGGTCAGAAGCCAGACTACACAGAGTTAAGGAGAGTAGGCAGAGAGGAAGTAGAAATACAGGTGGCTTTCTCAAGGAATTTCTTGAAGATAGATGGAGGGGGTGAAGATTTTTTTTTTGAGAATATAAGGGAACTTATGCTAATATTAGGGAACTTATGCTATTTCACATGTTGGCACCCCCCAGAACGACAATATGCCATTATGTTTGACATGGCTAATCGTTACAGTCTAACTATGATCGAGAGTCTAGGGGTCTCTCAGATATTTTGATGCAATTCTGACCATTTCTCAGGGTTTCTGATCCTGGAAAAGTAAATTAGTGAAATTTGTGAAAATGATAACCTGAGGTATACACTGGGGAATGGTTGAACAAAGTATTATGAGAATATAATCCAATATTACTACATCATAAGAAATTACAATCTGATAAATTCAGAGAAATACAAAAGGACTTGCAGGAATTTGGGCAGAACAAAGCAACCAGAACCAGGAGAACAAAACGAACAAAGAATATGATAATGTAAAGGCAAAAAATATGAAATGAAACAAAACACTGAGTAATTATAATAAGTAATCTTGGTCTTATAGAAATGATAAGCATGCACCTTTTTCTTTTTGATGAAAAGACAAGGAACTACATAAATGTAATACTCTGTACAAGATCAGATATACTGGACAAAAGAAATACACATTGCATGCCATAAGCTAGATGGACAGTCAGATAAAAGAGAGAGAAAACGAGAGAGAGAGAGAGAGAGAGAGAGAGAGAGAGAGAGAGAGAGAGAGAGAGAGAGAGAGAGAGAGGGAGAGAGAGAGAGAGGGAGGGAGGGACAGAGGTACAGAGGGTGTCCTAAAGAACATTTGGAAAATTGTCTTGTGCTCTTAGTTATCCTAAATAACCTCCTTCACAAAAGATCACTTTTTAATACCAACATCCTTTCAGTAGTATCATATGACTGTTCATCATGAAATGCTGTGATCTGAGAGTCAAAATCATGAGTAACCCCAATGGAAATGGAAATATGAGAGGTGAGCATAAGTAAATTGTCATGTCATCAATGATAATTGGCAAAGAATGCCATAAAAGACATAATTAAGGACATGGATGACCAGAAAAGGGAAGTTCACCGGTCACATAGCAAGAATGAGAGGCCAAACTCAGTGTTTAACTGTTACTTTCAAGATATTCAAAGTAATGATTCTAAGTCAATTCTCCTAAGAAGATTTATTGAAAGACATGGATAACTGCACAAGATGAAAAGATACAGATGGGTAATCATCTGCATCAATGGAATGAAGGAGCTATGGATCCATGGTTTCAGATGGATCAAAAGTGTCAGAAGTTTTCATCTCATTTATTCATCATGTCACATTATGGTAGTTAAAAAATACACAGTCATAACACTGCTCTAATTTGAATGGATTTTCCTGAAACATTTGGATGTGACAAGCTAAAAAGAGAAATGAGACTTATTTTTCTTTGTTAATACCCCAACTCTCTTCAGATGTTGACTTCTACCCCTTTTTTCCACTCTATAGCCTATACTATTCATTTTAGTCCTTTACTTTCCTTCCTTATTCTCCATCTATCTTCTTTTCTCTACTTTGGTCCTTAAACAGACTCTCTTTGTTATGGTATGTATGGACCAGAATTTCTCCCAATCTTTGTAAATGGGCAGCATTCTCTCTTTAATTTTGTTCCCAGAACCCACCTTTCTATTTCTTACAAGACTAGTCTCTAGAGAGAATCCTTCATGAGGTTCTGTCTCAAATGTGCAATCAAATCTCATGTATTCAAGTGTACTTCTTAGCCCTAGCAAATAGTTAAATGGAATGACTATGAAGAAGAATAGTCCTATCACAGGGAACTTTGGAATGTGAATTATTTCTAATTGAAGAAAGCTATTGGCAAATTTCTTCAAACTAGTGCATCCAAAGTAAAACCCCTCGGTATGTATTTGAAAAAGTCAAATGAGTGCTGTTAACAAGTCATTCTTTTTTCTGAATCCACCAGTGGACTTGTAGTCTTCCAATTGCACTACACTCCCTCTTTGGCTGGAGTCTGTCTTTTTAGGTATTAGCCCATTAACAAGTATTCATTAGGCATATAGAGCAAATAGAAAGAACAAAACAATCTCTACTCATAGCTTACATTCTAATGGGGGGAGATGAGAAGTCCATATAAAAATATATGCATCACAAGTATATAGCTGGTAAACAAAAATATCCAAAGTATTTAAATACAAGATAGTTGGGAGGGAAGGCATTAGTATTTGGAAGTGCAGTGGGAAATCAGGAAAGGATCTGTGCAAAAATAGCACCTGACCTGCATCTTTTATTTTTTAAAACCTTTCCTTCTATCTTAGAATCATACTAAGTATCAGATCCAAGAAAGAAGAGCAGTAAGGGCTAGGCAATGGAGGTTAAGTGACTTGCCCAGGGTCATACAGCTAGGAAGTGTCTGAGGGCAAATTTGAACCCAGGATTTCCTGTCTCCAGCCCTGGCTCTTTATCCACTGAGTCAACTACCTTCACCCTGAGCAGCATCTTAAAGAAAGAGAAAGACTCCATGAAATGGCAGTAAGGAAGGAATACATTTGGAGCATGAGATGGCCAACACAAAGGCAAGAAGGTGAGAAAGGGAGTATCCTACATGAGGAACAATGAAAAGACCAGTTTGGCTAGATGGAAGAGTAAGGAACAGAGAGTCATATCCAATGAGACTGGAAAGATAGGTTGGTGATAGATTTTAGAGGGCTTTAAAAGTTAAGTAGGAATTCATTGTTTTCCTGGAGGCCAAAGGGAGCTTCAGGAATTGGTTGAATAGGAGTAACATGATATAGATCTGAGAGGTAAGAGTGATGGTGTTTTTACAGAAATTTGAAAGAGGAGAGGATTTAGGTGGGGAGAGAAATAATGCATTCATTTTTAAATGCTTTTAAGATATTTCTAGGCCATCTGCTTTGAAATGTTCAAAAAGGCCATTTGTATGTCTTTTGTTGAGGTCTATTCAGTCAACAAACATTTAAGTGTTTATTACATGCCAGGTGCAGAGTTAAGTGCTAAGACAAAAAAAAACAAAAAAAAAACACAAAAAACTTGCCTTTAAGGAAGATGCCTTCAAATGGAGGCAACATTTAATTAACTGGGAATGTAAAAGATAAAGAGAGAGCACATGGAAGATATCTGGGCAGACTCTTAAAAATTTTGAAATTTGAGTTGATCCTGGAGGAAGCCAAGCAGAAGTGAAGAGATCTAGAGAATAGTGCAGTGAACTCAGAACCAGGAAGACCAGACTTCAAATGCTTCGTTGGGCCTCAGTTTCCTCAACTGTAAAATGAGAGTTGGTCTCAATGACCTCTAAGATTCATTCTTGCATTAGATATAAGATGCTATGTCTGTTCTCCTTTCCCTGCCTACATAACTGAAATCTTTTCTCCTTAGTAACATTTAAGAAGCCTTCCTGTTTGTTTGTCAGAGCACTCATTCCATCTCTCTTGCTTGCTCCTCTGTTGTTGACCTCGATATCAAGACAGCAGGTCCTCCTTCTAGATTAGCCTCCTCTCTCTCACTGTTGGTTATTTTACACCAGTCATAGTTCATTCTCTGCCAAACTACTGAGAAGCAATCAAGTAGTTCTGTGGAGAGGGCACTGGGCTTGGAATTAGAAGATCTAGATTAGAATTCTAGTTCTGCCACTTACTATCTGTGTGACCTTGGGAAAATTCCCAGGCTTCCAATTTCCCATCTGTAAAATGAGAGGGTTGGACGAGCCAGCCCTCATTCTAGTCGTAAATCCAACAATCATTCTTAGACATCTTGTTGCAAGTAAATCTACTGTGGTCTGTAAATGAGAAAAAGTGAATTAAGGCTAGAGCACCTAGAAGGCTCAGTGGATGGATGAGAGCCAGGTCTAGAGATGGGAAGTCTTGGGTTCAAATTTTTCAGGCTCATTTCAAAATTTCAAAAATTCAGGCTCAGACACTTCTTAGTTGGGTAACCTGCGCAAGTTACTTAACCCCAACTGCTAAACCCTTATCACAGCTGCTTTAGAACCTGTACTTAGCATCTTTCTAAGACAGAAGGTAAGAGAGTTTTAAAAAAAAAGTGAATTAAGGCTGATACTTGTGCTCCATTGCAATTAAATTCAAATAAAGGTAAATTTACTTTGATTCTCAATATTATATATCTCCTCTCATATCTTGTTTATTGCTATCTTACCATTAAGAGTTGCAACCACTACGCCTTTACTTCCATGGACTGTTTCATCTGGACATTTCCAACTTCATCATCAATCCCATTATTTTCTCTTATATGTGAATCTTTCTCTGGCTCCTGGGACAAGCATGAGCTTCAGATCAAATCTCCAGGGAAAAGTGTGCAAAAGTGATGCCCTTACATCCAGCTTCCCAAACTCAGCTATGATCTCAGGGCAAGTTACTGACCTAAACCAGCTGTAGTGTTGAACTGTTCTGGGACTTTCTAAACTGCAAAATGGAGATGTGGGGGGGAAAGAAAGTATAATATAAAAAGAAAGTGATAAAATCATAATTGCGGATATCCCTGCCACATCTCAGGGGTTAGGAACATGACATGCCCATGATCTGGAAAAATCCCTGTAAAATTTTTTGGTTCTCCCATCATATCATAGAGGATGTCTGATTTTTTCCCTTTTTCTTTTATGGGATGTTTGTAGTAAAAGAAATTGTGTATTTGTGTCACTGAAAGATTAAAACATCTTAATATTATACAATACTTTACATCTATTGTATACATTTCTGAGTTTCTCATCTTTTTCTGTGTCATCTGCTAGCCTTTTCATGTAATCTGCAGCTTCTGCAAAATTCCCAAAGAATTCCCATTTAATTTCTTATGCTGACTTATGATATAGCAAAACCAGGACAGAGAAAGACGAGATGTGGAAGGGATGGGGACAGCTGGGTAGTTCAGTGGATTGAGAGTCAGGTCTAGAGCCAGGAGGCTCTAGGTACAAATCTGGCCTCAGACACTTCCTAGCTGTGTGACCCTAGGCCAGTCACTTAACCCCCCTTGCCTAGTCATTACCACTCTTCTGCCTTGGAACAATACACAGTATTGATTCCAAGATGGAGGGTAAGGGTTAAAAAAAAAAAAGATGTGGAAGGGATATCTGTATATACAACTTTTGAGGAGGGAAGAAAATGGTTTAAAGTTGAAATTTAATTGGCACTCAGGAGTCCCAGCATGGAAGTTCTCTCCACATGAAGCAGAGCAGCAATTTCTCAGGAATTTTGTAATCTTGCCTGATGCACTGATGAATTAAATTATTTTCTCAGTGTCACACACCTATTAAGTGTGACAAGGTGAAATTTGGATCCCAGGGTTTCTAACTAAAAAGTCTAGCTCTCCATTAAGGATGCCACTGTTTCTTTATATTCTTTTGGAGAACATAGAGAAATGTGCGGTACATTTTAGAAAGATTTTAAGTGATGAAAACATATAAGACACCACAATGTGCTTGAACACATTGGGGACTATGGGTATGACACATTTCATTTAATATCTGACTTTATCAAGGTGGTCATTAATTGTGCTGAATTGCCTTCTTCCCTTTCTCCTCTTTTGGTGGGGAAGGGCACAAGAAATGGCTCTATCTGATAGAGAAGGGGGCAGCTGAGTGACTCAGTGGATAGACTCAGTGGACCTGAAGTCAGGAAAACTCATCTTCCTAATTTCAAATCTGGCCTCAGACACTAATTAGTGGTGTGACCGTAGGCAAGTCACTTACCCCCATTTGCTTCAGTTTCCTTATCTGTGAAATGAGCTGGAAAAGGAAATGGCAAACCACTCCAGTTTTTTTGCCAAGAAAGCTCCAAATGGGGGCCAGCTGGGTAGCTCAATGGATTGAGAGCCAGGCCTAGAGACGGGAGGTCCTAGGTTCAAATCTGGCCTCAGACACTTCTCAGCTGTGTGACCCTGGGCAAGTCACTTAACCCCCATTGCCTAGCCCTTACCACTCTTCTGCCTTGGAGCCAATACACAGTATTGACTCCAAGCTGGAAGGTAAGGGTTTTTAAAAATAAAAAATTTCTAAAAAAAAAAATGAAAGCTCCAAATGGGATCAAGAAGAGTTGGACACAACTGAAAAACTGACTAAATTAAATATTGATTAAGGAAGCAAGCACTTCTTAAGTGTCTCCTAGGTACCTGGTGCCGTGCTAAGCAGTTTGTGAATATTATTATCCTTATGACAACCTTGGGAGATAGTGCTATTGTTATCACCATTTTGCAGGTGAGGAAACTGAGGCCAGCAGAGGTTAAGTAACTTGTCTGGGGTCATACAGCTAGGAAGCATCTGAGACCAAACTGGAACTGGTCTTCCTAACCCCAGTCCTAGGTCTCTATGTATGCAGGTGATACATATTGAAACCAAACAAAGCCTGTTCTCAAGGAGCTCATATAGATGAGACATATAGGTAATATAACAGAGAAATGTAGGTAATGTAAAGCCCAAAGATATCAATGAAGAATATTCTACATAGTCAAATTCAGGGTGTTTTATAAGAAGAAAATTTGGTTATCCGAACAACTCCCTTTTGGGAAAATCTTCATTCTTCATCAAGACTGACAAAATAAATGGTGAAGTGGATAGTGCTGGACCTCGATACTGGAGCCTCCATCACACTTATTTACTAACTATTTAAGACAGACAAACTATTTAATCTCTCTACCTGAATTTCTTCACCTTCAAAATGGGGGAAAAATAGCACTTATCCAAGAGGATATCATTTGAAGATGAATTGAGACAACATATGTAAAGCAACTGTATTATCTTGAATGCCACACAAATGCTGATCATTATTATTGTCATTATGAACTTCCTCTGAGACACAGCAGTAGCTATAGAGAATAGTGGATCTGAAGAGCTGGAATCCTTCCCAACTCCCTCTGCCCACAGACAGCGTACTGAACTCATCCACCAGAGCTCTCAGGCATCAACAACCTCATCCATTAGCACTGCAGAAAGTAATTTTAAGACCTGGAGAGATGCTGACTGGAGGCTTTCTCCACTGCTTAGAAGCAGTGGGTACTATTATTGAGAAGGAAGAATAACAGTAATCTCCTCAGACTTAGCACCCCATAGTTTTGCTATTTTGGAATCAGAAGGGAAGTTGAACCACTTAGGCTAAGAGGATCAAGAACATTTCACCCTTGGGAAGGAAATTCATATCCGCCCCATGAAGAAGGAAACTAGAAAAGGCAATCATCTGGTGACTCATTCAGTAGCAGCCAAGAGAAATGCCTGCGGTCAGAAGGCCACAAGCTGTCAACCAAAGAATGTTTAGAACATCTACTAGATGGGAAGTTTTGTGCCAGATGTTGTAGGGAACAGAAATTTAAAAGAATAACTCTACAAATTCCATAGTGATTTAAGGTTTACAAAGTATCCCGTGAGGCTACTATTAGAAGTAACATCATCCCCCTTCTCTGGATGAGGAAATTGGGCTGAAGGAAGTTTATCCATACAAAGAATTATAGGATGTGGACCCTAATCTCAAGTAGCTTATTATGAGATTTATCAAATAACAATATTACTATAGCACAAAGAAGCTGGGGGCATAGTGGAGAAGTACTGAGTCTGCAGTCAAGAAGGTTCATGCTCCTGATATCAAATCTCACCTCAGAAAACTACTAGTTATGGGACCCTGGGCAATTCACCTTACCCTGTTTGCCTCAGTTTCCTCTTCTGTAAAATGAGATGGAATAGGAATTGGCAAACTGCACCAGTATCTCTTTCAAATGGGTTCAAGAAGAGTCAGAAGTGACTGAAACGATTAAACAACTATAATACAGTATTTATTAGTGCCAAATGAGTTTTAAAAAAAAAAAATATATATATATGGAGAGCTCCAGAGGAGTAAATTAGCACTTTGGACTAAGGTCATTCCTGTGGAGGAATTTGAGCTTGGCCTTGAAAGAATTAGGCTTTAGAGAGCTAAAGAATAGTGAGAAGCTTGTTCCAGGCAAAGGCAACAGAGGAAGGGGAAAAAAATCAAAAACAAGAATGAAGGAGGCATGTTTGACAGACAGAAAGTGAGCCAGCTGGCCTAGAATCAAAGGTTGGTGCTAGGAAATAATAGAATATAAAATGGAGAAGGTACAGTGGGGCCAATCTAGGGATAGCCCTTAATTCCAGGGCAAGAATTTCAGCACCAAAGCTCCTCCCCTTCAATGATTGGGAGGTTGGGGCACATGTTCATTGTAGGGGCAAAAGACAGCTATCCTGAAATTTCCAAAGGGGTTGAGGCCAAGGGTAGATACTTTAGAGGAAAGCTAAGGAATCTATCTATGCTATGGACTATCATAAGTCTGTGACCAGCAGCAAATATGGGCTCAAATGCCATTTAGAAAAAATCAATAATCTCTAAATCCAAATCCAAAGGATGTTTGGCTCCTGCTATTTTCCTGGCTAAATTTCCTTGATCCACACCACTGCAAAGAGCCATGGCAACATGCTATGTCATACCTGCAACAGTTATTCATATGAAAAAGGAAGTCTCAAATCTAGCTGCTCTGTCAGTTTACAGATTGCCCATCTTCAAATGGCCTTTAACAAACTATGACAGTCATTCTTGCAGTATTACTACTATCATTTTGGGGTTTGGTTTTTGTTTTGTGTTTTTTTTGGTCCTGAAAAGCTGAAGTCTCTCTCTATACAAAGATAACAGCACCAACTGCCAAATGCCTGTAAGAGATTCACTTCAAATTTATTTTTAAGCAGAGATCATGGATCCATACTACCTCCATTGGCCCCCTTACCAGATAGCTAATGAGGTTAAGAGTGTCTGATTAGCACAGTGCCTAGCTTAGTGCTGGACAAAAGATGCTAAATGAATTCCTTGATGATCTGTCTGGACCAGAAGTCAGTCATCTCTTTATTTTTTTTAATTAATTAATTAAATTAGAATGCTTTTCCATGGTTGCATAATTTATTTTCTCTCCCTCCTGTCTTCCCTTCCCCCTCCTGGAGCTGACAAGCAATTCCACTGGATTATACTTATATTATTGTTCAAAACCTATTTCTATATTATTCATATTTTTAAGAGTGATCTTTTCAAACCAAAACCCCAAATCATATACCCATATAAAGAAGTGACAAATTTTGTTTTTCTTCTGCCTTTCTACTCCCACAGTTCTTTTGATGTGGATAGCGTTCTTTCTCATAAATCCCTTGGGATTGTCCTAGATCACTGTATTGCTGCTAGTAACAGTCTATTACGTTTGATTGCCCCACAATATTTCAGTTATTGTGTACAATATTATCCTGGTTCTGCTCATTTCACTCTGCATCAGTTCATGGAGATCTTTCCAGTTTATATAGAAACCAAGCAGTTAATCACTCCTTATGACATAGTAGTATTCCATCACCATCATACAACACAATTTGTTTAGCCATTCCCTAATCAATGAACATCCCCTCATTTTCCACTTTTTTGCCACCACAAAAAGTGTGGCTATAAATATTGTTGTACAAACATTTTTCATTATCTCTTTGAGGTACATACTCAGGAATAGTAGAGTCAGTCATCTCTTTTAAAGTCAAAAGGTCTCCTTTCTCCAACATCAGTCAATTATTCACACTCTATCCACCCAAACTATATATGAGATTTTGAAAGTGATCTTGGCTAGGGAAGACTACAACAATTACCATCCACCTTTCATTGATTGATCAGATTTCCATATTTGATGGCCAACCAAATGGTAAGAGAGACAAATGGTGAAAGAGAATTTTAGGCTGCAACAAATTAAACCTGAGGGAATTATGTCTAGGAAGCATTGTAAAAGATATAACTGAAGAAATATGAGCAAAAAAAAATATGCTCATGTGATGAAAAGAGCAAAGAATAACCAATGGGTAGCCTGCATGCTCTACTGGAATCTTGCTAATGCTAGAAGAACATGAATAAGTTCTCTCAAATTTTGGAGGGACCCTTGTAGTGAACTTAGGAGAAAGCATAAGAAAGGTTTACACAAGATGGGTTGAAACCCCAAAATTAGAAGGGATAGTCAATTGAGTGAGATCACAAAATTGCTGGAATACTGGAGAATACTAAAGTTCTAATCATTTTATGTTCAGTATCTCACCTGCCCAGAACAACATGATTTGCTAGCAAATAAATTATGTCAGTTGAATGGCTATTCATTCATCTGTGCCTTCACTGAAGTTGTGGTCCCTTTTCCAAAATAATTAAGAGCCACACAAAACTCCTCTGTTTAATCACTCGCTTACATATTTAAAAGCATTTATCATAAACCCCTGACTCCAACCTTATTAGGAGGCCATATAGCCCCAGAAAAAAGATGCAATATCATCTACATATGCCCAAGAGCTCATACTAAATATACTTCCAATTCGGATCTTCATTAAGTAGTCATCAACCAGATTTTATAAATATAGTGACTGACCTCTGGGTTCTCACTGTCTTATCATCAAATGATGATGAATGATGCCAGCAATAAAGAAGTTCCCATTTCTGAGGTGGAGACAAAATGGGCTACAGGAATTCTGAGAAAAGGCTTGAGAATGGAATTGGGGTTGGGAATGATTCTTGAAGGATTTGGAGAAGTGGAAAGGAGGAAGGAGAGAATTTCAACTAGGAGAAAACATCACAAAGGCTTCCCTGATCCTATCTCTGCCCTTGCTAACTGTTTATATCTCCCCTTGCTCCACTCCCCACAATTATTTTGCATTTACTCAGACAAGTATAAGTGATCTCCTTTAAAGAATGGAAATTGCATATGGAATGGACTTTGTCTTTATATCTCTATTCCCTAGCACAGCTTCTGATATGTTATAGCAGCTTAATAAACATTTGTTGAATAAAGGAAAAGAGGAGGAAATAAACATTTATTAAGCACTTGCTATATGCCAGGCAAGGATGCTAAGCACTTTTATGTATATTATCTTATTTCATCCATATAACAAACCCCAAGTGTAAGAGTTAAATTAATGCCCAATAGTTCAAGTATTGTTTTTATAAAGTTTATTATCTGACAAAATAAAGTACATGACTAAGTTAATCTACCTACTCAAAAATCCCTGCTCCACTAAAACAACAGGAAGGAAAGAGGGCTAGACCTGGAATTCCACCCAATTTATCCTGTATGTCAGCACGTAAGGACAGTAAGTGAGCGAGGTTCTGGGAATCGTAGTTTTTGCTGGGGATCATAGTTTTTTAGGATAACAGATTCTAATTTCACACAAGACAGGCACTGTTATTAGCATGCCCATTTTATAATTGAGGAAATTAAGGCAAATGATGGTTAAATGGCTGATTAAGTACACATAGGATAGATTGGAATGAAAAGCTTATATAGGGTAGAGGTTTTTAATCTGGAGGTCTATGACCTTGTTTCTTAAAATATATTAAAATTATATATAGTTTATGTACAAAACAAGATATATATACAAGATAGATAGATAGATAGATATCCATATCAATCTTGGCGGTTTCCTTGGTAATCCTAATGATGAGAGGAAGGAGAAATAAAAAGAACTGAGAGATTTTTGGACATAGATAACATGAGAATTTATTTCTCTTGGATAAGCATATTTATAATAATTTACTATGTATTTATAAAAATCATTTATATTATATTATTATATTGTATATCATATTATATATTTAAAAAGATAGCAAAGATAAATTGCTCCAAGAAGGGGCCCAATTGGCTTTACAGACTGCCAAAGGGTACAGGATATTTCAAAAAAAGTGATGAACCTCTGACATAGAAGAGTAATAGGAAATGAGATTGGACAGATAGGAAGGTTATATTGTTTATAAGTGCAACAAAGAAACAAACATTCACAAACTACACAATCATAGTAGTTAGATTAATCTTTTTAGAGGTTCTTTCAATATGGAGGGTGGGGGGGAACACATTTATTTGCTTTTTGCAGAACACTCTAGAGTCTAGATCAAAGTCATTAGCCCTGGATGCAATATAACACAAGTGACTCAAAGGCTGCCTTGCTTGCCAGGCAACTAGAGGGGGAAAAAAATCTGGCCCTTAAGCAATGGGCTCCAATCCAAGACTCAGACTTGCAGGAAAAATTCTGATCAAAAAATTTCCATCTCAAATTGTGCTGAGAAAGCTCAAGGATGGGATGAGCATCTTGGCAGACAGAAACCTTGGGACCATAACCAAGCAGTTTCAGGCTATTTTTGCATCTCTGATTTTTAAAGTGTCTTGAGGTCCTGTCACAGTAACAGCATGGTCTCTAATATATGCTTTTTGATATGAGAACCTTTAAGGGAACAAAGTTTGTATAATCAACACACCTTCCTCAAAAGCAAGACAAAGACTAAAAAAAATGTTCCTTATCTTGTTCAGAACCTAAAGGGTTTTTGGCTCCAGCCTACAGACATGCCCTGGTGCACATTAGTTACTCATTGGAAAATGTGATATTTTTAGCCATCGCTTTAACTCTTCCAGTGGCCTTAGACAAGAAAATAGGCAAACACAGTATGTGGTGGGGTAGAGGTGGTTATATACATACATAAATACATACATACACAAATACCCAGGCTTGTGGTTTTCATTAGGATTTGGAATTTCCAGCATGGAATCCAATGTAGATCAACATCTGCACTATAACCAAGAGTTTTAGAGAGTTGTCTATGGAACTGAGAGATTCAGTGACTTACCCAGAGGTCATTCAGGCAGTATTTATCAAAGGTAGGATGTGAAACATGGCCTTGTTGACTCTGAAACTGGCTCTCTTTCTCTACTATGGCCAAACTGTCTTCTGAACTGAGCCCTCAAGTTGAATTCAATTTTAATTTCTAAAGGATGATGTAATACAAAGTGTCCCTGAGACTGAGTTAGTGGAAAAGGGTTCATGTCTTTGAAAGTATGTGTTGTCTCTGTGGCAAGAATGAGAGATTTAATGTTTTCATCTTTCATCAAACATGCTACTAAGCTGGGATTTGGTGGGGGTGGGTAGGGGTGGTACAGAGGAATAATAAAAGTCAAAAGTTTCTTACGTCAAATGATGGTTGATTGATATACCCAAATTTTGTTGGGTCAGAATCACCCTCAAACACATAGAGTAAAAGCCTATAATTTACTAGAAAGTAAAATTCTATTGCCCTGAAAGAGTTAATGCTGTATCCCCAAATGACCAATTTATAATCTAAGAGAATCTGCCTCATTTAATTACAATAGTGCATCTAAGACTATAGGGGGAGGAGCTCAGTCAACTATTCTGGGGAAGTTGACTGCTCACCCACTTGAGGTAAATTAACATTTCTGGGCCACCAGTTTCCATGTATTTATTTACAAATGGTGTCCTGGGACCACTGGAGAATTAATTTATTTAACATGGGTAAGCAAATTTGAATCCTGGGGACAAATTACTCATCCATGTACTTATTGGGAGATGCCAACTCAAAAGTGGTCTTGGATCTTCCTTTAGTTCTGTTTTGAAGGGCAAAGAAATGTAGGGACAAAGGCATCAAAATAGAAAGTAGTGGTTTTTTCCACATTTTTTATATCATTAGCCTGCACAATTCTCCTGAGCTGAATATACCTATCCTTAGGAGAATGATGCATATTAATGAAGTCAGGTAAATTCTGTGCAAGAAAAAAATCCTTCAATCCAGGATTGCTCACTTATCAAAAATCATTATCTATTGAATTCAACTTAGCAAGAATTTATGCTCTTACTATGTGCTGAACACTAAGCTAGGTGCTAGGAATACAAAAAGAAAGCAAAAATAAGAACTCTTGCCCCCAATGAGTATATATTCCATTGGTAACATTTATACCATTAAGTGAAATGTGAGATAATTTTTGAGGAGCAGGATATTACTGCCAACCACTGGTATCGGAAATGCCTTCCAACAGGAGATGACAATCCAGTGTAGTTGTACCTAAGGATTTTGATAAGTAAAAGAGAGAAGAGAGAACATCGTAAGCATGCCAGATAGTCTCAACTACAAATAAAAATGTAGGAAATGTGTCCCAGTGCAGCTCTTTCACAGGTAAACATCTATGGTGGAAAATCATAAGAATACATGGAGAACTCCTGAGTCTGTATCCCAAAGAGATAATAAAAAAGGGGAAAGGACCTACTTGTACAAAAATATTTATAGCAATTCTTTTTGTGATGGCAAAGAATTGGAAATTAAAGAGATATTTGGGGAATGGCTGAACAAATCGTGATATATGTTGGTGATGGAATACGATTGCACTATAAGAAACAATGAGCAGGATGGTTTCATAAAAAGCTGGAAAGAGCTAGAAGAACTGATGCAGAGTAAAATAGGCAGAACTGGGAAAACATTGTACACAGTTACAGCAAACCTGTATGATGATCAACTATGAAACCTTGGCTACTCTCAGCAAAGCAATGATCTGGGAAAATCCTGTAAGACATGATGGGAAATGCTATCCACCTCCAGAGAAAGAACTATTGGAGTCTTCTTCCACATCAGTGTATTTATGGTTTTATTTGGGGATTTTGGTTACATATGATCAACATGGAATTGTATTTTGTATGACAATTAAAAAATTAAAAAGAAAAAGAACATGAGAAAGGCCCACAGAATATCAGATGGCTTTCCTTTGGCAAATTAATGGAAAGACATGTACAAGAGATAAATAGGCATGGATGAGGTGTGACTTTCTGGGTGACTACTGCATGTATTGTGTTGGGGGAGGGGGTCATGTTAAGCCCACGGTGATAATTAATAAAGTGGAATGTATTATCACAAGGAAGACATTCTAAGGTATCAATTCAGAACCAGTAATTGAGAGCTCAACCTCTGTGGTAGGTAGCTAGTATTCCCTCTTTAGCCCAGCAGCACCAGCAAAACACTTGCTGTTCACCAGATGGCTATTTGTCCTACCTTTGCCTGCATGTCTGATTCTCTCCAACTCAGGAGATTCCCTTTAGTCCCTGCAGCAAGGCAGCTCCTGCCAACAACTTCACCAAATGTCTCTTTTCAGTGTCCTGGGCTGCCACCAGACAGTCTAGTTGCAGAGCTAAGCCAAGACCAGATGCAGAAAGCTTTGGCAACCATCTCTTCTTCTCAGTCCCTCTCTTCAACAAATATTTATGAGCAAGATACAGGGCTAGCTGATGGGAATACAAAGATGAAAATGATACAGTCCCTACCTTCAAAAAGTTTTCATTTTAAAAAGAGGAAACTGGGATATACACAGATAAATATAAGGAAAGAGGTAGGCAAATGTGAGATCGAGGCAAAATGTTATAAGAAAATGTAAAGAGGGAAAGGGGGAAGGGGAGAGAGAGAAAGAAAGGGGGGCAAGGAATAGATGGAGAGAGAGAAAGGAAAGAGGGAAGGAGAGAGGAGAAGAACAGAGAAGGCTTTATAGGAATGGTTTAATACTTGGGCCAAGCCTAGGTAGAAGAGAAGGATTTTGACAGGTTGGAATGAAAAGGGAATACATTCCAGGCAGAGGAAATAGCTACACTTGAGGATTCATGTACTCCTGTGACTTCAGGTCCTATATATCAGGGTCATTAAACTAGAAATCCCAATCAGTATCAGAGTTCCTGTCACTATCCTCTTTAGATTTAGTCAGAATTGATCACAACAAAAACAACACTAATTTTGTTAAAAGAATCCTTCTATTTGCAGTCAAATGCTTACCAGGTTTGATGCTTGTGAAATTAGCAGCGTAATGGCTAGAATGCTAGGTTTATAGTCAGAAAGACAGTCTTGAATCTCACCTCAGTTTTCTCATCTAGAAAATGGAGGTAATATAGTGCCTATTTCACAGGGTTGTTATGGGACTCACAAAAACTAACAAATGTAAAAAGTGTCAGCAAAGCATATCAAAATACAATATGAATGTGATTGAATTTTTATGTGAATTTCTTCTCCTCATTCCCCTTGGAAAAGTATGAAATCTTTAGGGTGTCTTCAATTTCAAATATTTAGAAAAAGAAAAGGTATTTACATACCTCACAGTGGAATCAAACAACATTCCTTTAACTGATGAATATTCCCATCCAAGTGTGAAGATTGGATTTGGCTCTCCCCATGGTAACAATGAAGGTACTTAGCTCTTCCTTTATTGTGAAGATAAAATTGTAATCCCCTGTCTACTTTTAGATTTAAATCCCCAAAGTGTAAACCCAGTACTTAAAGTAGATCTACCCATTTTAACTTAAACATTTTAATTTAAAAAGGTATGAACTAACTACAAAAAGGTGTGAACTAACCACAAAAATGTATGAACACCCATTTCCTACATTGAGTGGGATGTCTGTGACCCAGGGGTGAAAGAGTGGGCAGGCCTGGAGAGGAGCATCTGCTGTGATTGGTAAGCCATAAAATTTAGGGGAGGTGACACAAGAGAAAAAAATCTTAAAATAATGAAAACAGAGACACACAGGGATTATGATCAGTCACTCGAAGTTGGACTGGAAGACAGACTCATGGATGGAGTAAAGAGAAACTCTCAGACTTGGAGTGAAAGAGACAGTCACTTGGGCTTGGAGTGAAGAGAGTCACTTAAGAAGAGACTGGAAGACAGACACTCAAACTTGGAGTGAAGACACTTGGCTGTGGAACTGGATCCCTATAGGAGCTCTTGTAGGAGACCTTAGACTGCTTCCTTTTTAGACGGTCACCATGATGAGTGTAAAGGCTGACTTCTTTCCTTGCCCTTTCTGGAGGTGTGAACCTCGAGACTCCTTTCCCCTGACTGGTGCCTTAGAAATTCTAACTGGTTCAGAGGAAGCTAGAGCACTCCTGCTCTCTCTCTCTCTCCTCCCACTTTTCTTTCTTCCTTAATATCTTCCCTCTATTGTAAAATAAACTACCATAAATTCCATTTGACTTTAGTAATTCATTTGGCCCAGGAGACCACCAAATTAAATATTCACTACAACCTTAAAATTAACACTAGTAATAATAAAATGATAAAAGCTGACATCCACAAACCACAGTTATTTATATTACCTTATTTGACTCTTATAATAAGCCTGGTAAGGTAGGTTCTTCAGGTATCAGTATCTCAGTTTTATAGAGGAGAAAACTGAATGTAGAAAGTTTATAACCACTTGGCTGTAGTCCTATAGCTTGTAAGTATAAAAGGTAGGAATCATATTCAAGTCTTCATGCCCTTAGATTTGATTATCTCTTATCACCAAACCTCACTGCCCTTCTTCATATGACAGTCCTTTTCAGGGAGCCTCAAAAGCTTTTCCTCAATGTGAATGTCCTCAGAAGTCTTGGAAGACAGGTAGGCACTCAGAATTAGTCCCAGTTTTAAAGAGGAAGAAAGCAAAGCTAGAAATCAAGAGAGGACTCGTGATGAAAAATTCCACCTCCAGAGAATAACTGATGGAGTCTGAAAGCAGACCATAACATACTATATTTTTTTCTTCATTTTTTTGGAGATCTCTTCCACAAAAGGATTCATATGTTAAAATGTCTTACATAATTGCAAAGGTAAAATCTTTTAACAGATTGCTTACTGACTCAGGGAGTGGCAAAGGGAGGAAGGGAAGGAGTGAGAGAAGTTGGAACTCAAAAATAAAAAAAAAGGAATATTTAGAATTTATTTTACATATAATCAGGGAAAAATAAAATATTTTTTAAAAAAGGAAAGAAATTAAGGTTAACAGTAACCTTTCCAACATAGTCAAAACAAATAAGTCCTCTTTAGGGCCATTCTGCATAGCCTAAACAGATAAAGTGGTTTATTTAGGGTTCTTGTAGAATACTATTTTCTTCAAAGTCCCACCAACGTAATAACAGAAGCCATAAAGAGTATAATTCAATCTTTCAATCCATTAGGACTGCCAAATTGATATTACCTCCTCTCTTTTTTCCCCCCATCATATTGCCAATTTCTTTTGTTAATCATTTCACTCAGAGGTCATTTATAAAGGGCCTACTTCGTGCAAAGCACTATGCCAGATCCTAGATACAAAACTATGTAGTTAAGGTACAGACCCTGTCCTCTTGGGCTGAGGATCCCAGAACTAAACCTTCAACTATCCTGATGGAGAGACAACCAGAACACTCCAGGTTTATACGTACTAATTAAGATTCACTGGGACATAAATGGTGATACTTTTATTTTGGGTATCTAAGACAGCCTCCTGGTCAAAAGCTCAATCCAGATGTAATAACGACTTCACAGACATAATACCTCCACACATAACCATTACTAGCTGACCTTGCACCTCAATTGTCTATACCAGTTCTCCAAGATAGAGGTGTAGAATTCAATTCACTTCCTCTAGTCTTTTTGTCCTCCATCTTCTCATATAGCTCTTTAATTCTCCTTGATCCTTGGTGTATACCTGTCTCTTTTTTGCAACATCTAGCAGATAAAAGATATTAAAGTCCTTATTCCACCTGGCATACAATCTCAGAAACTCCAAATGACCCCTGACACCTCTCTATTTCCCATGAAGCCATTTTCTAAAGCGAAATCTTGCCATAGTGATTAAGTTAATACAGAGACCACACTTGGATTACCTTATCTTAGCTAGCCTCAGCTGTGGCATATGCCAACCCGAACTCTTCCTTCCTGGGCTAAAACCTAATGATCTTTAAGGTTCTTGCATTTTTTGAGTCCTATGACCTTCCTAGCCTAAAAGAAGGGAATTTAGTCCTTTGAGAGTGAAAAACTAAATGAGCTAGATTCTACCCTGGGATTCCAGCATGTTTACACACAAAGGGCAATTCAACCACATCCCTGTCCACACTAAAAGTATAATGAAAACTTTCTCCCCATTCCCTCTGACAACAATTGAGCATGCGTATAATTGAAAATCTGTTATCCTAAAAAAAGAACTACATTTCCCAAGAGCCCACTGACTTCCTGTCATTATGTACTTCCTGTAGACAGGGGATATTAGGCAAGGATGTAAAGGGTCCCGCCTCTTTACTTCCTGTCCCAAGCTTGGTGGTGATAAGGTGATAAGGTGATAAGGTGAACTGGCTGATCAGCCATGGGCCTGTGGCCTTTATTTTGTATCTTCTTTATTCCTTGATTTCTAATGATCATTAATAAATCTCTTAAAATATAATATTTTTATTATTGAGATTTAATTTTAACTTTCACACATGGGACCCTAGAATGCAGGGAAAATTAGAGGTAGGGGATTAGAAGGATGGGTAGATATTCTCTCTCTCATCTCCAGTATCCATTTGTTGCCATGGATTTACAAGGAAGAGTCCAGCTACATATACACACCAGTACCTTTCCTGCTAAATTCCATCAGCTTGGGGGCAGCTGAGTGACTCAGTGGATTGAGAGCTAGGTCTAGAGATGGGAGGTCCTAGGTTCAAATCTGAACCTCAGACACTTCTAGCTGTGTAACCCTGAGCAAGTCACTTAATCTTCATTGCCCTTACCATTCTTTCTGCCTTGGAACATATATACAGTATTGATTCTAAGATGGAAGGTAAGGATTTTAAAAATAAATAAATTCTTTTGGCACAATATTCCAACTCTTTTACCAGAAGCCAAGGTGCTGTAAACATGCAAGGGAAAGCTAACTAAGGACTTTTACTTTTGAAAAAAGTTGCTGGGAACCTAAAAAGTACATAGGAGAGCTAGATAATTTTGACTTGCATGTCGAAATGCCAGGCGAGGCTGGAATGGGAGGAAGGGAATGACCAGGTTGGACCTCCAACTAGCCTTTGTTTTCCTTTTTCTTTTTTTAAACCTTTACCTTGCGTCTTAGAATCAATATCGGATATTTGTTCGAAGACAGAAGAGCAGTAAGGGCTAGGCAATGGGGCTTAAGTGGCATTTCCAAGGTCACACAAATGGTAAGTGTCCGAAGGGTCAAATTTGAACCCAAGACCTCCCATCTCTGGGACTGGCTCTCAATCCACTGAGTCATCTAACTGCCTCCTAGTCTTTGTTGTTCAACTACTCTTTGTAGCCATCAAAATGTGTACTGGGAATAAAACAAGACTTCATTTTTTCCTCCTTGGCTTCTGAGCAGCTCTTCCTCACTGCTGTGATTCTATAAGTCTAGCTCAATACTTAACTGGAGTTTCATCTACTCTTCAAATGCCAAAGTCCAAGAAACTCAGTCATTAGGCAAGCACTTTTCATTGAGCATTAGAAACATTTTGACAGGCCTGTCTTAATATTATTCACCTCAGGTTCATTGGCACATTTCTGACGGGCACTCTTAAAAGGGCTTGGGAAAGCCACTGGGGACTAGCAGGATAATAATGAATACCTACTAGTGATTTTCAATGCACTCTGGTCATTACGTTTAGGAGCAAAACATTTCCCAGCTCCAGAAAGGTCATTTACAATAGCATAAGGGGGCTTCTTCCCACCTCCCATTCCTGAGCACAGAGGAGATCAAACATTCATCCATATGCATTTGAAATATTATTCTGATCTGGAATTTGCATACAAATATCAAAATAACTTATGGAGCAACAATGAATCCCTTCCTTCAGGTACTTCTGTCTTCTTTTATTTAAGTCTTCCCAGAATCCTCATTTCAAAACCAATTTCATGGACTTCCCTAGTGTTATCAATCTCTCCTTTCTTTTCGCCATAGGTCCACTGTTCTTACTCCCTAAAATGGCAGCGATTAGGGATTGAGAGGTGGGGGTAAGCTTCCTCTGTTGTATTTTTTATGTTGTGTGTGTATATTTAACATTTCACAGAAATCACAGGATCTTAGAGCTGGAAGAGGTTATCTGGTACAATCTAGTATCACCACCTGCCTCCTTCTAATCAATGAGATATTTGGAAAAACAGTGAAAATACCTCTCCTGCTCCTTACCAAACCACATCCCCACAGGAAGACTCTTCTAGAAGCACACACTGGATGCTGAGGAATTCAATCCGTTAATGGTAATATGTACAGAGAAAAGTGGCTGCTCAGGTTCCAGCACTGAGGAAGCAGATTTAAGTCAACTCTCCCAAGATCCCTGACTCATAAGGAATAGAGGGGGGAAAGGGAATAAAAGCCAGGAAGGAACTATGAACATGCTGTGGGTAACCAGGAAGATGGTGTTTTCTTGATTCTAATGGCAACCCAAGAAATTTGCATGAAACTAAGACGATAAAAGCCAACATTTATAAAGCACTGTGCTATATATATATATAATGTATAAATATGTAATTATAGCACTGTGCTAAGCACTTTACAATTATTACCTCATTTGTTTCTTACAACTATCCTGGAAGATAAGCACAATTATTATCCTCATTTTTCTGGATAGGGAAATTGAGGCAGAGATTATATGGTCATACAGCTAATAAGTGGATGAGTCTAGATTTGAACTCAGGCCTTTGTGAATCCAGGGTTAGCTTTTTATCCAAAGATACGCAGCACACAGCAGTGATTTAGTCCAATTCAGACATTAAGAATGTCTTGGCAGCATAGTCTAGTGCCTGAGGTCTTCCTAACTCCAAACCTAGGAGAGTATTCATTGTCCCACTTAGCTTTGTCCTCATTTAGAGAAGCTCTTAAAGATAGAACCCATGGCTCAGTGCCCTCTTTGTGCAATCTTTCTGTGTGTTCATTCTAATTCACTTAAAAAAACCCAAACCCTTACCTTCTACCTTAGAATCAATACTGTGTATGGCTAGGCAATGGGAGTCACAAAGTTAGGAAGTGTCTGAAGACAGATCTAATACACTTTCACATAACTCTCTTAGGAGTTTTACTGGGGGGCAGGAAATCCCTTCAAAGTTACCCCCAAAGGGCATTCAAGCACAGATGAAAACAGGAACTACCCAAAATGAATGACAACAATAAGAATAGCATATGATTGGATGAATGGATGAATAAGTAACAGAGGCACCTTGGTATAAAGGAGAACAAGCCAGCTTCAGAGACAGAAGACCTGGTTTACAGTCCACTTCAAAAGTGACCTGAGGACTTAAGAACAAGTCTTTTAAACTCTCCCTGCCCCAGGCAATTCCCCAAGAGTGAAAATTGTTGAGCAGGTCCTGATCTGCTTTGATGGAGGGAGTTTCTACACCAAAGAGACCAAAGAAATCCTAAGTCCAGACCCAATAAAAGAAAAAAGGATGAAGAAAATGGCTGTAAATTGTTCTCTCCCCAGGAATATGGATGAGTGAAGCAAGCGAAGATACCAGGAAAACTTAGGAAAGGGAAGAAAGGGATTTCTTAGAAATATAACAACGCACTAAGAAAACTAAAGAAAAGACACCAAGATATGAAACAACTTTAATAAGCACACACATTGAAATTAATTTCTCCAACCTAAAAAAAAATAACACTTAAGCACCTAAAAGAAAAAAAAAGCCCAACACCTTAGGTAAAACTGGCCTATAGCAGTTTTCCAGTTGTTCACAGAATGAACTTGCCTGCAGCTACCACTTAGAATGCAAATTGAGCTTAGAGTCCTTCACACTAACTACCCAGCAAAAGCCTTTCAGCTTTAAATAGAATACTGCAGTGTGGAATGATCAGAGCTGAGGGCAGAGCTACATAGACTCTCAGAGCTAAGAGGACCTTAAAGATCATCCAGGGCAGAAGGAACAGCAAATGAGAATTTTAAAAAATTGTCAAGAGATCTGAGCAGGTGGAAAGGAAAGAAACCAGTGAAAGAAACCCAAAGGGGAGCACAAAGAGAATTAAGGCCTTAGAATCAGAGCAAACAGAGCTGTTTCATTTGAGGGATAAAATGGTTTTAAAAAGTAAACAGAGAGAAAAGTTGATGTGGCTTTCCGAGTGACCCCTAAACATATCCAGGCACAAATCAAAAAGAGAAGTAATTCTTCCTCTCACTAACTGTGTTAACAAAAAAACTTACAATGATGGGCCAAGAGAAAAATTACCTAACATATTCTATCTATCCCAAGTTCATTATTTTTTCCCCTAACATTTGAGTTCCATTTTATCTTTCATCCCTTTTTCTCTTATGTCTCACTGTAAGGTAAAATCAGTGATGAAACCAATCAGATATAATTATTTTAATATAGATCCAATCCAACAAATATTTGTTAAGCATTATGTGCAAGGCACTGGTCCTGGGGTTTTAAAGAAAAGACAAAACAAATAAACAAAAATACCTGTCCTCGGGAGTGTTTGCCTTTTCCCATCAAAGCAATGCAACATTTTCAGAGACTGGCAAGTAAAAGATAATTTGAGGAAGAAGAGAGCCAAAGGAGCCTGAGGATCAGGTAAGGTGGTAGTTGAGTTGAGCTTTGAAGGAAGGTAATGATTCTCCGTTGCAGAGATGAAGAGGGAGTGCATTCCAGGCATAGAGGACTGCCAGTGCAAAGACCAGGAGGCATGATGGTATGCCAAGTTTATATAACAATAATGAGCCAGTGTGGTTAGAACATAGTATGAAATGAGAGAGGGTGGGGGGAAAGAGGGAGAAGGGGTGGGAAGAGGGAGGGAGAAAGAGAGAAACCTGTTAAGATTATGGCAAAAGAGTTCAATTTAGAGCAATGGCAAGTCATTAAAGCTTCTTGAGCATGGGACTGGCAGGGCAAGGTCTGTGCCAGGAGAAGATCATTTTGGCAGCTGTGTGGCGAGGGGGAAAATGAAGAAGGGAAATCAGAAAACAACTGCAATAGTCCAAGTGAATGGCGGAAAACTTGACATTTTACTCAGGTTTGTAGGCAAGTGAGTCTAGCTGTGGGAGTCCCTTTGGAGAGAAGCTATGGAAACTGCTAACTGATGGGGAAGGAAAAGGAAAGGGAAGAGGAGACAAAGAAGAATTAAGAATGACTCTGAAGTTGTAAACCTGAGTGAGGGTCAGTGGATCCTCAACATAAGTGTATGGGGAAGGAGGGGAGTGGGAATAATCTAGTGCATAGAGAAAGGCCGCACAGTCAAGAAAACCTATATACAATTTTGGCCTCTGATACATACCTCTCACTTAGTTATCCACACAATGAAATCACAGGTGTGTACAAACACAGAATTAAAAAGTTTCAAAATGAGAAAAATACTATTGCAGCAGGGAGTTCTTTGCTACAAAGTTATTTCATTTTATTGGGGGGGAGAGGGCTATGCAAGCAATGTCTCACCCCTTCGCTGCCTTGCAATAAATGAAAAATCATGAGGGCATATCAATGTTTTGTGATTGAGAAGCAACCAGAAAAATCATTTGGGGAGATCGTTCTTTCATTCAACAAATATTTACTGCATACCTCCTCTGTGCAAGGTGTTCTAAATATCATCCCATCTATAGAAAGTTTCTACTACTACCTTATTTACTATTAGAAGCTGCCGTGTGTGTGTGTGTGTGTGTGTGTGTGTGTGTGTGTGTGTGTGTGTGTGTGTGTGTGTGTGTGTAAGTGATAAGGGGTGGAATAAAAGGAAATACTGTTTTATATATTTGTTGCTTTATAATCATAAATCTCAGTGAGTGTCCGAGTAAACTTCCAAGCATAAGGACATTTTCTTCACTTTAGAATATGCCTAAATAAAGCTAAACAAACAACCTAACTCAAATTAGTGACAAAAAGTCCTGTGAAGCGGAGAGAAGAACCTGACATACAGTATAATATAGGAAATAAAGAAACTCCATAGTGTTTTCTATGGGAAGCAGCTTTAAAGACATTGTTTACTCTTTAGATACAATGTTTTCTGTTTTTTGTTTTTCTGCTTTAAGCTCCCAGAAGGCAGAGATCACAAGAAAGTAATGTTTGTATTAACAATTCTTGTAATATCTTACACTTACAGATCCTCAGAACAGCTCTAGAATTATCTCCCATTTCTCAGATGAGAAAAAGCAAGAGGTCAAATATCTTTTACAGTCAGTCAATCAATGGCAGAGCCATCTTAAACCTAACCCTTGTAGCTCTTTCCATTACACCAGGCTGTCAATATGTACCAGATTTTCTACAAAGAAAAAAAATTAAGCCTACTGATAATTTAAACCTTGAATTGATATTTTCAGAATAAACTTTGCTTCTTCCTCTCCCCCCTCTATCCCCTCTTAAAAGGAACCTCTAAACTTTTTCAGATCTCTCTCTCTCTCTCTCTCTCTCTCTCTCTCTCTCTCTCTCTCTCTCTCTCTCTCTCTGTCAAGCATGGGGCCATGAATGAACTCCCAAAGAACAGCTTAAAAATCATAAATTTTAGGTTGAAAAGGAGCTTGATGATGATCTTCAACTCCTTCATTTTACAAATGAGAAGGGAAGAAAGGGTCCCAGAGAGTAAGAGGCTCACTCAAAATCTGGTGGCTGGTTGGGATGAAGTTGGTTCAAGAACCCAGGTTTCCTGACTTGAATATTAATATTCTATCTCCCTTATCAAGGAACAGATTGGGGGTCTACTGAGTCCCAGTCCAGTCAGTGCTCTACAGTGCCCAGTGTTTGAGGCAAGCAGCCATGAAAATAGGAAAGATGATGGTGGCTTTTAATGCATATATATCTACATCTCTATATAGTCAGCATCCATAGGTTTCAGGGCAGAAGAATAGAAATAAAAAACGGCAATGGAAAAGTTTTGGAATTTAAGAAAACCTCCACCCACCAAAGAATACTGAAAATCCACCTGCGGGCTCTGCCAGCCTGCTTAGGATTTAGGATAATCCAAGAACAAGCCAAGTGAGGAAGCAAAGACAATTTCACCTCCTGGCAAAGCTGGGCTGCAGAGCATACTTCCTTCCTGCTGGCTGTTGATTCAGCAAAAACTGCCGCTGCAGAATTCATAATCATAATTTTTTTAAGGACAGCTGATTGTCTTCCTTTCCCCACGTGTCAGACTAGATAGATAGGTCTCACTACCTTCATCTATGTCTCCTATGCCCCAAGCACTCTATTCTTTCCATAGTCCTTGTTTGCTGAGGGCCTTTGGGTGACAGATTGCCAACCCAGGTATCTACTGGGTCTGAGAGATAAATGGGCAGAAAATGAAACCCTGCCTTCCACAGAATCGCTAAGACATGCACCAATATTCTGCTGCCTTTCAGAGCTTTTCACCTACTTGCCCTCCTCAATTCAACCTTCCTTGAATGCCACCATAAGTGGGGTGGCAACTTAAGATTCCCTGGGGTCATCTTCTATTTGGAAAATGACCCTCGAGATCTGGCCCCTCTTCAGGCCTTTAACTCAAATGCGCTCCTGGTCCACCTGCTGCTCCAAACCTGATCTCCCCAGGCAGGCCCTGGATGGTCAAAGCGGCGCAAGATCGCTGACATAGCAGGGGAGCCTGCAGGCGGAGCCCACAGTCGCACACACTCCCTTCTCTACTCCAACCCCCGAACTGCTGGGCAGTGAGCTCTCCTCCCACGATGCTCATCTCTCTCCCGTACCCTGCCCCACCAACCCCGCTTTCTAGAATGCTCGCACCCCGCAAGTTCCTCTCAGTGGAGGCCCCACGGGGTTAAATGCGGCTGGTGGCATTACCTTCCGTAGCATAGCTGTGATCTCGCAGGAAACTGTTGTTGATTTTGCGGGTATCAATGTCCTCCTCCATTGACAGCAGGGTTACTTGTGTGGAAACTAAAAGCCAGCAGACAAGTATCCATGATCTCTCCCCGCCACCAGCCTCAGAGGAGAGGGGGACAGGGTAGCAGGAGGGAGCACAGCATAGTCCTTCCCGGAGAGCAGGAGGATGATTAGGAGGAGAAGGAAGGGAAGAGGAGAGAAGAAATCGATATGTCACCTCCTACACTTGAGGTTTTCAATGCTGCTGCGGCTACTACCGCCACCACTTCCTAGCGATTCGATTGCCAGAGATGCTGCAGCAGCTAGTGTCGGTCTGGTGCAGGAGGGATGCGCTGAGCCCGGCAGGGTCTGGTCCAGCCCGGGGAGGAGATGCTTAGAGTAGGCAGGAGCTCCCGTTCTGGGGAGAGAGATGCCCAACAGGTTCCCCCCCGGTTGGCAGTGGTGCCAAAGACACCCCCCCTCCCGCCCTTTTCGGAAAGCGTCCAGCTACAAAATGGTGTCTTTCTGGATCGGGACTCCCCCGGGTGGAGAGGTGGACTGGGAGGACCGAAGCTCGCCCCAACACGCCACGCCACGCCACGCCACGCAGGGAGAGGGTCTAGGTCTCTGCTCTGGGTGGGTGGCTATAACTGGGCGGTGATAGAAACGCCGGCTGGGGGGTTGAGAGCCGGGCTGGCCCCTGCGGCCAGGCTGGCGTGCGGGCGGGTGCACACACTCACACCCACACGCGTGCGCTTACAGCTGCTGCTGCTGCTGCCGCCGCCGCCGCCGCCGCTGCCTCCTCTGCTTTCTGCTGTAGCCACTACGGTTTCCTCAGCTGCTGCAGGAGGCGGCTGCCGGGGAGCTGTACTGGAGGCTGCTGCATTAAGAGCCCAGGCTCCTCCCCTACAGCTTGCCTCTGTCCAACCGCGTCAGCAGCCCGGGCAACTCTTCCCCCAGTGGCGATGGCAGCTTCTTCCTGCTGCAGTGGAGCTGAGCAAGGCAGCGCGCCCGCACCCCACCAACACCTGGCAAAGCGGCGGCGCCTGGCTTGCCAGGTTACCCAGAGCAGCAGCGGGCTTTGCCAACCTTACTCTCTCCCAAACAGCTCCTCCGGGTCTAGGCTATCGGGGATTGTGGGTTAGTACCCCAATGAGGGAACACGCCCCAATCCCCTATATCGCAGGATTTTTCAGGGACCATATAAGCTACTCCATCCTCCACGGACTCGGGACTTTGGAGGGTGAGATTAGGAAGAGAGATAAAGGGAAAAGATTGTTCTTTGGGTCCGTGGGAAGCCTACATCCTGGCTCCCTTTGCAGACTGTTTCTGGTGCCTTTTTGGTGCAGCTGAGGTTTATTTTCCTAAATTTGTCGCGCGCGGGGGTTGGGTGAGGGGAGGGAGACTAGGGAGTGGTAGCCCAGAGAGCCAAGGATTGCTTTAGAGATGTGGTCTGGGCTCACAGAGGATTAGCAAGTGTGGCACCTCCCTTCCTATCAGAGGCAAAGGATTTACAGTTCCAAAGGAATGACACTCCCAAGTACAAAAAGGTAGAGTTTTTGTGTCTTTCAGGGCAAATGGAAGTGCCGTACAGTGAACTGCGAATCTGATGAGAAATCATTCCTGTGCTCAGTCCCTGGAATTTTCTCTAACCTGCAAAATTGCTTTAGCTTTTTACTTGCTTGGTCTTTAAAGACACCACCTTCTAAGAATCATTTGAATTTCCTCTAGGCAGGGAACGCCCTTTGAAGTATACGGAAGTTGTACACCCAGTGAGATGCATGGCAATCCAGTAGGGATTCTGAGCGGCTCAATTAAAAAGACAGCCTGCTATTCCTGATGTCTTTCTTAGACCCTTCAGACCGACTTCTTTGATTGGAAAGAAAACATTTATGGCGTTTTCTCCAATTTCCCTTTGCAAACCAATCATGCATTTGAAACAAACTGTGATAATTACCTCCATCATATAGTTCTGCCCAGATATGAGGAATAAATATCATCTGAAAACTATGTGGGGGGGAAAAACAGTTTCACTTGTTTCTTTCTGTTTCAGGTATTCATTTCATTGGGTGTCACCACAGGGAGAGACATCAGCAAATGTCTTGCTCAGTTAAGCTCCACAAGTTTAGCTAAATGAGCCCAGGGAGACCTGTCAGTTAATTATATACATACAATGCATCAGCTAACACAATTTAGAAAGTATTTGAAGTTGGAAAAAATGGGGAAAACAAGTTCCAAACTGAGGTTGGGAATTGCCATTATATTTTAATGAAGAATAAATGTTCCTACCAGATGGAAACTTATGTTTTTTGATTCCCCCAGAAAATAAACATGCAGGTACCCTGGAGCTGAAATTTAGTAGGCTATGTGAAAAACCCAGTGTCTTCTCTGGAAGAAGAGTCTGGAAACGTGCCCATAATGATTTAGGAAGAAAAGATCAGCTTCCCTGTGATTTTGTTTTAACTACATATTATGGAATTCCAAATGACTCGAATGCTACTTAAAAACAGATTTATGAAATGTCTGCTGTTTGTCTTACCAGGACTATGGTTTCATCAATGTAGGGTGTTCCTGGTAAGAGACTTCCTTTACCACCATAGAGTTGTGCCTTCTCTTTGACTCCTTGTTTAGTCGTGCCCCAATTTTCATAACCCATTTAGAGTTTTCTTGGTAAAGATATTGAAGGAGTTTGCCATTTCTGAATTCTCCAACACATTTGACAAATTTGGAAACGAAGGCAAACATGGGTAAGTGACTTGCTCAGGGCCATGCATCTAGTAAGTGTCCAAGCCACATCTGAATTCAGGTCTTTCTAACTCCAGGGCTAGCTCTTCATCCAGAGATATGTTTCACATAGTGAGTGATTTAGGCCAATTCAGACATTAAGGTTGTCTTGGCAGCATAATCTATTGGTAAAGAACTGGATCTAGAATTACAAGACCTGAATATTGTGAAAGCCCTGCTCAGGCTTTTGCTATTTGTGTCTCCTTGGGGAAGTCATTTAACCTTACACACATATTAAACAAGTCATAAGTCTGGGAGAGTAGGAAGAATAGAAGTAGAGGCTTAGAAATTCATTGCTGACAAAATAATAATAATAGTAGTAATAATAATAGTAATAAAGGAATATGCATGAGAAAAAATGATCATACACAAACACATGAAGTATGGGCAATATGCAAGATGATCCTCATATAGGTAAATAATTTTGACCTCATAGGTAGTATTAAAATTTTATAGGACAAGATGAATGACTGAACAAAGGCTTTGGATGCTTATAACTAATTCAAAATGAAAAGCTAAGGATTAGTAGTATTATATATTTAGAAAATACATCTTTGTGAGAAAAAAGACAACAAAGGGAGGATATATGGTGAGAATATATTTTGTTGAAGATCAAAAGAAGCAGGAAAAAAAAAGAAAAATATATTATCTCAGGAATATACTACAAACCACCCAGGCAGGTGAAGGAAATAGATGAGGAGTTTTGAAACAGAGCATGACTCTGGTATAATGTCATAAAATGATGGAAACTTCAATTATGTAGATGTCTGCTAGAGCTCTTTCAGAAGGTGAGTAACTAATGATTTTGTAACTTGCCTTATTGAAAATTTTGTCCTTAGGGGGCAGCTGGGTAGCTCAGTAGATTGAAAGCCAGGCCTAGAAATGGGAGGTCCTAGGTTCAAATCTGGCCTCAGACACTTCCTAGCTGTGTGACCTTGGGTAAGCCACTTAACCCCGATTGCCTAGCCCTTACCACTCTTAAATTTTGTCCTTAAAAAGATAAAAAGATTTGAGTAATGAATGAAAGAACATTTTATTAAGCCCTTACTACTTCCTATGTGTCAAATACTAGGATAAGTCCTGGGGATGTAAATAGAAAAATAGACTTCCTGCCTATCAAAGTCTTACATTCTAATACTGTGGGTTTCAAAATTAATAATAATCAATAATTAAATATTATATTTTATAAAGTTTTATTAATAATAACTAAAACAAAAGAACTGCCTGACTTCAGCCTGGTCGCAGGTCCAGCAGAGGAAGAAGGAATAGTTACAGCCATTTAAATACCATCATGCAAAATGTGGGGACACAGGAAAAGGGAATTTTGGGAAATTCTATGGAACTTCTGGGAGATAAAGTCCAAAGGATCAAAATCTCCATTTATACATAGCCTGCCTCCCCACCCCACCCCTATTCTATTGGGAAACCAGTTTCCCCCAAAGGATCATGGAAACATAATCACCTTAGTAATATAAGTTTTAAAAAAATTATATATATATATATATATGTGCGCTATAATATTAATACATACCAAAAAGCTTTAAACTGTGGGAACCTGCCATTTATTGGTAAAATGTTATGGGACTGTGATTAATGTTTGTGTCTGATTCTAGGAAATGGGATCAAAAAGAAGCTCAGACTTCATCTATACAGTGCCATAGAAGCACAGACTTAACCTGAATGGTGCCAAAGAACTCACAGATCAAAAAGAAAGAAACCAATCCAGGTAGGATTGATGAACTTCTAAGCCATTACAAAAGGACTTGAACCTAGTGTGAGACTCAAGGTTGGGACGCTTGACATATGTTAAGATGTAGGACTTCCTTGTATCCACATTGTGAAATACTCACAGACAAGTACCGAAGTTGGGCTATCATCCTGGCTCCTTCTATCCCTGAGAATGACAAAAAATCAGAGGGAATGATACTTTCCTATCACACATAAAAATCTAGTACTTTTTCTCTCTTATAATATGGCAACTTCCTGTGGTCTTGGCTGCAAATGGGTAAGTGAAATATTACTGTATTCTGTCCTACAGAGTTGTGGGATAGAAATTACTTTAATTGGATCCCAATACAAGGACCTATTCAAAATTTTTGGACCCTAATACAAGAGCCTATTATGAATTTATTCTTATTTACTCAAAATTTTATATACATAGATTTTGATATTTTGATTCTGATTTTGAATTTTTTTCTTTCTCCCAAAAGTTTAACTTTCTTCCATTTTTTCTTTATATTTTTGTTTTTTTCTCTTCTTTTGATAATTGACTCATACACCCCCATAACTCAACCATGCATCCCGAGCTGACCTGAGTGTTTCTCAACACCCACTTTAGGGGGGGATTGCATTTTAATAAAAATCCAAGATCTAAAATTTTTGTTCGAGAAAGATCTTCAAGGAAAGAAGCTTGCTAACTCCTAAAATCCAGAGAATGAACTGTTTGAAGAAGGATGCCTGAAAAACCTACACTGCATCAAGAAGATCCAGAATGAACTTTGGGTGTGGTTGATTGAACTGAAGGTTGATTGAACATTTAATCTGAGTGTAAACTCTTATGCCAAAAGGGGACTGTCCCCTAAATGATTTTTGTCAATGCACCAAGCAAACATTGGTTTTACTTTCTCTCTTCTATTCCCCTCTTATCTCTAACTATTGTAGTTTCCTCAATTATTTTTAAACCCTTACCTTCTGTCTTGGAATCAATACTGTGTATTGGCTCCAAGGCAGAAGAATGGTAAGGGCTAGGCAATGGGAGTTGCCCAGGGTCACACAGCTAGGAAGTGTCTGAGACCAGATTTGAACCTAGGACTTCCATCTCTAGGCCTGGCTCTCAATCCATTGAGCCATGCAGCTGCCCCCAGAAGGGATATTTTGTATGCACCTGCAGTTAGAAGATTTATAGGTACAAGATGGTTGTATTTAGTGATCAATGGAAAGACTAGTCCCCCAATCATCATCAGGGGGGATTGTGAATTTTAGATTTACTCCACCCTGCTTAGTCTTTAGAATTTTAGCAACCAAGGAATGTATACACCCCCACTTAAGGATTAACTGTAGGAGAGGATGGCCTGTGACCGGCATGTGCTAGCAAGTGACAAATCAGAAACAACTGACAGACTCCTGGGCTGTCCTAAGCCAAGCTTAAGCCACCATTGGTACATGTGAGACAGAGGAAGTGATGTAAAGAACTTCCTATATATTTCGAATTACTTTCTGTGATCTTTCTCTATGCAGTCATTGGGAGCTTTTGACAGTGTTTGGTGTGTTTGCAGTTTGGTGGACTTTGGCAGTGGAGGTCAGGGGAGGAGCTCTGTAGCGTAGTTTAAGTGAGGCATTTTCACTGAATCAGCCTTGGTGAGTGATTAAGGCTGACTCCCTGTTTCCTTTACCTCCTAAAGGCACTATTCTCATCTTGGAGGAGGCCTCGTGGCTGGAAGCCAAGCTAGATTTAATTTTCTGAGAAGGCCCCTTGGCTGAGGCCTCTGAACTCCCCTTGGCTTATCCAGGCCAGAGAAAATCTTATACCCTTCCCTTCTTTTCTTTCTTCTTAATTTATTCCCTCTATTGTAATTAAACCACCATAAAATCCCAAACTGACTTGAATATTTCATTGGTATTGAATTTTAATCCCTAGTGACCACTAACCCTAGGTTACATCAACAACCCTAAAATTTACCCTTAACAATACTGAATTAGAGTGGGTTGTGAATAGGAGTAGAGAGGATGCCTTCGTGGCAAAAAATGCTGTCTAGAAGATGACCTGGGAGTAGGGACAGAAATGTTGATTTTGGATCTAATTGTTACTGACACAAAGGGTGCTACTTGCTAGAAGTAGTGTTGCAAGGAGCCTTAGAGAGAAATGGCCATTCTATCTTAGAACCTGTGATAGAGGAGAGGAAATCTGGACCATATTTTTTAAATTGGAGACAGCATTTTTCAATGTCTACAAAAAGGCTAGGTAGAATCTCTTAGATTAAAATTCTACAGGGGAAGTCAGACCAAGAATGGGAAGTTCTTTAAAATTAAACTCTACAGACAAGAAAAGAAATCATTCTTAATGAGGAAAAGAGGAGAGTTGTTTAAAGATGTCAAAGTGGTTACATATGCATGTAAGTACAAAATATATAGTATATATATGTCTTATATGTTAAGTATACATACCATATACTACATCTTATATGCATATATTTTAAAATGGAAGCAAAAGTAGGTTCCTTTTTCATGCCATAATTAAGAAGGCTCTTAGGGGTCAGCTGGGTATCTCAGTGGATTAAGAGCCAGGCCTAGAGATGGGAAGTCCTGGGTTCAAATCTGGCCTCAGACACTTCCCAGCTCTGTGATCCTGGGCAAGTCACTTAACCCCCATTGCCTAGCCCTTACCACTCTTCTGCCTTGGAACCAATGCATAGTATTGATTCCAAGATGGAAGATAAGGGTTTTATTAAAAAAAAAAAAGAAGAAGACTCTTGATGTTTCTATAGCTGGACTTGCAATCAAAAGTTTTGAATCTTGAGTTTGAATCTCGCCTAAAGATAGCTACTAGCTTTGTGATACTGAGAAAATCATTTAATCTATTACCTCATCTATAACATGAATATTAAAAAAAAAAACAACGTCCTATCTGGCAGAGCTATTATGAGAATGAAATTCATATAGTGTTTTGTAAATCTTAAAGTGCTATATAAATGGCAACTATCATTAATATTATTAAATTTTCTCATAAAAATTTTTGCAGAGATGAAAAAGTAAGCAAGCAGGTTGATAGCTATTAACACTGTATTATCAAGTAATAGCATCTAAGAAATTTTTCCAAGTGTTGACATTCTCTTTTCTTGCAGATATTTTATAAATACATTACTCACCATCCTAAAATTTTGTCACCTCCAGCACAGATCTCTTCTGTGTATATACTTGTGTTCAGTCCCAGTGTTCCTTCATCCCATTGAGCTTCCTCAATAAAATCCATAATCAGTTAAGTGTTTGACCCTATCTTCAATGAAAAATAAAAACAACCCACAAATGGATAAAGCCTTCCAATTGTCCAGACAATGATATTCAGTTGAATGGTGAGCCTTTAAAGCTGGTTTATCACTATAGATATCTTGGGTCTAAAATTGAATGGGAGAAAAAGACAGGCTGGATTGCATTTAGAAAATGGTACAATGTGTTTAACAATCCCAGGTTCTCTGAAACAAATGTACATCTTTTAAATACTAGTATTCTCCTAGTGATGCTACACAGCAGCAAGTTAATCTGAAGAGATTAAGAGATGAGAGTCTCAAGAATTAAAACTGTAGATCACACAAAGAAAAATGAGAAAGGAATGATGAGTACAAATAGTCTGTTAGGCATGACCAATGAAGATTTGCACACCAGAAGAAGTATTAAAGATTAATAAAAATGTGTGACCAGAAAAGGAGAAGGACCAGTAATGTAATGAGAAAGAGGAATACATCTTTTGTGGTCCTTTGTTATCCATATACTGTCCAGAGACACAGGAGAAAGGTCCTGGCCCTATGTCTGATTCCTTGTGGAGAATTTATAGAGAGAATAGGCTGTGTCCTACACTGTTGTAGGGGTTATACCCACTAAATGAGATAATGGATACATGAAAGAATAAAGCAGTAGTATGCTGGCAAATGTTTCACAATTGACTGTCCCCCAAAAATATAGACACAAGATTTTAAAGTTTAAATTGTATTATTAACATTTTCCCATCACTTTCTTAAGTCCGACAAAGAAAACAAAACAATAAATCAATTCCTGATTTGTAGCATTTGTCAATTTCTAGGTATATATGTTCATAATGAAAATTTAATAATCAAGCTGACTCCAAAATACCCTTGGAATTTAAGTAAGAGAATTGAAACCTAAGATGAGTAGGAAGATAATAAGTGAGGTTAAACTTTAACTTTTGCAGTTTAAATTTAGGGCTATTTAGAAGTATTTACAATGTTATTGAAAGAACTACTCCAAGTGATTGCTAAGCCTTTGTCAATGATTTTGGAATGATGGTGGAAAATGAGAGAGGTGCCCGAGAACTAGGATAGAAAAACTTTATCCTGATTTCCAAAAAAGGAGAAAAAGAATTTTAAACTAAATCCCAATAAGATTGACTTCTATTCCTGGCAAAATTTTAGATGTGGTTATTAAGAAGGATAATTAATGAACATCTAGAAAAGGATTATCACAAAGGACCAATACAATTTCATTGAGATTAGGTCAAACCACAATAACCTCATTTTCATCAATAGTGCTTTTAGAGGAATATGAATAGGCAATTTTTCAGATATAGAAATCAAAATTATCAATAAACACATGAAAAAGTGTTCTAAATCTCTTATAATTAAAGAAATACAAATCAAAACAACTCTGAGGTACCACTTCACACTTAGCATATTGGCTAACAAGATAGCAAAGGAAAGTAATGAATGTTGGAGGGGAAGTGGCAAAATTGGGACATTAATGCATTGCTAGTAGAGTTGTGATTTGATCCAACCATTCTGGAGGACAATTTGGAACTATGTCCAAAGGGCGATAAAAGACTGTCTGCCCTTTGATCCAGCCATAGCACTGCTGGTTTATACCCCAAAGAGATTATAAGGAAAAAGACTTGTACAAGAATATTCATAGCTGTGCTCTTTGTGGCGGCAAAAAATTGGAATATGAGGGGATGCCCTTCAATTGGGGAATAGCTGAACAAATTGTGGTATCTGATAGTGATGGAATACTATTGTGCTCAAAAGAATAATGAACTGGAAGAATTCCATGTGAACTGGAACAGCCTCCAGGAAGTGATGCAGAGTGAAAGTAGCAGAACCAGGAGAACATTATATATAGAGACTGATATACTGTGGCACAATCAAATGTAATGGACTTCTTTACTAGCAGCAACGAAATGATCCAGGACAATTCTGAGGGACCTACGAGAAAGAACACTATCCAGATCCAGAGAAAGAATTGTGGGAATAGAAACACAGAATAAAAACATTTCTTCAATCATGTGGTTTGGTGGGGATGTGATTGGGGATGTAGACTCTAAATGATCACCCTAGTGCAAATATCAATAATATGGAAATAGGTCTTGATCAAGGACACATGTAAAACCCAGTGAAATTGTTCTTTGGCTACAGGAGGGGAGTGGGGTCAGGGGAGGGAAAGAACATGAATCATGTAACCATGGAAAAATTATCTTAATTAATCAACTAAACAAAATCTTTAATAAATAGTGCTTTTAGACTGGTGGACACAAAGAAAATTGTAGATATAGTGTACCTAGACAAGATGAAGACATGTGAAGTAAGAACTATAGAGCAGGTAAGTGTATTTGTGCTATAAGCAATGATGAGCAGGATGCTTTCAGAAAAACTTGGAAAGATAATTTACAGCTGCAAAGTGAAGTTAGTAGAACCAGGAGAACATTGTATGCAATAATAGCAATATTTTACAATGATCAGTTGTGAATGATTTAGCTCTTCTCAGCTATACAATGATGTAACATAATTCCAAAGGATTTCTGATGAAAAATGCTATGTACCTTCAGAGAAACAATTGGTGGGGTCTGAATGCAGATCAAAGCATACCATTTTTTACTTTTTTTTGTGGGCTTGTATTTTCTTTCACATGACCAATATGGTTTGCATGACTACACATATATAACCTATATCAAATAGTTTGGTGTCTCAGGAAGGGAAGGGAGGGAGAAAATTTGTTACTCAAGAAATCTGTTAAATGAATGCTAAAAATTGTTTTAAATGTAATTGGAAAAAATAAAATATTAAATAAAACAAGAAAAGAAAGAAAGAAACTGGTTGGATACTCATACAAAGAGTAGCCATTAACAAATATTTCAGTGTTGCATAAGAAAGAGGTCTCTAGTTGAGCACCCTAGAAATCTGTACTTAGTCTTATGATTTTTTATGTTTTCTTATAAATCACTTGGATAGAGACTCAGATGGAATTATCAAACCTACAAACGACACTAGAAAGATGGAAAGCTAGAAAGGATAGCTAACACATTAGCTAATAGAATCAGAATAAGAAAAGGTCCCAAGAATCTAGAAAGTGAAACTGAATCTAATGAGATGCAAGTTAAGGATAAATGTAAAATTTCATTATCAGGTTCAAAAATCAACTTTACAAATACAAAATGGGAGAGGGATGACTAGCTAGACATTCATCTGAAAAAGATCTGGAGATTCTGGTGGATTTCAAGTCAATATGAGGCACCAGAGCAAAATGGCAGCTATAAAAGTCGATGTGAATTTAAGCTGTGTTGAGAGGCATCGTTTCTAGAACTAGGTGACAGCCCTGCTATATACTGCCCTAGTCAGACCACCTCTATAGTATTGTGTTCAGGTTTATGCTAAAGGACATTGATAAGATAGAGGAGTCTTCTGAGTAGGACCCAGGCTAGTGATGGATTTCAAATTCATACTTGACTGCTTGAAAGAACTGGGAATGCTTCATTTGGGAAAGAGAGGACTTCTGGGAAAGGGAGGGGAAGAAATGATAGCTGACTTAAGGCATTTCAGGGGCTCACATAGTAAGAACATAGGGTAGGATTCAAACTCAAGTGTTTTTGACATCACTTCCAGGGCTCTATCCATTATGCAACTTAGTTGTCATCTAAATTGGGCCAGATGCCTTTAAAATCTATGCCAACATTGAAATTCTGTGCTTCTGGGATTATTTCCCCTCTCTTCCCACAGGTAAAGTAAATGATACCCAAAGAAGCAGAATAACTTGTTCAAGGTTCTTAGTTTCTTTCATCTTAAATCTAGTCTTACTTAGAAAAGAGAAGCAGTAGCCTGGTGTAGTAGATTTGGAGTGAGGAAGATCCAGCTTCAGATCCTATTTCAGAAACTAACTGTATGGAAGAAATATCAATACTCAACATATATGCACCAAATGGTATAACATCCAGATTTTTAAAACAGAAACTATTGGGGCTTAAGAAGGAAATAGATAGTAAAACTTACTAGTTTTACTAGTGGGAGACCTCAACCTTCCTCTATCAAATCTAGATAAATCAAACCAAAAAATAAATAAGAAAGAAGAGATGTGAATGAAATTTCAGAAAAATTAGAGTTAATAAATATATGGAGGAAAGTGAATAGGGATAAAAAGGAATACACCTTCTTTTCAGCATCACATAGTACATTCACAAAGATTGACCATGCACTAGGACATAAAAACATTGCAAACAAATGCAGAAAAACAAATAATAAATGCAGCTTTTTCAGATCACAATGTGATAAAAATTATAATTAGTAAGGGTACATGGAGAGGCAAATTAAAAATTAATTGGAAATTATATGATCTTATTCTCCAAAACTGGTGGGTCAAAGAACAAATAATAGAAACAATTAATAATTTCATTGAAGAGAATGACAATGAGAAACTAACTGTAGGACCCTGGATAAGTCACTTCCCTATGGCTAAATTTCCTGATATGTAAAATGAGGGAGTTGGACTCAATGGCTTCTAAGGAACTTTCTCACTCTAAATGTATGATCCTATGAATCAGATGACCTCTTAAAAGACTCCTCAGATTTATGATTCTGATTCTAACTTGCATATTCTACATAATGTAGTATGATATGAATCATCATTTATGAAAGAACTTTCAAGAAAAGCAAATCCACCTGCATTTAAGCTCAATACCTTCCATGAATTTCACATGTTATGTAGTAGGTATAACATATTAGCACATAGGTGGTGTAGTGGATAGATCACTTATCTTGGAAGCAGGAAAACTTATTTTTTTGAGTTCAAATCCAGCCTCAAATACTTACTAGCTATGTGACCCTAAGCAAGTCACTTAATCTTGTTTATCACTTAATCAAATCAGCTAGAGAGGGAAATGGAAAACTATTCCTGTATCTGGCAAGAAAACCCAAACAGGGTCATGAAGAGTTGGATACAACTGAAAATGACTCACTAATAGCAACAACAAATGAATCTTCATTTACTAAGAACAAACAAACTTCAAGATAGGCAAACCAGAAAGCTACCTATATTTAAGCTCAACACCTGCCCTGAGTTTCATAGGTCACTGGGTTATTATAGTATAATACCAAGATCATTTGTACATATGAAGTGGTGTAAAAATGCCAAATAAAAATCCTAGGCTCAAAGATTTAAATCTCAATGACAAATCATTTTTCAGATAAGACAACTGAATCCCAGAAAGTCTAAGTTATTTGTCCAGAATCTGTCTGGTAGTAAATACTTGAGGCAAGTTTAAAATGTTGGTCTTCCTGATTGAATGTCCAGCACTCTGGCCACTATGCTGTGCTGACACACCTGACCAGAAAAGTCAGGGTTCTGGGCATGTAGCAAAAGTGAGGTACTCCTCAGTTTTGCATATGAGGTATTCCCCACAACCTCCAGATTGCCTGAGTATTGCCCTGGTATTCATGAAATAAAGTTCTGGAAGATCTATAGTATAAGAGCTTTAGAGAGGATTCATGGAAGAACATCAGAAGGAATTTCACAGAATGAGAACTGATGGTTGAGTTGCATTGTGCACTGGTTATGGGAGCACTTACTTTAGGGATAGCACAGAGCCATAGAAGGGATAAAATATAAGCATCTCATACATACCAGGTCACATGCTGACACCACTGATGGATGAAACTCCTAAACCAGATTCATTCTTGTTTTTTTCTTGTACAATGGCATTTGGGAAACAATGTAATACTGATAGCCACCCTTCGTTATTCTCTCTCTTTTTAATGTCACTTCTTTCCCAGTGAATGCATTCCTACCTCCAAGACTTTTCTCAAATTTTTTCATGTTCCAGGAATGTTCACCTCACCTATCATTCCACTGGTTCCACAAATCTCACCTCCACCGTGAAGCCTTCCCAAGATAATGCATGTGAGTTTGAAGGATCTTTATCCCAATTCCTAATCCCACTGATAAATCTGGTCCCCAGAGCTTGGGTTTAGGGGATAGCCCTGAATGGCATTGGGGTGATTCTCTACTGCCATCAGCTTGAGCACCCACAAGTTAAGGCTTCCTCTCAAAATGAACAGTTGAGAATCTATTTAGTCAGTTATTCCTAAATGGTTTTTAGAAAGGGAATATTTAATAAAATGGTATAGTAAGAACAGTTGTTATAAAAGATCCCTCCAAAAGTCTATTTTATATTCTCCCAAAAGTACTTCTCTCCAGGGAAAAGTAGACTGAAACTTAGAAAGCCCATGTGGTGAAGGAGTAAGTCATGGCTCCTGGTTGCTGGAAGTGCTCTTCTTGCACTTGTGAAGTTCTCAGGAAGTTCTCCTTAAGAATGATGTATCTGTGTCCATATATCCTTGGTTCCTTGAGGAGAAACTGCCATCAGATGATCCAGGGATAAAGCTAAGACCATGATGGCGAACCTATGACACACATGTCAGCACTGACACATGTAGCCATTTTCAATGACACATGGCTGCATGTGGGCTCAGCGTGCCTTGGGGCCAGGAGCCACCTGGGGGGAGCCACGTGTCCACAGCCATGGTTGTGGCCATGCCCAGGCCCAGCCTAGGGGGAGGGCTGCTCTACACACTGGCTGTGAGGGCGGGCAGCTCAAACAAGGTAGCTGGGGCATGTGGGGCTGCTGCAGGGACAAGGAGGAGGAGCACTTGGGGAAGGAGCCCACATGGGCAGGCAGGCAAGCAGGTAGGCTGGCAGGCAGCAACTGCTATTCTCAACTCCCCAGGGCCAGTCTACTGGCTGAGGGTGAGGCAGGCTGAGCCAGTGGAAGACTGGGCAGGGCTCTGGCCCACATGCAAGGGAGGACTGCCTGGAACAGATTACCAGACACTTTTAGCACCCTGAAAAATATAGCAATGGCTTTACTCACAATTTTTCCCTCTACATACTTTTGTGAGACCTTATTCTCAGTGTTATATAAAATCAAAACCAACAAAAGAAATAGATTGACAGATGAAGTTAGTAGTCCTTACTTGGGCTTGAAGTGTACAAAAGACCAACCTTCAATTGCATATTTAGCCAATGAAATTCAGCAACAACAACAACAAATTCACTAATAGGCAGGTTAGTTAAAGAATTCCCCCCCCCCTCCCACCCCTTATCTTTCTTCATGGCACTCTACACAAGTTAAATAATATCAAGACCAACAAAAGAAACAGAGTGACAGATGAACAAAGAAGTCACTCATCAGGTAAGTTAAATAATTAGTTTTTAGTCTATTAAATACAGTTATATATTACAATTATACATTTTTGTTATTTTAAACTATAAATATCATGAAATTATGTTTTTTTTTTCTTAAAGTGACACACCACCCGCGTTATGCTTGTTTTTTTTTGGTGAATTTTGACACACCAAGCTCAAAAGGTTGCCCATCACTGAGCTAAGATAATAACAGTCTAAAATCCTTTGGTCTCTCTGGCCAAAGTGGGATATTAGAGGAGGAGACCTAGCCTGGGTATAAAGTTGAGTCATCTCCTTGTCTCTTTCCCTTCTATAAGAAGCTGTTTCTCAGGGACTTTAGCTGAATGTCACATTCCTTCCAATCTTTCAAATAATTCCACTTGAAAGGTTTATAGATTAATTTATAGATGGTCCCAATTTGTGGACAAATTTCTTAATTATTTGAACAGGATTTCATTTTGAAGGTCTCTTCAAACTTAGGTGGAAATCTCTATGATAATTTATTGAGCCACAGATGATCTCTACTGGGTAAGGTAACAAGGACAACATCCTCAGAAGATGGCCAGTTTTACCTGACTCCTTCAGTCTGTTCATGAAACTCCCTTAACCATTTCTCCACTTAATATGTTCCTGATATAATATAGACCTTCCAAAATAGCCAGTTTTCACAGGTGTCAATGAATTCCTCTGATATTTTGCATTTGTTCTATACCTACTACAGAAACAATTTGGAATCCTCAATTGTCAAAACACTACTACTATTTGTCCAGTTATGCCCCTGATACCATGGTCAATTAGGTATAAGAGCTTGGAAGATTTAATGTCCAGGTTAAAAGCCTAAGATAAATATCTCTGTGCACTGAAGGTAGTAAATTTGTCCTTCATCCACTGGATCTCTTGAAGCTAAACTGGGATTCAATTAAGCATTTTATATATCCATGTATGCATGTATAAATCTATATATGTCTATACATACATGTATTATGTATATCTACAATATACACTTATATGTGTATTTATGTGTATACATAGATGGTAAGGTGAAGAAAGAAAGTGAAAGGGAAGGAGAAGAGGAAAGGGGGAGAGGAGGATTACAGTTTTATGAGTATATATATATATGTTTACATACATATAGAGAGAGATTACTGAAGTAAGCCTATTATCACTAGTACAGATCATAATTTATCCAAACTTTGTCATTCCTGCTGATGTCCTATAAATCTTCCCTTTTAATATTTCACATATATGTATATGTGTGTAGATGTATAGATATCTATCTATATATGTATGGGTTTTTTTCAGTTATTTTTAGTCATGGCTGTCTGTGACAATGTCATTTGGGATTTTCTTGATAGTGATACTAGAATGGTTTGCCATTTCCTTCTCCAGCTCATTTTACAGATGAGGAAACTAAGGCAAACAAGGTTCAATGAGTTGCTCAGAGTCACACAGTTAGGAAATGCGTGAGGTCAGATTTGAGTTCAGGAAGATGAATCTTCCTGACTTCAGGACCAGGTCTCTGTCTGCAGTGCCACTTAGCTCACCCAATATATATGTATATTGTAATGTTCTAGTTCTTTTCTGCCTGTTTGAGTCTTGCAAGAACTTTATTTACAAGAATATACATTTTTCATTATCATGGGCCTCGCTTATTTACGACAAGGCCCCTAAATCAGTGTGGTTTATGGCTATGTTCTAAATATGTTATGTGGCACGTACATAATCCCTGCCGATGGATCCTCTTCCCATGTTGACTGATGTTTCTATCTTTCTTTTATTCTGGGTTTATGTGCATGTTGCATGACATGTCCTTAATGTGAAGTTAATATGCATTTTATGCATATTTATATATTTTATTATTATCATTAAAATATTTTATTATTATTTTTATAAAATATTATATATTTTATAAGAACTTCAGTTCTTTGTTCTACATAGTTCATGGGTTAAAGTTCTTTTGTCTGTCTCTTATTGTTCATTTAAAGTCTATGATGGTCCTGGAAGGACTCTTCCTGGTCTTGGTCTTTAATTGAACTCTTCGTCTGTGTGGGAAACATGCTTGACTGTCATCTCACCTTCATTGTAGATTCTTCTGTCATCTTTTATAGGAACATGTATGTGGGTAAGATTTGTGAAGATTTGTGTAAGATTTGGCAGGGTGAATGTGTGTATGCTATCTTTCTTGTTATAGAGAGATAGTGAGTATAAGGGAGGGGGGAGAGAGAGAGAGAGAGACAGAGAGAGAGACAGAGAGAGAGAGAGAGAAAGAGAGAGAGAGACAGACAGAGACAGAGAGAGAGAGACAGAGAGAGAGAGAGAAGGGAGAGACAGAGAGAGAGAGAGAGAGAGAGAGAGAGAGAGAGAGAGAGAGAGAGAGAGAGAGAGAGAAGGGAACGAGAGAGAGAGAGAGAGAAGATTCTTCTTCCCCTCTCTTTCCTGGGAGAGAGGTAGCCAAGTCTTGTCCCCCTGACAGAGGGAACATGTCTCCTCAGAGAATAGTTCTGGGAGAAGGAGAACAAGAACTGGAGAGATTAGCTTTGGTAAGATGACCCCATTGCCTTACCTTTGGTTCCAGCTATTGTTGAGAGGAAGGATGGATTCTTCTGCCTCTGGTCTCCTTAGGGACACCCACTGTCACTTCCCTTCAAAAACCTGGGATAACCCCACTATGAAGGAGAGATGTTTTTCCTTGAGTTAGGCAGTTTGGATCACTGGAATCCTAAGCTAACCTTCTCTTTTTGGGGAGAGATATGATTCTCCCCAAATCTTCTGCTCCCTTTCCTAGTATCAGAAACCAGCCAGACCTAATTCTAAAGTAGTAAACAATTTATTTGGGTTCATGTAGGGAAGGAGAGGTAAGGGTGTCAGGCAAGGAAAGTGGGGGAGCAGGAAGCCCTAACACTTGTCCTCTCTGGCAGAAAGTTGAGTACCTTGAACCCTCTTCCAGCCAGCTGCTGGTTGATCCCTTTTCCTCAGCTAACTAGCTTTTAATTCCAGAGTCTAGGAACAGGTCAGGGAGAGATAGAAATCTCAGAGAAAGATCTGGATGGCTCTGTCCAGAGTGAGTCCAAATACAAAACCCCCTTGAGAATTCAGGTAGCTATTCTTTTTTTTTTTTAAACCCTTACCTTCCGTCTTGTATTGGCTTGTGTATTGGCTCCAAGGCAGAAGAGTGGTAAGGGCTAGGCAATGGGGGTCAAGTGACTTGCCCAGGGTCACATAGCTGGGAAGTGGCTGAGGCCAGATTTTAACCTAGGACCTCCCATCTCAAGGCCTGGTTCTCAATCCATTGAGCTACCCAGCTGCCCCCTCAGGTAGCTATTCTTGAAGAGTCTTAGTGGAGGTATTTTTGGGTCCCAGATGGAATAACAGGTCCCAAATGGATGAGCTCTTTTTCAACTTCCAGGAAAACCACCTTCCTCCTTCACCTCTCAAGCTGGAAGATCATTGACAGTTGACTACAGATTTCTAACCCCTTTAGAACTCCCAGGCTTCTCTCTTCCTCTCCTCTGCTGCTCTTCAGCTGATCTTTCCTTCAGCCTGGCTTCTCATGGCAATCCCCTGGATCTCTCTTACATTACAATATATACACATCTATGTACAAACATCTATACTGTGAGGCAGCATAGTAGAGTGGATAGGGAATTGACCTCAGAATCATGAATGCCTGGTTTCAAGTCCGAACCTTGACATCTAACTGTGACATCCCTGACAGTGAATCATTTAATCTCTGAGTGCCCAGCAACTGATTAAAATGGTAAGTGACAGGATAGCAATTGATCTTCATTGGTAGACCAAATATATAAACATTTGTTGTACAATTCACGTGCACACACACACACACACATACACACACACAGCCTGGACTTGTAAAATAAGTTTTTATTGGTTTAAGGAACTCTGGGTGAAAAAATCTTGCTTCTTTTATCAATGGCAATCACCACCAGCTTTGCAATAGATACAGATGTATCTCACAGATCTCCATTTAGCTAGAGTGGGAATTCCCAACTCTCATTTGATGATCATATCCAGGATGTCTACAATTATCTAAAGGAGTATTGTAAGATTCTCAAAACAAAAATTTCATTTACTTGTGCTGGTGTGGAGGACTGATCTTGGAATGAGGAAGATCTGGGTTTAAAATCTGTCTTGCACACCTGCTATCAATGTGGGCACCCTGAGCAAGTCATATCTTCTCCATGCCACTACACAACTCTGAGATTATATGGAACAGATGAATTGCCAATTTGAATCAGGGGAGAGATGTTCCACAGTTGAAATCCCCAACACAAATAAAATCTTAAAGTCTATTCCCTACCAAAATAGAAATAATAATCAAGTTGATAGGTAGCAGTATAGAATGTTGGATTTGAAGACAGAAAAACCTAGGTTTAAATTCTGTCTTTGATATGGAGTGAGAAATTAGTGTGTTTTTCTCAATTTATTAAAAGTTGTTAGTATCTAAAGGTTATTGTTTCTCCCCCCACCATTCTTACCAAAGCTTTGTAGCTTTAAGGGAGCCTACCTGGGAATTGCTCTGGGCAGGAATCCCAGGTTGATGATCTTAGATCCTGAAGAACTCAGGACTAAATTTTAACTACCAATTTTGAGTACCATTTTATCTTAAGAGGACTCTCCTAGTGTAGTTTTGTATTTGGATTATTGGAGCATCTAACAGGAGGTCAAGCCCAATGACTTGAATGATCCTCTCTTCAGCCCCTCTTAGGTATCCAGTCCTGAACCTCTGCCCTCTTGGTATCTGTCTCCAACTTCCTGGTCAGTTCTTTAAAATATTGATTTGTTTGGATGTATCCATTGTGAAGGTATTCTCCATTTTCTTCAAGATGTTAATAAGCTTGAATGTGTTCATTGTAAAACCAATGTAAAACTATTCAACACTGTTTCCAACTATCATAAAATGTTATAATCCCTTCTAGGAGACATGATTATATCAGGCTCCTATAAAAAGGGACTATTCTCTGTAATCTGTCTTGATCTTTGACCTGAGAAAATTCCCTCCTCCCTCTCCCCCATCTCTCTCTCTTAAGATAAAGCCATATTTTAAATGATTGACATCCAAAGCCATATATTTTTAATAATGAGTGGTAAAGGAGGGTGAACTTTGAAATTTCCAAGGTCCTCTCAATTTCCACCCCAACACAGTAGCCTTTTGGCAACAAATCACTTAACCTTTCTAAACCTCAGCTGCTTCATTTCTAAAATAGGTACAATGTCTGCCTTGTAGAATCTTTGGGCAACTCTGATAAGTTAATCGATATAAATCACTTTCCAAGTGTTATATAAATTTCATGTTATATTATTATGTTATACTACATTATTATGAAATCAAACAATTGCAATAGCACCAAAAATATGGGAGACATTGCTATAGGGACTCAATTTTTGAAAAGACAGAAAACTTAAGGAGAATATATATTTAAAAATATAAGGTTTTTTCTTTTTCCTCAATAGATCATTTTAGCCACCAAGGATTTGAACTGAATTTTAGACCCCCCACATCAGAATGAGTCTTCATAATCTATTGGAGCCAGAAAAAAATTTTAATGAATACAATATTGAACCAAGGTTTCTTTTTTAAAAAATCTAGTAAAACCAGTTTGAACTCAGTCCAGAGCTATCAGTTTTCCAGGTTGATTAAATTGAAACAAAATTAGATCCAAGTATCTTCTCATCTGAACATGAAACTCATCAGACTTCTTATTTGCTTCAAGACCCTAATCATGATAGACCAGTTCTACCAACAAGTACAAGGAACACAGAGACCATAATTAGATACAACATTTATTCACTATAATGGTGACTAAATGGGCAGCTGGTTGGTCCAATACACTCAGCTTCAATTCAAGCCAGGGGAATGTGCCAAAGAGCCAGATGTCACTGCTGGAAAAATAACTTTCTCAGTTGGGCATCTGGACCTAATTATAGATACTCAAAGATGGAAAAGTTAAAAGGTAGCACTATAGATATCATTTCCCAAATTGTCAGTAGTCTTTTGAATGATTTTAGAGGGTAGGGATTTTTTGGGCATACTGTGTGTGTTGAATGTATTGATTTCTAATTAATCTTTGACATCTATGTACTATTGTCATGTATATACATATTTACATATGTGTTTGGACCACTGGTATAGGAATACCTTCTATCACTGCATGTTAAAGCATCAACTGTTCTAAAATTTATATATAGTCCTTCCCCTTTCAAAACCCAGTAAGGGCTAGGCAATGTGGGGTTAAATGACTTGCTGGGGGTCACCTAGTGAACAAATGTCTAAGGCCAGATTTGAACTTGGGATCTCTCGCCTCTAGGCCTGACTCTCATTCCATTGAGCCATCTAGCTACCTCTAATGTCACTGAGAACTTAGGTGACTTGTCCTTCCAGGATTCATGTTATCCCACTGAATCAGAGGTGGGATGAACCTAGGTCTCCTTGATTATAAGGTCAGTTCCCTATCCATTGACTTATCATACTGTCTTTTTTATTTTTATTTTTTATTTTATTTTTAAACCCTTACCTTCCATCTTAGAGTCAATACTGTGTATTGGCTCCAAGGCAGAAGAGTGGTAAGGGCTAGGCAATAGGGGTCAAGTGATTTGCCCAGGGTCACACAGCTAGGAAGTGTCTAAGGCCAGATTTGAACCTAGGACCTCCCATCTCTAGGCTTGGTTCTCAATCCCAGAGCTACCCAGCTACCCCTTATTTTTTATTTTTAACCTTTACCCTCCATCTTAGTATCAAATCTAAGTGGGTAGGACTGGGCAATAGGGGTTAAGTGACTTGGCCAGGGTCACACAGTTAGGAAGCACCTGAGAGAAGAAAGGACTTACAGAGGACATAATAATCATCTTTGAAAATTAGAAGGATTGTCAAGTGGAAGAAGAATTAAGCTTGTTCTTTCTGACCACAAAGGACAGAACTAGAAGTAATGGGAAGAAACTATAAAGAAGCAATTTAGGGTGCAACTAGGTAGCACAGTGAACAGAGCAGCAGACCTGGAGTTTGGAGGATCAGGAAAAGTATCAATTAAGAGGTGTTTTTGTTTGTCCTTCACTTTCCAAGAGGACCAATAACATCATGGGGTGATATCTTGACCTATGCATGAATTGGATTTAAGTGAGTTTGAATTGCACAAAGTCATCAACCTCATTTTCTCTTCCAGAGCATCTAAATCCAGTGGCAAAAAGTCAGGATGACTGGTGATGGCCTGGGATGCAGTGGATCACCTACTAAGAGGCAGAACTTGAGCCAGTCCCTGAAGGGAGCTAGAGAAACCAAGAGAGATAGGTGAGGAAAGCTAAATTCAAAGAAATGGAGGCTTAAGAATTACTGGAAATAGCCAGTAACATACTTGGGCTGGAATGCAGAATTCATGAAGTAGAGTGATTCAAAATCTGTTTAAAAAGATAACTGAGGGGGCAGCTGGGTAGCTCAGTGGATTAAGAGCCAGTCCTAGAGACGGGAGGTCCTAGGTTCAAATCTGGCCTCAGCCACTTCCCAGCTATGTGACCCTGGGCAAGTCACTTGACCCCCATTGCCTAGCCCTTACCACTCTTCTGCCTTGGAGCCAATACACAGTATTGACTCCAAGACAGAAGGTAAGGGTTTAAAAAAAAAAAGATAACTGGAAACCAGATTAAGAAAGACTTAAAGCTCAAAACAAATGGGGCTTGTTTGGATATAGGGAGTAACAAATGTTTTTTGAGCAGGGGAGGGATTGACACTTCAGCAATATCAATGTGGTAGCTTTTTAGGCAACTAGGTGAACCAATGGATAGAGTACCCAGCCTGGAGTCAGGAAGACTTCCTGAGTTCAAATGTGATCTCAGACCCTTATTGTGTGACCTAGGTAAATCAGTTAATCCTGTTGGCCTCAGTTGCTTCATATGTAAAATGATCTGGAGAAGGAAATGGCAAACTACTTCAATAGCTTTGCCAAGAAAACAGCAAATGGAGTCACAAAGTCAGATGAGACTGAAAGAACTCAAGGGCAACAACAAAAGCTTTTTAGATGATCAGTTAGAGAAGAAGCTGGAAGGAAGGAGACCAATCAGGGGACTATTGTAATAGCCTAGGTGAGAGGAAATGGAATTATGTGGTAGTGGAGAAAATAAACACCAATGCCATATATGCTATGCGGAATCAACTTGTTGTGGAATCAACTCACTATTACACTTTGGAAGTTGAGACCAAATGAAGGAATAGTAGGATGCAATACAGTGAGCCTCCCTCTCATCCTAAACTCCTCCAAATAGACCTAAAAAAATACCAGACTAAATTGGGATAGAGAACTACAAGAAAAAGCCACAGTTTCTAGCCAAAGCTACAGTGAGATAAATTGACTGATCTGCAGGCACTTGGGATGAGGTGCCAGGAGACTGTGACCCAGGACAAGAGGAAGCCCCTGACATATACAGGATATACAGTACATAACAAAATAACAGCTACCAATTGATAGCTTTGTCACCTACTATCCAGTTCCAGGTCATCAGTTAATAAGTGAGTCAGTAAGCATTTTAAAGTACCTACTATGTGCCAGGCACTGTGCTAAGGGCTAAGAATACAAAGAAAAAGCATAAGAAAATCCCTGCCCTCAAGGAGCTTACACTCTAAAAGGGAAGCCAATGTGGAAACAAATACACATAAACAAATTAAATATAGAATAAAAAGAAAATAATGAACAGAGGGAATGTACTGGAATTAAAAGGGGTCAGTAGAGACTTCCTGTAAAAGGTGAGATTTTAGCTGGGACTTGAAGGAAGTCAGGAAAGCCAGAAGGCAGAGATGAGGAGGGAGAACATTCCAGCTAAGATGGACAGTCACAAGAGAGGGATGCAGTTTCGTTCTTTGAATAGGAAGGGAGTCAGGGTCACTGAATGGAAGAGTATGTAGAGGATTGGGGAAGAAAGTATAAAGTATGAGAAGATTAGAAAGATAGAGGGGCTAGCTTATGAAGGGATCTGAATGCCAAACAACCCTGGAGGTAAAATGGAGTCATTAGAATTTACTGAATTTGGGGTGTGATAGGTTCAGATCTGCACTTTAAGGAAATCACTTTGTTAACTGAAGAATGGACTGAAGTAGGAAAAAAAAACTTTGAAGAAGAGAGGTTGAGGTGCAACATTCCAGAAGATTAAGGCTATAACCTCACAGTCAGGAATAACTTACCAGCAAAACTAAGTCTAATCTTACAGATGGGGGAAGTTGAATTTTAATGAAATAGAAGACATCCATACGTTCCTGATGAAAAGATGAGATCTGTGTAGAAACTTTAAAGTTCAAACATAGCAATAAAAAGAAACATGAAAAGATAAAATTAATGAACAATCTTGAGGGATTTATCCTTATAAACTGTTTATGTTCAAATATGGAGCGATTTTTCAGCTTCTCCTCTGAAAATGCTCCACATTGCCTCAATAACTAGATTAAAAATGTAGCTCTTAAGATCATTTTTTCCAAATTTGTAGAGATCCCAGCATCACAATATCTATTAATCATCTCAGATTCCCAAACAATGCAATTGATGTCAATATTATTGCTATTGTTATTAGCAATAATATGCCTAGAAAGAAAAAAAAATTGTTCACCAAATTTACTTCATAGATAGAACAAAAGATCTAGGACTAACTAGAGACTGTTGTGATTGAATTGGAGTTGAGAATTCTAGTGTTCCCCAAATTCATTCATTATATGACATGGTGGAAAGAGTGCTGGGTTTAGGTGTCTGAGGGCTTGGGTTCAAATTTTGCCTCTGCCACTTACCATTTGTATAATATTGGACAAATCACTCAGTCTTCCTGGATCTCAGTTTTCTCACCTGTAAAATAAGGTCATCTCTAAGGTCGCTTCTAACTCTAAGTCTTTTATCCTACTACTTCTATGTGCGAAGAGCTGTTCGAATCACTGGTGAAGACACAGAATTTAGCTAGGAAAATCCTTTTCTTACCAGAAGCTCAAAGAAGAAAGATAGGACATAAGTAAAAAGAATAAGTGAGGACAGCAAGGTGTTAGTGGCTGGAGTGTGAATCTTGGAATTAGCAAGATTCTTCTTCCTGAGTTGAAATAGGGTCTGACACTTAATAGATATGTGACCGGGGGCAAGTTGCTGAACCTGTTTGCCTCAGTTTCCTTATCTGTCAAATGAGCTGGAGAAGGAAATGGCAAACCATTCCAGTATTTCTGCAGAGAAGACCTCAACTGGGATCATAGAGTTGGATATAGCTGAAAAACAGTTAAAGAACAACAGCAAAACTATACAATAAATTTGTTATAGAGGGCCAGACAGGCTGTGAGCATTAAGAAGCTCAGGTTGGGGTACTAAATATGGAAAAGTCACATCCCTTACAGATTTTCATTATCTTCTTTCTTTGGGGCATGGGACATGGTTATTTACATTGGTGTGTCAAGTTGAAAAAACAGACATGAATTAGGTGTGTTCATTTTTAAGTTGTCTTTCAAGTTGTTAGCTGATCTGCTAAAAGAAACAAATCAGCATGAACTAGAAGTTGAAAGCTAGGTCTGAAGAATCAGGATTAGCATCTACCTCCAAAGGATGTGGTGAGGATCAAAAGAGAGAGTATTTGTGACACTTAGCACAGTTCCTGACACATAGTAGGCACTATATAAATACTAGTTGTTGGCATCATTGTTTCTATTGTTTCTATTATTATTAACATCATAAGGACTTGTGAGAATTTATTTTAGAGAAAATTTCTGTCAGACTCCTGGATCAGAGGCTCCAACCAGTCTCCTTACTTTTATATTTCTTTTGTTCTTGGGAATTCCAAGAACTGTTTTCCTTTTAACGAAACCTGGTTACTGGATAAAGAAGACAATGATTCCCTTCCTGACTAGTAACCCCCATCACCTGCTGGGAAGGAGAGGGACTGAGAGTTTGTTGGACCACCTCCTAATTGTCTATTTACCAATTAAAGATGGCCTGGGATGTTCAAGGGAAGAGATGAATAATGAGCCTCCAAAACTGTATTTAGGGACCTGCCTGAGAGACTTCAAGAGGGCTACTGATCTATCAATCAGTGCTTGTATGATAGCCTAATTGACAAATTGACATTCTTACCCCCAAACCAGTATCTCTAATATTTTAATCATATAGTTATGCTCTTTCTGGTGGCAAAAAAGTGGAAAATGAGGGGATGCCTTTCAATTGGGGAATGGCTGAACAAATTATGGTATCTGTTGGTGATAGAATACTATTGTGCTCAAAGGAATAATGAACTGGAGGAATTCCATGGGGACTGGAACAACCTCTAGGAATTGATGCAGAGCGAAAGGAGAAGAACCAGGAGAACATTGTACACAGAGACTGATACACTGTGGTACAATCGAATGTAATGGACTTCTCTACTAGCAGCAATGCAATGATCCAGGACAATTCTGAGGGACTTATGAGAAAGATGCTATTCACATCCAGAGGAAGAACTGTGGGAGTAGAAATGCAGAAGAAAAACAACTGCTTGACTACATGGGTTGATGGGGATATGATTGAGGATGTAGACTCTAAATGATCACCCTGTGCAAATAGTAATAATATGGAAATAGGTCTTGATCAATGACATGTAAAACTCAGTGGAATTGGGGTCAGTTACCGGGGTGGAGGGGAGAGGAGGGGAGGGAAAGAACATGAATCATGTAACCATGGAAAAATATTTAAAATTAATTAATTAAATAAAAAAATTTAAGCCCCCTCCCCCAATCTAATATTTTAATCATTACAGCTTTGCTCTAGGCAACTTACTAGAAGTTAGTTGCAGGGGCAGCTAGTTAGCACAGTAGATATAGTGCCAAGCCTGGAGACAAGGAGGTTTGGGGCTCAAATTTGGCCTTCGATACTTTCTAGCTGTGTGACCCCGAACAAGTCACTTTATCCCAAAGACCTAACCCTTATTGCTTTAAAATAGTTGCACAACATTCGTGGTTGCCTTAGCAGAGTTATTTTCCTCACTGGACTATTCTTTACAACAATGAAATCGTACACCTGCCACCCACTCCTCATCCTGAAATCAGAAAACTGCCTCTACAACAGGAGATTACATTACAGGAGATACATGTATACACATACAGGTGGGTTATGTCAATCATATCAATGGATATCAAAGAGACATAAACTGTGTATTCTTTCTCTAAGACCCATCTAGATTAAATAAATCAGTAAGAATTTGATGAATGGCTTTTATGTGTCTAGTGTCACTATTTTATAGGGGCACCACATTAATCAAGGAGGAGCCTCCAGTTGCCAATATATGGGGCTTTTGCCACCTGGTAGGGGGAAGGATGGGCTAAACTCTTCCCACTGCCTTCAGAAGAGCTCTTCTTTCTTATCTTGCATTAAGAACAGATATTTAAGACTGGAAGGGACCGTATAGGTCATATTATATAACTCTTCCATTTTACAGATTAGGGAACTGAAAAGTTAAATGATTTGTCTAATATAATAGTTAATAAATACTTAAGGTAGGATTAGAAATTAGTTTTTACAGATTCCTTGTCCCATCCTCTATCATTATACCTCAAAAAATTATTCCCCAAAGCTGGGAAGGAGAGAAAGGGAATGAGTTGCCTCTTACCCATTTCTAACCCTCATTATTTTTCCTGAGTACATGAAATCCCTGTTGCTAAAGGCTGAGAAAGGAATATCATTGGAGTTTGGAAGTTATGAGTTGTAAAGAGTAAGAGCCTATTTAGTATCCAAACTAAGTTTGGCACAAATAAATGAGTGTACCATACTTGTCCTTTCCTACCTTTCCCCGGACACTAGTCAAGGCTGCCAAAGGTGTGGCAAACCAGTCTATGGAAGAAAAATGAAGCAGGTCAAAGGACTTTAGCTTGTGAACTAATCAGTATTGGGACCAGGCCATAAGTGACTGCTTTATTTTTAGGTTGGAAGAGGCAGGGAGATCCAGCCTCTAAATAAATAAATATATTAACAAACAAACAAATACAAATATAAGAAGAAAATAACTATCTCTCCACAATCAGATTTTGTCCCCTAAGGTCATGCCTCACCGTTCTCCAGTGAAAGCCTCCTTTTCAGTTTTGTTAACTGGATGGCCCTTCAGGGAGGATCCCTGCTTCTGAATTTCTCCTTACATTATTCCCCTCCATTAGGCTGCCTTTCTCCACTCTTACTCTTCTCAATCTCTACCTATTCTTCAATATCTAGAAAGGAGGACTGGTCTCTGAAGATCAACTCCCAGCCCAAGGTATAGTCATTGAAAGAATTGAGTAACATATAACAAGGTGTTTAACAAAGTGTAAAGATGCTCCTGCAGATCATCAAGGTGGCACAGTAGATAGAGTGCTGGCCCTCAAGTCAGGAAGACTCCTCTCCCCAAGTTCAAATCTGTTTTCAGACTCTTACTAGCTGTGTGATGGGAGTGGGGGTGGGGGTGAGGCAAGTCATTTAACCCTGTTTGCCTCAGTTTCTCATCTGTAAAATGAGCTGGAGAAGGAAATGGTAAATCACTCCAGTATCTCTACCAGAATCTGGCATAAATGAAAAGACCAAAGATGTTCCTATGCCCTAAGATCTCTTTACCAAATGTATGAAGTTCTCATTTACTGAATTGAAAGACCATGTATCTAATGATCCTCCAAGAGATGCCTTCCCCAACTCTGGGAGTTAGTCCACTCAGGAGCCAATAATTGAGCAAGAACCCAGCACCGAGAGAGATTTGTTCTTCTGCCAACTCCCGCTATATTTTTGCCATTTTAAAACACAACTACTCAACCAGAAGAAGACACTGCATCCAGCAGGGAGCAAACACTCTCCCTGCCACATAGACATATGAACACCAAGAGGCAGTCATTCAAGAGAGCAAGACCTAGGATGGCAAAAAGAGCTGACTATGGAGGGAATTGTCTCTGGAGATTGACACAACTTCTGGAGAGCAGTCCAGCTGAGTGACCTGTCCAGCAGGGATGCTGTACCCAGGGGACAGCTGCTTCAGGACTCTGTGACGAAAGAAGGACCTCAAAACATGTTACCGGGGCCACCTGTGTTCTCTACACATTTCTAACTACCATTGTCCTCTTAATTCATTCCTGTTCTTTTCAGGGAAGCTATAGGTATTTTGTGGGAGAATGTGCCCTGGGTTTGTGAAGGGAAATACTTTTGTAGCTACTGTTCTTATGATGCAATCTAAGTAAACCTTTTTCCTATGCACCAATGGTGTTTGCTGGTTTACTATTCAGGGTAAACACACCACTGAGGGTTCATGAACTATAATTTAGGAACACAGATTCATAAAGTAGCCCCTTGGAACTTGAAAACTCTATAGGGGATGCTGCACATCTAATTGTAATCTAATTGTTAGAGTCAGGAGAAATTATCCAGGCTGACCAATCCCTTCATTTTACAGATGAAGAAATCAAGTCCCAGAAATGTGATATCCAGTGAGTAAGTGGCAAAGCCTGAAGTACTTTCTGCTACAATAAATTATTATGAATAAGTTTTATTTATTTGTTCTTTGTCTCATTTAACGACCATACTATTGTTGGGTTTGTTTTTTCACATTAAGAAAATTAACATGTAATAATATGGAAATAGGTCTTGATCAATAACACAAGTAAAACCCAGTGGAATTGTACATCGACTGGGTGGGGGGAGGAAGGGGTGGGAAAGAACATGAATCATGTAACCATGGGAAAACATTCTAAATTAAATAAAAATTTTCAAAGTGGAAAAAAAGAAAATTAACATGTATTGTGTCCTTAAGAAAAAAAACAAAAACAAAAAACACCTTACCTTTTGTCTTATAAGCAATATTTCTACCAAGGCAGAAGAGTGAAAAGGGCTGGGCAATTGGGGTTAAGTGATTTGCCCAGTGTCACACAGCTAGGAAGTGTTTGAGGCCATATTTGAACACAGGACCTCCCATTTCCAGGCCTGACTCTCAATCCACTGAGCTACCCAGCTGCTCCCATAACATATCTTCTTGCTACAATCACCTTTACTTAAGTTGGCACTAAGTTCACAAGATTCTAACATGTGTTATTTAATTCTTCATCACAAAATTTCACTTTTATCACATTGGATATAAATATACCTTTGATGAAAAGTTCATTTTTCCAAGTCTAGCCTTGATTATATCCCACAGGACTTAAAAACATTTTTTTTCAATGAATAAAAATCTGTTTTCTCTTTCTACTGTTTCTCACTCCCCTCAAAAAGGGGGGGGGGAGGACTTGAGACTCTCATAGGATTTAGAGTAGAAAGGGACTGCAGAGATTATCTAGTCCAGCTTTCTTTCTTTATAGAGAAAGAAAGCATAGTCTATACAAATTGTTTACACAATCATCCAATTCAGCTTCAGATATTTCAGATATCCAGAAAGTGAGTGGCTTAGTTGGGACTTCAATACAGAGCTTTTGACTCCCAAGCATGCCTCTTTTCCATCAGATTATCCTACCTTCTCAAGACTTAGCTCCTCAATGAAGCTTTTTCCTATCTTTCTAGTGCACAAGAATGGTTTCTTTTCTTTTCTTTTCTTTTCTTTTCTTTCTTTTTGTCCTTCCTTCCTTCCTTCCTTCCTTCCTTCCTTCCTTCCTTCCTTCCTTCCTTCCTTCCTTCCTTCCTTCCTTCCTTCCTTCCTTCCTTCCTTCCTTCCTTCCTTCCTTCCTTCCTTCCTTCCTTCCTTCCTTCCTTCCTTCCTTCCTTTCTCTTTCTCACATTAGTTTTCTGTTTTGGGCAGTTTAGGTGAGGAAGTGGATAGAGAGCTAGGCCTGGAATTAGGAAGACTCATCTTCTAGGGTTCAAATTCAGCTTCAGATATTTACTAGCTATGACCCTGGGCAAGTCACTTAACCCTATTTGCCTTAGTTTCTAGAAAACAAACTGGAGAAGGAAATGGCAAACCACTCCTGTCTCTGCCAAGAAAACCCCAAATGAGGTCATAAAGATTCTCACAAAACTGAAAAACATCATTATCTGAATTTTCCATTTTACTTACTTGAGCTTGTCATTATCTTACCTCCATTGCCATTTGATTTCCCTTATATATGTTTTCTCTCCCTAACTAACTTATAAGCTTCTCAAGGGCATAAATCTTCTTATTCCTTTTTATAACCTCTTCAATGTCTAATAAGGTATAATCAGAGGATCATAGATTTAAGCTAGAAAGGACCTTTGAAAATGCATGTATCCCTATACCCTCATTTTATGGATTAAGAAAATGAAGCTGAGAGAAGCTAAGGGACTTGCCCAAGATAATACAGGTAATATAGAGGAGATGTGGAATATGAATCTGGATCTTTAGCTTCCAACTATTGTTCTTTTTCTAGTGTATCCTATTGCCTCAATTTTATCCAGAGAAGATGAACAGTATATGTTCGTTTTTTTGTTAGGTGAAAGATCAGGCAAATTTTATTTTATTCCCTATTTCATAGTCTTGGGACTCATGCTCATTAGCATACTTCCAATGTATAAACACATTTATGCATATGTGGGTGCATCAGGAACATACAGGGGCCTCACAGGAAATCCAGCAAGACTGCCTTATAATGGGGGACTGCCCAGGGATCTCTTTCTGAATGAATATTATTATCCAGATAGAATGTCATCACCTTCTGCCTGCTGGCCTCCACCTCATTAGGCAAATCAGAAGTCACAGATCCCCTTTCTAATCCAGTGAAGGATAATCACTCCAATTCATGGGTTCTATAATGTGTTCATAATTTGGAGATTTAAAAACCTGTCATGTCACTGATTCTTTAATAAGTCATTATTAATATTGCAAAACATAAACACTCCTTGGGAGTCATTAGGGTCTGTCAATTTGCTGTGGCTGAGGGATAGAGCAGAGAGGGTGGTCTACAGCTGTTCTCTAGTCACCTGAGGATAAAACATGGAGAAATTAGCAAACCAAAGTAGACTGGATTTAGGTTAGACATTTAAAAGCTAAAAATAAAAATAAAAGAAATAAAATAACTTCCAGATTTTGAAGTTTGTGAGACAACAGGGATAATCTGGAATCATTGTCTCTGAATATTTTAAAGAGATGGGTAGGCAATTATTTTAAGGGATGGCTTATTTACATAACATCCATCCTAATTGATATTTGAATACATATTTACATATATCTACCTCACTGACAGGAAATCCTGTAGCATCACCTTATGATGGGTGAAATGAATAGGTAGAAATCCTTAAAAATAAATATTGCCAAGATAGAAACTGATCACTTTCTTTCTACTGGCCTCTACATTGTTAGGCAAATCAGAAATCACCAGTTCCTATTTCTATTCCAGAAAAGAACAATAACTCCAATTTTATAATATGCAAATATAGATGATAGGGGAGATGTCCAAGTCATCGAAAGAAGACCAAAGAATGAAGTGTTCCTGCTTTCTCTGTTTAATATGAAGGTGTTGTTACCAAAGAGAACTACTGAAGAGCTAAAGATCTAAAAAGATATGTTAAAATTCCTTAGAGATTTTGTTGCTTTAACAAAAAAGTCCATTTTCTTTGTAATTGTGTGTGTGAATGACACTCAGATATATTTTACACAGCATGCTGTACACCTATGAATAGAAAGCTGAGCATTTCACAGGATAATTGGCATAAGGGATAGTTGCTATTCAATAGATACTTTGATGGGGCTGTGATCTCATTGATATGGGTCCTCCCACCAAGGGATATGATTATGTCATCTCTCCCTTTTTATGTGGTGAGACTCCTGTCTGTATCCTCTCCTAAGTCATCCACAGAAGGTCCACCCAACATAATCTCTTTGTCCAAATCTCTTGACATTATACAAGTTCCAATGGAACGTATGAACTGGTTGTCCATCTGTCTCTAGCACTAGGTGACTAGTCCACTTGTTCTTCTGTTTATATATTTCTCTGACAGTTTTTTGAACAGTGCCTGGGGTATATGAGCAGTTCTTAAAAGGTTGGACTTGGAACCCTGCGATATTCCTTTCAGGAAGTCATGAGGTTATTTCATAATGATACTAAGATGTTTCAAGTTCTGGTAAGTTATGCATTGATAGCTGTAACCCATACAGTTCTTTGGAGGTCCTCAGTACTTAGTATAAAGGGGTACAAAGAGGTCCCAAGACCAAAAAATTTGAGAACCCCAGAAGTATATAATTAAATCTGTTCAACAGAAACTGCATATATACTTAAAAGCTCCTTAGACAATTTTTTTTTGTGTGTATGAGATTCTAGAATACCCAAAGTCATTTTCTTTTCTTTTCCCAAACAAGTGGTACTATAATATAAGCACCCCATTCTTCAACTGAGAAAAACTGCTTCCTCAAGGAGATAGTATCTCTTGATGATGCTTTAGGTCATCCAGAAATATAAGCATATGGTATGTATGGAAAGCTCTGGTTGTCTGAGCTTCTGTAGGAAATCACAGATGAAATTGCAAGCAGTTGTTTAAGGGGGACTGAAGGATAGATGGAAGGATGGGATTCGGGAACCCAAGAGCAGGAGCAGGTGGTTTGGGAATGAGAAGGCTCTGCTGGATGAGAGCAAAGAGACACACCATTTATACATGCTCCCCTGTTCCTGGGACTTGTGAGGAAGCTACTGTTTGTAAGGCAGCTTCATAGAGCTCCTGTTGCCTTGGCAACTTTGCAAGATGAGCCCCTTCTCCAGAAACCTAGATACAGAGAGTTGGTATGATTTTATGAAGTGACACGTCTAATTTTAAAATCTGAGATAATCAACAAACGTCAACCATAAGTTGCCAGTCTTTTGACCTTTCATGGCAGCTAAGTGATGGCATTTATTAAATGTTGCTAAGTGATAGGGCACTTGCTTTTGAACCTTAAAGTCCTTAGTTCAGTCCTCTGGGCTAACTACTATTTGTGTAGCCTTAAACAAGTTGCTTAACTTTTCTCAGCCTAAATTTTCTCAACTACAAAATGAAGAAGTTGGACTTGATGTCCTCTAAGAGTCTTTTGGGTTCTGAACTTATAAACATGATCTAAGAAAAAAGAAATATGATCAATTGATTATTTTGTTGTGAATATCAACTGAGCTAATATATCTGAAGGCACTTTTGTATATAACAATAAGATCTTGCTATTTAAAGCTGGAAGGAACCTCTGAGATAGCCTAATCCAAACCCTCATTTTAAAGATGAGGAAACTGAGCCCCAGAGAGGCCAAGTCATTTACCCAATGTCATAAAGGTCAGGTAGCCAAATCAGAATTTGAACCCAGGTCCTCCAATTCCAAATCCAGAATCCTTTTTACTATGCCATACTATATGATTATTTATTACAAATTATGATGATAATTATTATTATCACTGCTTTGTTGTATGCTCTTTGTGGAAACCAGAGAGGTTTCCACAAAGAAAACATCTTTGATGTTTGCTCTTATGTGGAAACCAGAAAGGAATGCTTTTGATTACCATTTTATTTCAATAGAATGATTTCAGTTGAAAGCAATGTCCCTATGGATGGAATGCTGAGAAATCATGCCTATCAAGTAAGCATATGGAATAGAGGGAATGAGGGTCCCATGAGAGTCTCTGCCGTCTACGGTGGAGCCATAGGGACAGTGCAAAGGTCAATGACCTGGTCCATTTTCAACCACTGATGATATTCCCAGTAGAAATTTGCACCCCAGAGGTTAAATGACTTACTCAGGTTCTCCTAAGGATCTGTCTAACAAAGTTCTCATTCTCTTTCCTTAAGTCATAGCCAGTAAGGGAAAAGAGTCATTTAATTTTTAAAAAATTCACTTCGTTATCATCTTGTGTGTCTGGATAATTCTAACATCAGTGAATTTCAAGGAATGCCAACTTAGCCTTTTCCTGTCCTTATGGCATGGAAGTATTTTTCTCTTCATTATACATATATTAATATTTGCTTACTAAGCCAATAAAACTCTCCATTTCCAAATGTGACTTATATGCATTCCTAATCCACTTGTTTGCTGTGCAATCTATATAATACAGATTGAAATTAATTTCTCCCTAGCTTTCAAAAATCTAGGAGGAAGCCTTTGCAATCACCAAAGGCATTAGCAGTCCTAAATAGGAATCCATTTGTAGATTAAATTTACTGAAAGGTCAGTTTGCAGCTGTCACTGTGTTCTAAACCCCAGGTGTCCCCCACATCACCTACTTTGACATATCTTGAGTAGAGTCAGGGTCTTTTCCACTCTGCTGATTCTTTGCTTCAATTAGAATAGATTTAAGAGTCCCCAAGCACGGGTTTCTAGGTGGCCTGTGTGGTATATTAATAACAATTCAATCATACCTGTGCCGGTAACTGATTATATTCCTACGACAACAACAACAAAATCCCAACTCCAAAACAAAAACCATATCACTGATCTCCCCTGATTAATTTATTTACCATCTTCACATCTGCCTGCAGTAAACCCATTTGTCTCTTTACTGCTGGAAGAAATATTTTAGGTTTATTTGGTTAACATTAGTATGATAATATTGTCATAACAAGACATATGAGATTGAAATTGCTTTTAAAAAATTTCATTCATTTCCATGCATTTTAGTTTTATTTAAGTCCAAGTTTATTTATTTAAGGTAAGCCATGCCATTGGCTGACCTGACATTTTCTTGGATCAGTATCTAGGCTCTGAAATAGAAGTCATTTCAACTTAGGGCAGTTTTTATAATTGGAAAACTAATAGGATGGTAATCATTTTGTTAAAAAAAAATTGTTTTTAAGGGCCAGTGAGGAAACAGTTAAGAGTTAACATAGGACTTCATAATATCATTGAATTCTTGAAATAGAAAGGACCTTTAAGTAGTGATTCTGGCATCAGAGGACCTGGGTTCACAGATTAGCTCTGAAGCTTACTACCTCTGTAGTAACTCTAGTTATTTACCTTCTTTTCTCATCTTTAAAATGAGGAGATGGAATAAAAATGGCCCTTGAGTTCTCTTCCCACTCTATATGTGTGATCCTATGAATTCATTTGCAAATATATTCAGTTTGATAATTACATATTCATATAATTGATTTGCTTTGTCATACTATGCATTTTATTTTATTGAGCATTATTCTGAAAAGGGGGCTTTGCCAAATTGCTAAAATGGTCCATGACCCTGAGAAGGGCCAAGAACCCTTGAGCTGGGTAATTCAATGAATAAATTTAGGAAATAACATTTTAGACATTGCACTCTATTTCATGGAGGAAAGAAAATAGATAGACTCACTACAGCAAACAATATGTGAGTCTCCAAAGAGAAAAACTTATTGGATTAAAGTAAAGATCTTTTGATTTAAAAAACTGAAAGATGTGAGTTTTATCACTTAAAAGGTTAGTGAAGTTAAAAAGTTCTTGTCTTTGTCTGTCCAGGCTCAGAGAGAAAATGGTGGCTCACAATCCTGGATCTTTCACAAATGCAATCTGATTGTTCAATGCAGTCAGATACTTGGTCTCAAGGAATCCCCATCCTACTGAGGAAGAAGAGACAGATGTGATCTTCAGGTTTATGTTGAAATGAAAACCACAAACCTGTTTTAATTTCAGGATACCTCTTACTACTCTGATTTCATTGTTTTCACTTTCATGAGCTATAAGAACTTATGTATTTAATGGGGGGGAGGGGAATGGAGCTGAGAGAAATAGAAGTTGAGTATCTTGGTTATGTTACTCATACAAAAAAAAATTTGTGAGCATGCATGCATACAGATGCTACAATGAGTCTATAATCACATCAATTTGAACATGACTTCCGATGATGCAGCTCAAAAATTTTCTACATCTAGTCATCCTGTAATGCATTTTTATATTTGTCCTCCCTGAAGTTCAGGGGACAAGGGTTCACCCAATGTCCCAGGTATTTAGGTATTTCCCTACATCCCATAATCTACTAGAACATGCATGCTGTCTACTTCTCTCTTGATATTGGCCAGTCCATCTTTTTCCCTTCGTGCATTTTCCTAATGATATCCTTTACTTTTCTCCCTCTCTCCACTGCCCTGTCCAACACACACACACACAAACACACACACACACACACACACACATCTGGCTTAATAGATTAAACAGAAAAGCAGGAAGAAGAAAGGAAAACCACCTTGGATTGATGTTTATAAAAGCAATTTTACTGAAATGCAAATCTTTCAGAGCTTTCTTCTTCACTCCTTACATTTTCTTTGTTTGGGTAGAACCAACATAATTCCAAAATCATAGTTTATGTAGGATATCCCTAGAACATGACAAATGTAGGAGAGCAGGTAGTATGGAAAGGAGATACTAACTAGGTATATATGAAATCACAACAGGTATAAATATTTAATTTCATATATTTGAATGAGAGAAGAGAGTTTCTTTGTGAGTGGACCTTAATGCATATGCAAATTGATTATAATTCATGATATTCTTTGCACAAGTCATTATTCCAGAAAATGATGTAATCATTTAAAACTAATATTGACTTTCAAAATGCTACTGTAGTTGTCAGGATTTATTCCTTCAGGACTGGGAAAGGATCTCTCAGAGAGGTCTCTACTGGACAACAAAATAGAAGACACATGCTTTCTGTTAGCCTCATTTATGTAACTTGTGTTCAGAAGAATAAGTTCTGCTTGAGAATCCCTCCATGGGGCCCTTTGGGAAGATGAGACTCAGAGTGACTGAAGTTTACACAGCTGTCCTCCTGGAATGTTTATCAGTACCTAACTGAAAACTGGATTGAAGTTAGGTCAAAGAGTCAGCATTCTATGCTTTCCTGAGGACCAGAGCTGCAACTGGGGCAGGGTGATCAGAGCTTTGCCCCAGGAAAGTGAGGTTGGCCACATCTGGCCACATGTTTCTCCCTTGGCCAGTCATCTCTACACTTCATGGTCTTGTACTGCTTGAGCACCCCATAGCTAGACCATTCCTTGATCCTTACTTCCTTTGTCACAATAATTTGGGCCAGACTCTGAGGATGGACTGTTCTCTTTCCCACCTCAACTACATCCCATTAGGCTGAAATGTTTCACAGATGAATGTTTCACAGATGAAATGTTTCACACATACACTCCAGATGATGAATTTGCCCTAGGCACCAGAATTCCCATTTATTGCTCTGCTATGTAACATCTCTTCCCTTCTCATGATCACTAGCTCTAGGGTACTTTCACAAATGCCCCCATATTCTATTTCCTGGCAAAATTCACAAAGTAAATCATTCCATATCTATGAGCTAACTAGGTAATCAAAATGGTAGTTGTTATACCCAATGTAAATAGGATTGGCCAGTCTACTATGTGGTCCGTTCTTTTTCAAGAATAGAATGTCAGCAGATTCTTGTATTGGGAGAGAGAATGAACTTGGTCTCCTCTACTATAACTTTCACTCTCAATTCCACCATGAATCTGTGGAAACAACCAGTAGTTTTTTTTGCATTCAAGTGACATCTTTGTTGTGCATATAAATGGAAACAGGTATAATGATTAGATGATGGGTCTAAGAATTATAAAGTTGTCTCGATCACTGAAACATGTAAAACCCAGTGGAACTGCTTGTTGGCTATGGGTGGGGGGAGGGAGGGAAAGAACATGAATCTTGTAACCATGGAAAAATCTTCTAAATCAATTAATTAAATAAAAATTTCCAAATTTAAAAAAGAATTGTAAAGTTGACGCTTCTTAGCTCTTCAATGAAACTTCTTGGATATTTTTTTTCTCTCTGGGCTCCAGGTTCCACATCCAAAAAGTGGGATTGAACTAGTTAGATGATCTTACAAATTTCTTTCAGAATTAACATTTTATTCTCTATTTCATTTCATTTATTCACTTATTCATCCAGCCAATATTGTGTCTCCTGTGAGAATTGTGCTAGTGCTAGAGTAGATAAAAAGCTTAAATAAGAGACAGTCCTTAACTACATGGAACTTAGAGATGAGTAGTGGATGGTACATGACTCAGATCACTATAATATATGTTAAATACTAAGTGCATTAAGCAAAGTGCAACCAGAGAAATATTTGAAGGATATATTCATTCAAACCAATTTCCTAGGCAAGGCTAGTCCTAGCCACAGGCAAAGTTGGTTCCCACCAGCACATTCTCATTTGGAATCATTGGAAGGCATCACACTCTCCCTCAAACTTCTTGTACTCAGCAGCCACCACACGAAATTCCCATCTTTAAAATCAGTAATGGGTTGAACAACAAAAGATTGGGATATGGCGTCTCCAGAAGTTACTATGGATAGGTTAGTTTATCAAGTCTGGCTAGTTGATGCATTGGGTCCTAAGGGTAGGAGGTAGAGGATGGAAGTTGTATCTAGAATAAGCTCTGGATACAGCAGATGGCACTAACTAGTTCAGAAAGGAGCTTCCATGGCAGTGTTGAAGGAACCTTTGACTTAGTAGGGCTACATCAAGGAGACGAGAAACTCCTGCTAATGAGAGCTCTCTAGGGAAGGAAGGCTCATCCCTCTCATCACTATCAAACATTTATTCACCACCTACTACACATCAGGCCCTCGATGATACCAAAAAGCAGGGCCCTTATTTTCAGAGCACACAATATATTTGGGAAAGTAGAAAAAAGAAACGTAGGTCTGCAACTGATAGGTGAGAGATGGTTGATTGGATTAGTAGTGGGGTTGGGTAGGAAACTGACTATTTGATGTTGGGCCAGCCATCTGGGAAGCAGTATGTGCACCATATGGAAAGTGCATTCTATGGCTTAAGAGTCAGAGGGTCTGAATTCAAATCCTACCTCTTGCTATCTCTAGGAGCAAGTCACTTAAAACTCTGTGATCCTCAGCTTTCCTTATTAAAATGAGAGAACTGGACTGGATGGCCTTTGAGGTCCTTTTCAGCCCAAGATTCTCTCTGAGCTTCAGCGAATGGTAATAACTATACTACTTAACCTCAGAGCAGCCTTGTTAGGAGATCATTTTGTAGGCCTTAAATTGCTAAAGAAATGTGAACGATTATTATGAAAAATATAAAGACTACAAAGTAGCATAGGACAAGACTAGGTTAGTTGATTACCTGGTTTATAGTCATGGTTACCACATATCTGGACAGAAATAGCCATCTGTACAAATGACCACTTACTTGATAAACTGTATTCTTTGTGGAGTTCCCCATGAAAACCTAATTCTGTCCCTGAAATATAGTTCACTTGGAGATGGTCGTATCATGCAATCTCTAGCCAGACATCTAGATGAAATGTAAAATAAGTAAACAAAAATACTCTGCCTTCCAGATATTTGGTTTGCATTATGTGAAACAATGAGCTATAGGTTAATATCTACCTGATTGACTTTTGTTTTTACTTTTTCAGCCCCACTGGTCGCATAGGAGTTGTAGAGACCATGCCATATGGCGTGGAAGTGGTAGTTTCTTTTTTTAACTCTTACCTTCCGTCTTAGAATCAATACTGTGTATTGGTTCCAAGGCAGAAGAGTGGTAAGGACTGGGCAAGGGGGGTTAAGTGACTTGTCCAGAGTCACACAGCTAGGAAGTGTCTAAGGTCAGATTTGAACCCAGGCCCTGGGCCTGCCTGGATCTCAATCCACTGAGTCACCCAGCTGCCCCCTAGAAGTGGTAGTTTTGAGAGGACATATTAGCTAGGTCTATATGAGTAACATACTGACAATATTTTCTCAAGAACAGTGCTCAGTACAAGTACAGCACTCAGTATTCAATGGACCTTTATCCATGTTTGTTTTCTGATATTATTTGAAAGTAAGCTTGTTAATACTTTTTTTTATGCTAAAGGATAAAATGAGTTTTGGAAGTAAAGTTTAAGACCAAGTCTAAAGCAAATGGGGTGAAAACCCTTTCCTTTCCATGAGTAAAAATCAAATGAGGATCAGGACCTCATGAGCATAGACAGAATTTACTGCATCACCCATTCAGCATTAAATGATAGAAATGTATGTGTGTACATATATTCAAGAATGAAAGGAGAGAAAGGCAGAGGAGAGAAGAGACCCAGAGAGAGAGAGAGAGAGAGAGAGAGAGAGAGAGAGAGAGAGAGAGAGAGAGAGATGAGAGAGGAAGAAGAGGAGATAGAGGAGCACTAAAAGAAAAAGATGAAAGAAAAACAGAGAGTGAGATGGAGAGAGAGACAGAGGATGAGAAAGACAATAGGAGAAAGAGAAGGAGAAAAGAGAGAAAGGGAGAGAGAATGAAAGACAGAAAGAGACAAAGGAAGAGACAGAAGAAGGAGAAGGAGAAAGATGGGGAAAGGGGATAGGGAGAACACTTACTGGCCTCAGGAACACCTGAGTTCAAGTTCTGCCATGACACATAATTAAATGTATGACTGGGTCCGCCAGTCATTTAAACTTTTAGTATCCCAGGCAACTCTAAGAATATAGGTTTCAGAGAAAGTGAAGATATGTATGGGTAGAGAAAGTTACTCCCCAGGAGCTCCTGACATCAATGAAATCACAAGTCCAGTCTCCATGTATCTATCTATTTATCCATCCATTCATCTATCAACATTGGTGATCCTCTTCTCTCTCTCTCTCTCTCTCTCTCTCTCTCTCTCTCTCTCTCTCTATATATATATATATATATATATATATATAGGTACATATACACATATATATAACCTTTATATACACATATATCATATATACATATATGGATATATAATATACACATGTAGGTACAGATGAATATCTAATATATTCATTTGTACATATATATATACAGATATACATACATATTTATTTAGGAAATATTTCTGCTCATTTCTTCTTAAATTTTGAATGCCACTAAACTGTTTAAGTAGACTACTAAAACAAAAACACTTAAGAATATTTAAGACAAAAGTAAAATAGCTACTCCCTGAGGGCACGACCAATTTCCTTGTACTAGCATAGTATCTGGCACAAAGTAAATACTTAATAAAAGTTTGTTGAATTGAATCAAAGAACAGAGATTTATTAATCACCTACCACTGTCAAAGCTTTGACCTTGAACTGATACTGAGGAGAGAAAGATAGAGGATAGAAAAATTATATTGTTTTTGCCCTCAATGAGCTTGTAATTGAATGGTATAAGGGATGCCAAAGGGAGGCACAGTAAGCACACAAATAAGTTGTGTATGAGGTAGAGGGTGAAGGAGAAAGGGGAAAGGGAGATCCAATGCACTCTTTGGGAGAGAACTCTTCTAGTACAAATGATCAGCTTAAATCTATCACATTCCCAAATACATTGCAAGGTAGGAACACTGTCTTCAATGGCTTTGTAGCTTCCATGGGATCTAGACTGGTACCTTCCACATAGTGGATGCTGAATTATGTCAGAAAGGCCAAGAACAAGCTGAATGTTCCTTTTCTTTAGCTTTCTCTCTTTCCCTAAAGCTGCATCAACAATAAATATTGTAAAAATCACCTGACAAATTGATGTACTTCATGCTTAGGCTTGTTGTGCATTCATGTTTCTGCCGATGCAAGCTGGGGACAATAAACAGCTCTCAAATAATGGGAACCATTACAGCCCTCACCAACAGCCTAGCCAGAAATATGCCTGTTCTTTGAAAATTTATTTCCAATTTTCAACTAGATTGACCAGTCTTGTGTGACAGTTTTCATTCTTCTATGAGATTACCTTCATGTCTTACTGTAAATTCCCCAAACTTGCGAGAGAACAAACAGCCCTTTCATGTTATTCACTATGTAGCCTCTTTTTTCTCAATATTTAACTTCCCCAGATTTTGGCTAATTTCTACATTGTGCTTTGCTGTCATTATTAATGTTTTCTTTTTAGGAGACTTAGAATTGGGTGTATCTTTTACCATTAGGAATATATTTTTAGTAGTTTGGTGAATTTGCAAAAGGATTTCTTAAGCATCATAAGACATTTCACTTTGTATATGAAATTCATTTGGAAAAAATATATTCTGTTTAAGGTCAAGTCATCATTTTAATTCAATTGCCTTCAAATCAACAGTATTATTGAGAATTTTTATGTCCAGGTGAGGAGATGGTATCAATAAAGTTGATAATAAATAGAAAGCTGACCTTGGATCTAAGAAGACAAAATCAAATCCTACCTCTGATACTTGTTGAGTGACCATGGGCAAATCACTTAACTTTTCAGCCCCTTAGGCAACTTTCCAAGATTATAAGTTACACATAAATTCCTTGTTTCCATCAATGGAGGAAATTTCTATGTTGGGACTTCCCTGCATTACTAAACTCACAGACCAAGAACAAAAAAGGAATGCTCCCAGCACTGTGCAATGCTCTACAAATGCAAAGACAAAATGAAACAATTCGGGCCCTCCTCTTATCCTCTGATGTCATGTTCTACTGGAGGAGAGGGCATATAATGTACACAGATAAATAGATGCAAAGAAAATGTATTAAGCTTTTCTGAGTCTGTTTCCTCTAAAGTTAGAAATACCCAACTTCCTGAGTTCACATTTATTAAACTTTGAGACTCTGAGCAAGTCACTTTAACTGTTTGCCTCAGTTACCCAAAAGTAAAATAAGATAGAGAAAGAAATGGAAAATCACTCCAGCATCTATGCCAGGAGAATTCCAAATAGGATCATGAAGAATTGGACCAGACTTAACAACAGCAACAACAATTAAATTATCTTTGAGCTTATCTCCCACCTTTAAAATGCTATGAGTCCTTACTGATAATCTAATCATGGCTTAAAAGCATTATCCCAGGGGCAGCTGGGTAGCTCAGTGGATTGAGAGCCAGGCCTAGAGATGGGAGGTCCTAGGTTCAAATCTGGCCTCAGACACTTCCCAGCTGTGTGACCCTGGGCAAGTCACTTGATCCCCATTGCCTAGCCCTTACCACTCTTCTGCCTTGGAGCCAATACGCAGTATTGACTCCAAGACAGAAGGTAAGGATTTATTAAAAAAAAAAAAAAAAAGCATTATCCCTAAGACCTGGTACACTGATGTTTTTTTTTTTTTATTGAAGAAGTGAATTAACCCAATCATTCACCAAAGAAATTTGAACTTCGCAAAGAAAGTGATTAAAATATCATTCTAGAGAGTCAGTGGCTAAGCATATATCCAAAGAGGTCAATGACAAAAAGAAGAAGACACAATATACACTGAAATATTTATAGTATTTTTTTTTTGTGATAGCCAAGAAACAGAAACAAAGTAAATGCCCATTAACTTGGCTAAACAATTTAAACTATATGAATTTAATAGAATATTATTGTTCTGTAAGAAATGATAAATATTATGAACACAGAGAAGCATAATTGATTGAACAAGAGCCATAACATTAACAAAACAAAACAATCAGAACTAAATGTTGCAAAATAATCAAGCCTGGCCTCAAAAAAGGGACATGAGACATTTCTTCCTGCTTGTTTGCAGAGATGGGGACCAAGGATGTGACATATAATGTTGGACCTTTTTGGGGCTTATGTATTGTTTAGTTTTGTGGAACTTTTTTCTTTCCTCCTCTTTTAAAAAATTATTATTAGATATAATTGTCTGGGAAAAGTAATACAGTGGAACAAGTAAGATATGAAATATACCAACAGATTAATATTTAAAATAAAACAATGTAAAAATAAAATATAATCATTGTCTCCTTTTCAGATGCTCCCAATAAGCTATTATATCATTCTGGGAAAATGAATGGTGCTGGTAGACTTCAGGGACCAGTAAAGTGGACATTTGCCTCAGGCAGAAAAAGGCTAAAAAGGCTAATTTTCCTCAATGATAGTATACATAAGATCACTCTGGAGTAATTATATATAAAACAGTCTGGGAAAGACAATTCTTACCTTCCCTATAACTCAGACTTTCAGAGTTTGTTGACATTAAGAAAATCAAATGATTCTCTTGGGGATTCACCAAACATAATTCTCTATAGCCTATTAACTAAGGAAATTAGTGAAAAATCGTATCTTTTGTTCAAGGATCAGACTAGCTAAGCGGGAAAGAAAGGATTATGACCAAAAGGTTGTCTTCTGGGTGATGATTTTTTGGGGGGCAACAAAAAACAATTCTGAGAAAAATGACACTTTCTAGACCCCCATGTATGACATTGTCTCTTAGCTCTTGTTCATGCTCAGAAGACTTATATTTGCAAAGTTTTCAATGCAAGCAATATTATTTACATTTTTCAGATGTGCAAACTATAGATCAAAAATATAATATGTCTTGTTTATCTTTATCTCTGTCTCTTGGAACCTCTGATTGCTTTCAAGGTTCAGATCAAGTCCTGCCCCACTTAAGAACCCTTTCCTGACTCTCATTCCCTCTCATGCAGTTGTTCAGGATTTCTACCCCACACAATTATTTTTTATCTATTTGTATGTATTTTCTATTTACTTTTCTGCGTACATGTTGTTTCTCCTTATTGAATGTAAGCTCCTTAAGGATGTCATTAATCCCCTTCAAAACAAAGGACAAACAACTACAGGGCTACAGTTACTTAATACAGTATATATTGGTTGAATTGAATTAATTGATCATGATGATGGTGATATTTCTCTCTCATTTTAAATTTTAAAACAATATCCATTTAATCCATGTTGCTCAAAAAAAGTTAGCCCTGATAATAAAAGAAAAATAATGAGAAAGAGAAGAGTAAAAGAAAAACAAAAGCATACTACTAGTCAGCATATTATAGCAACATTCATTTACTGAGCATGGTAGCACCTAATGAAGAAAGAGTAGTAGTCTGACTCAATCAGAGATTGCTCTTTAACGGTTTGTGGTAAAAGTCAGGAATTGGATTTTATTCATTTGATTTTAGGAAGTTAATCAAACTTAGGTGACCCAGTAGATGAAGTGCCAAGTCTAGACTCATCTTCCTGAGTTCAAATCTAGCCTCAGACACTTATTAGCTGTGTGACTTTGGCCAAGTAATTTTACCCTGTTTAACTCAGTTTCTTCAGTTATATAATGAGCCAGAGAAGGAAATGGCAAACCACTCACTTATAGGTTTAGAAAATAGAATGTCTTATAAACCTCATAATTACCCAGCAACTTGTCTAGATAAACTCATTGCTGTTTTCTGTTAAGGGTGTCATTTCATCAGGCCAGTATAGTACATTGTGCATTAAACAACAGAATAAAATCCAAATGATGATTCATTTTCTATTGACTGTGTAAGAAGTAAAGTTGGAGCAGAGAATCCTGGCTTTATCTTGCTGTGTCCCTGAATTTTTTAATTGACTCAGCCCAGCCATCCTCCTGGCTTTAGTTTTGTGACCCATGGTCTTTATGGAAGAAAAATCATTCTGAAGTGCCGTCCTTGTTCCTTCCCAACTGGACACTAAACTTGGAATGAGACCACTTGTGCTTGCATCCGAATTCTGCCCTGCACTAGTCATGGGACTTTAGATGACTCAGTATTTCTGTTTCAGTCTCCTTATCATTCAAATGGATATATAATAATACTTGCATAATTTATCTCCTAAGAGAGTGGAAATAAATTTCAAAGTGCTATATGGATATGAATTATCATTATTTGTCTTCCCATTTAAAAAGAAAAATACCTTTTTGATGCTTTCTATTTCTCAGAATATAACACCTACAGAGATCTGTAGTGGATTGGAGTGGGGGAAGAGGGAGGCTAATGTTAATTACAATTGATATTCCAAAAAGGAGGAAGATCACATAATCCAAGGAGCTGCAACCTTCTGGCTCCCCTGCAACAATTGCAGTTTAAAACTCAGACCACATAGAAACAGGGGGAAAGACACATGTCTATTTATGCAAAGGTACTTCATCTTTATTTATATCTTTTATTCCCCTACTCAAGCAGTGATAGGCAACCTTTTGAGCTTGGTGTGTCAAAATTCACCAAAAAACTGAGCATAACTCGGGTGGTGTGTCACTTTGAGAAAAAAAAAAAAACATAATTTGCAATATTTGTAGTTTAAATAACAAAAATGCATAATTGTAATATATAATTGTATTTAATAAACCAAAAACTAATTATTTAACTTACCTGCTTAGTGACTTCTTTTTTCATCTATGAGTCAGTTTCTTTTGTTGGTCTTGATATTATTTAACTTGTGTGGGGTGCCGTGAACTAAGATAAGTGAGGGGGAGGGGGAATTCTTTAATTAACCTGCCTATTAGTGACTTTTTTGTTGCTGAATTTCATTGGTTAAATCTTTAGTTGAAGGTTGGGTATTTTGTGAACTTCAAGCCCAAACAAGTGCTTCTAACTTCATCTGTCAATCTGTTTCTTTCTTGTCAATCTGTTGGTTTTGATATTATTTAATGCTGAGAATAAGGTCTCACAAAAGTATGTAGAGGGAAAAATTGTGAGTAAAGCCATTGCTATATTTTTTATGGTGCTAAAAGTGTCTGGTAATCTGTTCCAGGCACTCCTCAGTTGCATGTGGGCTGGAGCACTGCCCAGTCTTCCTCTGGCCCTGGCCCTGGCCCCTTCCCACACCTCTCCTCCCCAGCCTGTCTGCCTGAACACTCCTTCTGCTCCTTCCACACTCACTCCTGTGGGAGACCCACACACCCCAGGCACCTGCCATCCTCTGTCTGTGGCTCGCCCCCACCCACTCCGACCCTCATGGCCAGTGTATGGAGCAGTCTTACCCCTAGGCACAGCCATGGCTGTGAGCATGTGGCTCCCAGGACTCGAGGTGCGCCGAGCCTGCATGCGGCTGCATGTCATAGAAAATGACTATGTGTGTCAGAGGTTTGCCATCATAGCCCTACTGCAATCTTTCTTCTGTTCAAATATATTTGTTAATTATTATTATTTTAAACCCTTACCTTCTGTCTTAGAATTGATATTAAGTATTAATCAGAAGGCAGAAGAACAGTAAGGGCTAGGCATTGGGGTTAAATGACTTACCCAGGATCACACAGCTAGGAACTACTCTGAGGTCACATTTGAACCCAAGTCCTCTAGACTCTAGACCTGCCCAGCATCTAGTTGCCCTCAGATCTAGTAATTATTAACTGTGTTAACTTTCTCATTCCCTTGAGTGTCTTCCTCAAGCTATTGTCCTCTATATCTTTGCCTGAGACTTTCCAATGCTATGCTCAGCTCAAGCCCTGTCTCTTTCATGAAATCCTCACAGTTTTCCTTGGTATTTACATGGTCTAGTCATTGGCACTTGTCATAGATTATACTGTACTGCAATTATTTACTTGCATGCTTTTTCCTCTGACACTAAATTTTGAGATCCTTGAGGGCAGAAGCCATGTTTTATATCTTTAACCCTTTTCAATCAATTAATCAATCAACCAGTATTTTAAAAAAATAAGACCTACGGTGGACCTGATGTATGGGATACATTTTATATATATATACACACACACATATATATGTATATATGTACACACATGTATTTTCATAATTTGTATACATATATGAATTTGTATACATATACATACAGACATGTTGAGTGAGTAAAACTGAGGCAGAGAAGTGACAAGAATTGCTTGAAGTTCTACACCTGGCTAATGAGTCAAGAGATTGGAATTTAGGTCTTCTGACTTCATCTACTACTTTTTTCCCCCTATCATACAATTTAAAAGAGAGCGATTTCAGTCCTTTCCCCCCTTTTTCTCACCCTGCCTCCCCACCCTACCCTTTCCCATTCCCATTGCTTCCCTACTGGTTATAGCTCTGTGGAAAAGATGATGGATGGCTAAGTTCCAAGGATCTTGTAGATTTTTTTTATCCTGGCCTTCCCAAGCTAGGATTGTACCCTATCATTTTATTTCCTGTTGCTAGGGCTGCCTAAAGTATTTAGGAAAGAGCAAAGCTATTTGGCATTCTCTCCACAATAATTTAAGGCATGTTCACACCCAAAACACAGAAGGGTAAATGCTACTTTATAATCTTGTAATTATTCTTCTCTGGCATTTTCTCACACCTTGGTTGTATGTGTGAGTGTGTGTGTGTGTGTGTGTGTGTGTGTGCATACAAACAACCTATAATCGGCTCCACCTGCTTTTTGGTGCGTTGAGCTCTAGCATTGAATCCATTATGAAAATGACAGCTCTGTCAGAAAGAATTATGACTTCAGTGCTTAACAAGTGTGTGAACTCACTGAGGAGCAGGGCAGAGGAATAGAGAATGAGGAGGAAGAGCACACAGAAAAAGAAATTTGCCTGAGGCTTCTCTGCCTCATTCTGAAGGTTTCCAGGCTTGATTTTTTTTTTAAAAATATTCTAGTATTTACAAATGAGCTTCTTCATTGAAATGTTGTTTTGTTTTAGTTTTTCAAGAATTTGGTAGCAGAGAACAGGTTTGGTTTTTTTTCTGCATTTCTGAGGTCAATAACAAAACTGCATTTCCTAATAATAGCAATTGTGTTTCTTTACCATGTCTCTTCTAAGAATTTTATGAAATATGCAAGCAGTATTATCCCCATTTTTCAGATTAGGAAATGGCAAATTAAAGAAGTAACATGTTTTTCACAGTCATACATAGTCAGAAAGTGGAGGACATAACATTTAAACCCAGGTCTTCTGAGGCAGCTAGGTAGTTCAGTGGATTGAAAGCCAAGCCTAGAGAAAGGAGGTCCTGGGTTCAAATCTGACCTTAGACACTTCCCAGCTGTGTGACCCTGGGCAAATCACTTGACCCCCATTGCCTGGCTCTTACCACTCTTCTGCCTTAGAACCAACACACAGTATTGATTCTAAGATGGAAGGTAAGGGTTAAGAAGAAAAACAGAAACCATTTTTCTCAACTCAAAGTTCAACGCTTTTTCCTTTCTACTCTACCCCCTCTCCGGCTAACTAAGGTGTGGGTTTGTGCTTTCTTCTCTGAACAAAACTTCCACTTAGGAAACCCCATTCGCTTGTGCAGATCAGCAATTGCTATCTAACAGTCCAGTGGCAGAGACACTAAAAAGTTAATCCACTTGCCCAAGGTCACATAGCCATTATATGTCAGAGGTGAGTTTTACTGGCCTTCTTTTCACTATGCCATAAACCACATGATAAGACCATTGTGATGGATCTCATAAAGACACGTGGGAGGGATCAAGGAGCAGAGCAGACAGAGGTTTTGCTCCTCTATGGCTCAAGGGAGATGTGCTGTTGCACAATGTAGAGGTGGGAAAGGGCCTCCACGGTTTGATGCAATGGGCTTTGTGTGTGGAGCACATTATACCTGAAAAGAACATGGAGCCTACCCTTCAGGGATGGCATATACTAAGTAAACACACAGCAGCAACTTCCTCATTGGCCCACAGATCTGACAAAGGGAGCAGGCAGAAACACAGCTCATAATGTTCCATCTAATACTGGTTGCCTAGGTAACAAACACACCAAGAGAGAAAAAGACCACCGAATTGAGAAATTCTGCAGCATCCTAATAGTGTCCCATGTCCAAAGGAAGCCTGAAATTCAGCCCCCCTTTCACTGTTCCTTGGGAACATCTAGATGCAGAAGGCAATACAATGTGACTGGAAGATTCAATGGTTCCAACTCTCCAAAGCTACTAAAACCTCCCCAGTTAGGATCAAGAAGAGGATTTCCATTACTTCCATTATGGATTGTCATGCCCATTTGTGTAAGTTCCCTCTAGAACATGAGCTCCTTGAGGGCAAGAATTGCTTCCTTTGTTTTTGTATCCCCTGTGCTTGCCTGTGAGTCCTATAATAATAATTAATCATTATAATTACTTCTATTGGAATGTAATTTTAAAGTTTGCAAAGTACTTTACATGCCTCATGTCATCTGAGACTCACAAGGTTGTTAGGCAGTTACTGTTCAGTTCTCTCTGACTTTTAAAGACCCCTTTTAGGGTTTTCTTGACAAAGATACTGGAGTGGTATGCCATTTCCTTCTCTGGCTCACATTACAGATGAGGAAACGGATGGAATGAAAGGCAATCAACCACAGTGCTGTGTTCTGTATCTTGGCGCTGATTGGCTCAGTGTTTTTAAAAATGTGGGAAAGGTTAATAAGAGTGTGGCAAAGGTTTATAGGAGAGTGGAAAGGGTTTATAAAGCCTTAAAATATATATAAATTTAAAAAAAAATGGCTTTACCGCACAGATTTTCGCCTATTGTGGAGGTTTCTGGAATGTTCTGAGGATAGATGAGGGATCCCTGTATAAGCAATTTGAGGCCAGATATTCTTGTTTTTCATCTCTTGTCTCTCAGCATTTGGTACAACACCTGACACTTAGTAGGTGATTAGTAAATGGTTGTTGGGTAAAGATTATGCTATCCTAAATCAGATGTAAACAAACCCCAAGGAAATGTCTGTATACAAATGCAAAATGACTTATAGTCAGTTTTTTTAAAAAAGCATATAAAACCAAGTGATCATTTAAGAAAACAGAATAATAGTTCTTTAAAGCTGGAAGAGACTTTATAGGAATCTTTAACACAAACACATTTTGGGGTTCATTTACATCTGATTTAGGATAGCATATGCTGAGAGATCTATAAACCTTTTCCACACTTTTATTAACCTACAGTCACTGAGCCAATCAGCACCCATGATCCAGAACACAGCTCTGTGATTGGTTGCCTTTAATTTCATCAGTCAATAGAATGCCCCAATAAGTGTAACTCTGAGATACAGAATTAGATAAATTAAAAAAAAAACCACAATACAGTGAAGCTGCTATAAGTGAATTGCAATATAGCAAGGAACAACTGTATTTTATTGGAGTTAATTTGTGGAAATTCCAGGATAAAACTAGGTTAAAGTCAGAGTCAATTCTCCTATCATTAATATTATGTACTATTGATTATAAATTGCTCAAGTCTAAACTATTTCTTCTCTATGTTCTACCCATCTTTTGTCAGACCTAGCAGACACTTATTCACACTCAATAAACATTTGCTGAGATTGCTGATATCCAAGCAGTTAGGCAGCATAGGACTGAATATGGAATCAGGAAGACTTGAGTTCAAATATTACTTCAGATATTTATGAGCTGAGTGACCCTTAGCAAGTCATTTAACCTCTCTAAGCCTTAGTTCCTCATCTATAAAGTGAAGAAGTTGGACTTGATGTCCTTTAGAATCCCTTCCAGTTCCAAATCTAGGATACTATGGTCTTGATCCCATGAAAATTCATGTCCTATCAACAGAACATGAAAATCTGAACATCTTTTTCTCTCATTTTATTTCTTAAATTACATACAAACATTTTTTAACATTTGGTTTTTAAAACTTTGAGTTACAAATTCTCTTCTTCCCTTCCCATCCCTTTCCTTGAAAATGCAAGCAATTTGATATAGATCAGTTATGGCAAACCTTTTAGTGACCAAGTGCCCAAACTGCAATCTTCACATTGCATGTGAGCAACCCTCTTACTCCAGATATAGGAGGAAGGAAGCACTCCCATTAGGCTACTGGGCAGAAGGGTGGGAGATATGAAAAACGTCCTCAGGCCTTGTGGAGAGGGGGAAGAGAGCAGCCACCTTTGGCATGCATACCATAGGTTTCCCCAACATGGATGTAAAGTGATCCCTCACCTATCACAGGAGTTACGTTCTAGAGACCCCTGGGATAGGTGAAAATCTGTGCAAAGTAATGGTGTTATATTTATTTTATTATTTATCTATATTTTAAGGCTTTCTAAACCCTTCCCACTCTCCTATAAACCTTTTCCATGTTCTTATAAACACTGAGCCAATCAGTGCCCAGGATATAGAACACAGTGCTGTGGTTGGTTTTCTTTAATTCCATCAGCCAATAGTGTGCTGTGTACAATCTCACTTTGGCAAACTTGCGCAAGCAATAGTGGCATATACTGCATTTCCATTGTGTACAAAACGGGATTCACCTGCAAAACCCCTTGATATATCAAAAACATCATAATACAGAATTAGATTAAAAAACAAACAAACACATCTGTGATACAGTGAAGCCAGGATAGGTGAACCACAGTATAGTGAGGGATGACTGCAGGTTCTACATATGCAGTCATATGAAACATGTTTCCATATTAGCCACATGGCCAAAAAAAAAAAAAAACAAACAACAACCAAAAAACCCCAAACCACAGACCCCCCCCCCAAATCCCAAGAAAAATAAAGTAAGAAAAATGCTTTGATCTAAATTCAGATTTTCTCTGGAGATGAGTAGCATTTTACTTCTTAAGTTCTTCAGAATGATCTTGGAGCATTGTATTGCTGAGAATAGTTAAGCCATTCACAGTTGATCATTGTACAATATTGCTGTTACTATATATAATGTTCTCCTGGTTCTGCTCATTTCACATTGCATCAGGTTATGTAAGTTGTCCCAAGTTTTTCTGAAAGCATACTTCTCATAATTTCTTATGGCACAATTGTATTCCATTATAAGCATGTACCACAACTTATTCAGCCATTCCCCAACTTATAGGCATCTTTTCAGTTCCTAATTCTTTGCCACCACAAAAAGGACTACTATAAATATTTTTGTACATATAGGTTCTTTTCCTTTTTCTTTGTTCTCTTTGGGGTATAGTGTTAGGCAGCAGTATTGCTGAGTTCTAAAAGAGTATGCACAATTTTATAACCCTTTGGGCATAGCTCCTAATTGCCCCCCAAAATGATGGGAGCATTTCACAACTCCACTAACAATGCATTAATATCCCAATTTTTCCATATCCTCTCCAACATGTATCATTTTCCTCTTCTGTGATATTAGCCAATATGATAGGCGTGAAGCATTGTTTTTCATTTGGGCAAAACTTTTTAAATTTAATATAATCAAAATTATTGCTTTTACATCCTATAATGCTCTATCTCATTTGGTCACAAATTCATCCTTTATCCACATTTCTGACAGAAAAAAAATTTTACATCCTCCCCTAATTTGCTTATATCATCCTTTATGTCTAAATCAGGTATCCATTTGACTTTATTTTGGTATACAATGTGAAATGTCTATAACTAGTTTCTATCAAATCACTTTCCAGTTTTCCCAGCAATTTTTGTCAAATAATGAGTTCTTGTTCCAAAAGCTTAGATCTTGGGGCATGTCAAACATTAGATTATTATGGTTATTTACTACTGTGTATTGTGTACCTAATCTATTCTACTGATTCAGCACCCTATTTCTTAGCCAGTACCAGATTGTTCTGATAATTACGGCTTTGTAATACAGATTAAGATCTGGTATTGCTCAGCAACTTTCCTTCATATCTTTTGTTTCATTTCTTCCCCTGATATTCTTGATCATTTGTTCTTCCAGATGAATTTTGTTATTGTTTTTTCTAGATCTAAAAAAATAATTTTAATAGTTTGATTGACATTGCACCAAATAAGTAAACTAATTTATAAGGTAGAATTGTAATTGTTATATTGGCTCCACCTATACATGAGCTTAGTTAATATTTCTCCAATTGTTTAGATCTGACTTTGCATGAAAAAGTGTTTTGCAATTGTGTTTATATAGTTCCTCAGTTAATCTCGATGGGTAGACTCCCACATATTTGCAATTAATTTAAGTGAAATTTCTTTGTATATCTCTTCCTGCTAGAATTTGTTAATAATATATAGAAATGTTGATGATTTATGTGGATTTATTTTATATCCTGCAACTTGGCTGAAATAATCAACTTGAGCAAAGTTGTAGGATATAAAATAAACCCAATGAATTTGAACATTGAAAAGAAACTGTACTCTGCTGGAAATGAGCAAGTTGGATTTTTCACAATGTCCAGCATAGAAAACTACCTGATTTCAAAGTCATCTGGGCGCTACAAAAGGTGAAGTGCTAGACTTGGAGCCAAGAGGACTTAGTCTGAATCTTATCTCAGATATTTATTAGCTTCATGACCTTGGCTAAGTCATTTAACTTCCCTAAGTTTCAGTTTTCTCATTTATAAAATAGGGGTGATAAGAGCATGTATCTCAAATTATTGTTTTGGGGATCAAATGCAATTGTACATGTGTATCACTTTGCCAACTTTAAAGGGATATAGAAATGTTGGGTATTATAATTATTGTTGAAAAAGTACTTATAGACCATTAATGTTGTGAGGAAATTGTACTTTTCTGAGTGAGATTGATTAAGCAACTTGGCCAGTGATGGCTAGTTTCGAATACTACCTGATTTTACTGTTCAAGAAGAACTTATGGATAGAATTATAATTTATCCCTGATAGACTAGCTGCTTTTTCAATGCAGAATCACGTGACTTTCAGCATTCACTGAGAAATTCCTTACTGTAGCAGTGCCTTAATCTGCTTAAGTCAGAACAGAATACATCTACTACAGGGTATGTGCACACCACTGGAAGCCACTGAATCCAGTTGTGGCTGCCACTAGAAAGAGCCCCTTGTTATTATTATACTGTTCTGGGTGGGAGTCAGCAATGACAATACACCTTCAGACCTGAACAGTACACACCAAAAAGACACAAAGGAAAGAGGACATAACTTCTTTGCAGCTGGCTTTGCATATGTGTTCCATTGGGCAAACAAACAAAAAGCCCCAAATCTCAGAAAGCTTTGTATTGTTTCATCTTCAATGCCTCACTTTCTATAGTTAAGTTAAAACCTAAATGTATAAATTCAAATTCTCCTGAATAATATCTTTTTGGCTTGAGTATTTATGGTTCACAGTGAAAGTACTGTGCTACTGGCCTCTGTCATAGAAATTCTAAGCAAAAACTTTCAAATGATAAGACTAAAAAACTAATATTTGTGTGTTCCTAATATTTGTAGAGCATCTAGTCCATGCCATTTTGAAAAACAAACCTTGAGAAGTGTTAATTAATAAAAGATATCATGTCTTATTAACATCCATGTAGTAATTACCAAAATCACAAATCCATCTGCTAAGCAGTCTGCAAATAAGACAAATGACTGTTCAGTTAAACAGATTATCAGAGGCCTCGGGGAGAAGAATCTAATAGCCCCGACTAAATCATAAATCAACCTACTATTCATGTTACTGCATAGTCAGAAAAGGGGGGGAAACCCATTCACTTTTGTTCTCTTCATTCATTAATTCATTCATTTAATAAACATTTATTAAGTTCCTACTATATGTAAGACATCGTATTTGGAGTTGAACATAAAAGAACAACCCCATGAGATAGGCTAAATACATTGTATTCCCAACATTTTACCAAAGCAAATTTTGTTGAGGTTTAACAACTTTCTTGAGGTGACACCACTAGTAAGTGGAAGGACCAGGTCTAGAATCCATGTTTTCTCAATTGTATTGTCTGGATGACCTTTCTTCTGACTTTGCTTGTTCTCTTCTTTGTTGATCTCTCTCTTTTTTTTAATCTTTGCCTTCTGTTTTAGTATCAATTCTGAGATAGAGGAGAGGTAAGAGACAATTGGAGTTAAGTGACTTGTCGAAGCTAGGAATTGTCTGATGCCACCTTTGAATCCAGGTTCTCCTGACTCCAGACTGGGCAGTCAATCCATTCTTAATATTCAATTTCCTTCAGCAGAACCTAAGCTCTTTGAGAGCAGGGACTGGATTTTGTTTCATCTTTACTTGAAAGTTTCCAATGAGGGGGAACCCATCTCCTCCCAAGGAGATCCATTCCACTTTGGACATCTTTAATGCTTAGAAAGTTTTGGTTTTTTCTTTTCTTTCATCAAGCCTAAATTTGCTTCCTTGAAACTTCTACCCATTGCTCCCAGTTCTGACCTCCAGTGTGTTTTGCTACCTTCCAGATCACTGCTCTAATTAACCTATGTATGAATCTTCCAAGTCTAAGTATCATCCTGATTATTTCAACTCATCCCTCCTTGGAATGAATTTGAGGTCCTGCAATATGCTGGTTATTTTCTTTTGGACACTATCTGACTTATTATCAATGTCCTGCCCAGAAGTGAACATAATATTGCTCTTACCAGGGTCAAATATGGCAGGACTATTATCTCTTTCTTTGCAGAAATCATGCCTCTTTTTAAGGCAGTCCAAGACTGCATCAGTGTTTGTTTGTTAGTTTCATTTTGGGTTTTGGCATTCATATGATACTGTTGACTCATACAAAGTCTTCTTTTTTTAAACTCTTACCTTTTGTCTTAGAAGTGATACTAAGTACTGGTTGTAAGGCAGAAGAACAGTAAGGGCTAGACCTGTGATGTTGAACCTGTGGTATGTGTGCCAAAGATGGCACACAGAGCACTCTCTGTGGGCAAGCGCCCCCTCCCTTGCCACCAGTTTGTTACTAGAAAGGCAGAGCTGCTCCCTTTCCCCTCTCCACCATGCCTGATGATATGTTTTTACATCATTTGCCCCTTTGTCCAGCTTCTCAGTGGAAGAGCTCTCCCTCCTTTATGTGGGGTAATGGAGGGAAGCAGGCACATCTGGCACTTGGAGGGGGTAGGTCATGGCATATGGTCTCTAAAAGTTTTGCCATCACTGAGTTAGACAATTGAGGTTAAGTGACTTGTCTAGGGTCAGACAGTGAGAAAGTGCCTGACTCCAGATTTTAACTTACAACCTATAATTCCCATACCTGGCTTTCTATCCACTGAGCCACCTGGCTGTCTCCTCCCCCCCCCCCCCCCCCCCCGCCCCCTTTATCTTTGTCTATAAAGGTGCCCAGGTCTTTTTCAGATCAGACAGATACTGTCTAGTCATTCCTCCTCTGCCACTTTCCCCCTTTATTTGTATAGATGAGTTTTTGAGCCTAAATGTCAAAATTTACATTTATCTCTATTAAGTTTTTATTTTTTCTTGATTCAGGTTAATTTCTTAGCCTACCAAAATCTTTTTGAATCCTGACTTTGTCATGTATTTAGCTTTTTCATATACTAGCTATCCCCTCTAGTTCTGTGCCATTTGCTTCTTTGGTGAGAAGGCTACCTGGACATTTCATCAATTTACCCAATATTCCAGCTATTTGACATTTTTTTGGTTCCTGTCTCTCTCAATGAGAGAGGTATCCTTCTTGGTTTTATGTTACCTACAAATTTGATAAGCATTTTATCTATGCTTTTATTCAAGTTATTGATAAAATTGTTATACAACTCAGGACCAAGGATATCTACTCTTGCAAAATAACAGTCAGCAAAAGTAGTAAACTATAGACTAATGTCAAACAATCCCCAGAGGGTATGACAACCTGTGTTATCTCATGTGAATCAATTCTGATGTGTCAGCTTAGAAGTCACAAGCTATAAGCCTTGAGGAAACTTTAGACCATAGGTAAACTCCAGAAAGACTGAAGGGTTTATAAGGGGAGGAAGAGAAACACCTTCTATTAATTTTTTGTTTGCTTTTTAAAAAAACATATAAAATGACTTTAACAAGATAATTTTTAAAAAGCCACCTCCCAATTGAAAAATGGGCAAAATATATGAACAGACACTTTTTGGCTAAAGAAATTAAAGCTATATATAGATGTATGGGGAAAAAAAGCCTTAAATCACAACTAATTAGGGAAATGCAAGTAAAAAAAAAATTCTGAGATATAATCCCATACCTATCAGATTCACTAAAATGACAAAAAAGGACAAAATGGCCAATGTTGGAGGGGATATAGAGGTCAGGACACTAATACAGTTGGTAGAATTATGATCTGATCCAACCATTTTGGAGAGTGTGTGAAGTGAGAAATTTGTGCTATTCTCAAGTTATTAACAGTTATGAATATCTAAAAGTTGGTGTTCTCCACCCCCATACACCCATATCCTTACAAATGCTTTACAGCTTTAAGTGAGTGTGGCTGGGAATTGCCCTCCACAAGAGTCCCAGGCTGATGGGATTCACCTATTGTATCTTTGTATTTGGATTGTTGAAGCTTCTTCCAGGAGGTCAGGCTTTACAGGTCCTCTCATTGTCCCCTCCTAGACAATCCAGTCCTGAACTACTCCCCTCCTGGTATTTGCCTTCAACTTCCTGATCATTTCTTTGGAATATTGATCTGCTTGAATGTATTCATTGTAAAGCTACTCAACATTCTGTCTCCAAGTATTGTAAAAACGTTATGGTCTCTTCTGGGAGACTTGGTTACATCAGGATTCTCCTATAAGTAAGGAATTTTTCTGTGAATTTTTGGGTATTTGTCTTGGGTCAATAACTTAAGGCAGTGGCCCATATTTTCTCTTTAACCCCTTAGGGGCATCTGTTTTGGGTCCATGACTTGAGATAGTGCCCCTCCCCCATTTCTGTCTTAATAAAGTATTATATTTTAAATAATTTATATTTAAATAAATTAAATTATTTCCATGGTCATTTTTTAAAAATTAGTGGTAAAAGAGGGTAAACTTTGAAATTTCCAAGGTCCCTTTAATTTCCACTACACACAGAATGAATGTTCACCTCCAGGGAATGAACTGAAAATGGAAACAGGGAAGACATTATCTATCTATCTATCTATCTATCTATCTATCTATCTATCTATCTATCTATCTATATCTGTTTGCCAGATGATGCCTTTGCTGGTGTGGGGAGGGGCTTAGATGCCTGGAAATAAATTCTATTGATAAAAAAGATAATTAAAAAATGTTCTGTTGTATTATTATTCTAAAATGCAAAGCCTAAATTCTTTTAGACAGTAATTTTAGGATAAGAAACATGCTACCTCTCTGAATCCAGAAAGTGAACTATTTGGAGAAGGAACCATGAAGATGTCTGCACAGACAACATGTTGCACCAGAAGATCTAGAGTGAACTTTGGGAAGTGGTGATTTGAACTGTGTGGGGTTAGATGCATTTGTTTTGTATGTATACTTTTATGCTGAAAGGGACTGTGCCTAACTGGCTTTTTGACATATGCCTAGCAATCATTGTTTTATTCTTTTCCCTTTTATCCCCAAATTATTGTAATTTAAAGGTTGATTGTTAAATGATCAATTGGGGAGATGAGTCTTCCAATGATCATCAGGGGGGCATGTATAATTGAAAAAATCTGTTACCCTACATTTCCTGGGAGCCCACTGACTTCCTGTTATTAAGTACTTCCTATAGATAGGGGATAAATTCAGTGGGTGGTCCTGCTCAGGCCTCTTTGGCTTCCTGTCATGAGCATGGTGGTGGTAAGTGAAGTTTTGAACAGGCTGATTAGCCATCGGCATGTGGTTTTTTATTTGTTACAATCTTATTCCTTTATTTCTAATAATAATTAATAAATCTCCAAAATATAACATTCTACATTATTGAGACTAATTTTAATTTTTACACTTTTACTTCTACATCCCTAAACCCCAAATTTTCATTTTCTTCTATATAGTTCCCAAGACTTTTAATACTAATACTATAGAATTGAAACCTATATATACATTGTGCATTGATTCTTTCCTCTTTCTGTATCTCATATTATGTCTTCCTATATTTCATTGTATTAAGGATATTCTATACCTCCAACCCCACTTACATAGAAAGGAAGATGTCTCAACCAAATCAATCAACAAAAGTATGAATTAGGTGCAAACAATTCTTAATCAAATTGAGAGGAATGAAATAGTTGGGTTATTAAGTGAGGAGCAGAGTATTAAGTGAAAGCAGAGGAGATACACCAATACAAATGTATTGGTACTGTTTCAAAGAATTAGAAGTACTTCTGGGCCTACATCTGTCAGAGAAAGAATTTAAACAGAAAAATTACCCAAATCTTAGAGCAAGGAATGGGGGTAGTAAACCCAGACGAAGTTTGTCACATCCCCCTTTCCCCACCCTCAGGGACCAAGAGAGGACAACCTTGTGAATATCTAAAAGCTGGATTCCTCAAATCTGGTATTGGCCTAGGAACAGCAGTGGCCCTTAGGACAAACAGTACACTGAGGAAAAGGGATTCCTTGGGAGTGGCCTGTTTGGGGCAAAGAGAAGAGCATCTACAGACTCTACAAAGTCACTGAAACTTGGAACCCAATTCAGAGCTACACCAAAGGGGATTTCATGCAGACTTCATGAAGGGCTGAGAGGATTCCATCCATCTGGGAACTGAGCCACTCTTCCGACAAATGTCCTCCCCAAGAACTTGGGATACAAGGAGAGATTATGCTCTCAGTTTGTGGACAGTATATTATAGCAACTGCTCTTACTAGATCATTTTAGTAAATATCTCTTTCTAAAAGCTAATTAAGTCTGGCTGACTAATCAATAGGGAACACACTGGTAGGAGCTCATGAGCAATGTTATTAGATGCAGTTTAGCCCTTCAGAGTTACTTGTACAACTAGGAGGAGAGAAGTACTTAGATTATGGGGAAGTAGCCTTAGAAAACATGTTACAATTATATTATTCCTTTTAATCTGCACAATGCCTGGCATATAGTTGGTGTTTAATAGATACCTGTTTATTATTTTTATGGCTCATTATTATTCCATTACATTTCTACAACTTGCTTAACCGTTCCTCATTACTGGACACATTGGTTATTTTTTTACTCCTAGGGGTATTTTTGAAAGGATAGATCTTTTTTTTTCTGTCAACTACAAAGTTAGAGTAACATCTTCAGGTTGTAGGATCATATAAGATGGTAGATCTAAAGATGGAAGGCACCTTAAAAATCATGTGGTCCAACCTTTCCATTATACAGGTGAAGAAAATGGGGTCCAAGAATGCTCAGTGACTTATCTGGGTCATACAGGAGCTATGTTGGGGCTTGTATTCAAGTCCTCTGGTTCTAGACTCAGTGTTCTTTTCATTGAAAGAGTCAAAAGGTATTAATGGTTTGGCTCAGTTTGGGAGACAGGAGGTCCACAGTTGAGATCTGGCCTCAGACACTTCCTAACTCCAATTGCCTTGTCCTTACAGCTCTATTGCCTTGGAACAGATACTTAGTATTGACTCTAACAGAGATGGTGAGGGTTTAAAAAAAAGGTATTAATGGTTTTGAAAATTTTATTGTAAAACCTCATATCAATTTCTAAAAAACAAATCATATCAGAGACTTAATACTGGGCCCATTTTCTATAGTCTCATCAGCACTGTTTTTTCCCTCTATCTTTACCAGTTTAATTTTTATAAGATAGTATTTCATAATTAAAAAAAAAAAATGAAACCCTTACCTTCTGTCTTGGAACCAGTACTAGGTATTGGTTCCAAGGCAGAAGAGTGGTAAGGGGCTAGGCAATGGGGGTTAAATGACTTGCCCAGGATCACACAGCTAGGGAGTGTTTGAGGTCATATTTGAACCCAGGACCTCCTATCTCTGGACCTGGTTCTCAATCCACTGAGCCAACTAGCTGCCCCCTCTCAGAATTGTTTTGACTTAGATTTTTCTGAAATGTCAAATAATTTTTTCAGGCAGTTATTGATAATCTGTGTTTTTTTTCCTTTCAAGAGCAACTTGTTTGTGTTTGTTTAACATTTTCTATTGGGCAAAGTCTCTCATAAGTTGCTATCAGTTCCCTATAGATGGAGAATTAAAATAATGTTTTTATAAAAAAATATTTGTTGTAAAGATTCTCTCAATCTATTTTCCTCTTCTTATCTAGATATACTTTTTTTTTCATTGTCATACAAAACCCTTTATTTTTATGGAATAAGATTCATCTATTTTTGCTTCCTATACTTGAATAGGCCTTACCCTAAAATATTCCTCCAGTGTCCCCTTATGTTCTATCCCCCAAAATCTTATCTTTTGTCACTCTCCCTAGCCCTTACTGTTAGATCCACGACACCTGCTATTTTCCTATACACCTGTGCTCCTTCTATATCATTGTGTTCTGGACTCTTTTTTAAAATTTCATAATCTGAATTCTCTACCTTTTCCCAACCCTAACCTGCTACTCTGGTGTTATCTGGTCAAATGGATTCAATTCATCTTTACCCCCTTTAAAATTCATAATAATCCCTATTCAGGGATTCACAACACACATTTGCATGTTAATGGAAACACTCTCTTTGCTGAGAAGTTCCTTTTATCTTCAGTTAAACATTTGTCACTCCTGTCACAGATTCCCACTTGACACCAAAGAGCAGGAAAGGGCTAGGTAAAATTTGGGGATCTGCTCAGTTCTTTGACTTCTTGTCCCCACTCAGTTTGGCAGTTCCCCCATGGGTAGCCACCGGCTTTCTTTTATAAGCACAAGGCTCAATACATATAAAATTTTTTTTAAAAAGAAGTAGTTTTGTTCATAAGGTAATAGACAGAGCGGAAAACACACTTAGAGAGTCAGCAGATTTGTAGTTTCTGTGTCTTACCCTCTGTGATGCCATAGGGCTCTTCTGGAAAGGGCCAGGGTTAGTGTTTTCACTTTGGTGCTCACTCTGGGGCTCTTTTTTCTTTACTGTACTATTTTCTTTGGGGAGTTCACTGATCAAACTACTTCCCACCATTCTCTATTTTTAGTCCCAGGTAGCAGGAGGTGTTCATACCTCAAGGGCCCTGCCTGCTAAATTCTGTTACTCCATTTCCTATATCCCAGCTACTCCTCCAGCTTCCATGGTTCTGCCATTCTCCAACAGAGAGCAATTTTCACCTTCCGCATGGGATCTGCTTTTTAGCAGTTGGCCTACCTATGAGGACACTCCACTCTCTCATCTCTGTATTTATTCCTCAAAAACACATTTCCAGGTCAGACTGTCTCTATTTATTTGAAATCCTTTGTTTATTGATCATATCCTACAGCTACTGCCCCACTCAAAAATGCTCCCTAGGATGAGGAATCATGGAAATGGAAGGGAATGCTCCCTTCATGCACCACTTGAAATAACAGTTTCACCTCCTTCCTGGTTTCAGGAGAGCTTTCCCTCTCTTCCCCACTTCCTTAGCTTCCTGCTTCTTTTAGCCTCTCCCACTGATTCTAGGGGTTTGAAGGGACCAGCCAATTTATTTGCCTGTTTTCTATTTTATTCTAAGGCCATTGCTATAGGCTATTCTAATTACCAGGGGTCTGCTTTGCAAAAGATCTCTAAAAGGGGGAGAGGTAAGCTGGGAAAGACTGTTCCCTAGAGAAGGAGATTTTCAAAATCCTTGCAGGACATTTAAAATCCTTAATATCGTTAAAGTATTGGAAGCATAAGAATTCAGATTTTGAATTTAACCAAGGATTGTTTTAGTCCTTAAGCTTGATGAACTCTTCACTTTCATTCTGGCAGGCAGGTGAATGTTTTGTGGGAGACACTGATCTCAGAGGTGATAGGGCGATTGGTAGCCTGGGGAAGAAGTACTGCAGGATCAGAGGTCATAGTGGGCATCAACAATAGGTCTAGCAGGAACTAAGGACAGGGAAAGGTAAAATAATAGGAGAGCATAATCAAAAGATTTGCTTGCTTGATTTTGTAATTCTAAAACAGACTCTACACTAGATTGATAGGAAACAAAAATGACTGAAGACATAGAACCATATGGGGTTTCCACATCATCCTGCTTTCCCTGTTTTAGATATTCTTGCTCCTTTTGGGGGAGCTAGATGGCAAAGTAGATAGAGTGCCCAGCCTGGAGTCAGGAAGACTTCTCTGTGGATGGATGCCCATTGCTTGGGAACTATAAGTAAGACGAGCTAATTGTGTAGGATTCCCTTTTATATATCATTGATTTGAAAGCCTGTGCCACCTTTGTAAATAGATGCTAGCCTATTTGATGTGCAAAACAATATTCCTTTTATTTTGATTTTATTTTTTATTCCTTTTACCAATGCTACCAATGCGCTTCTTAAGGAAAATGTGGATTGGCAATTTTAGGTATTTATTTGCACGGGCTTTCTAGCTCCTGTAGCATTAAAAATGCTGGGGAATGATTATAACTGACAAACCTATGGCTTGGGCAGGAGTGTGGGGAAGGTACAGTTAGGTGGTGCAGTGGAGAGAATGCTGGGCCTCTCTTCTTCCTGAATTCAAATTTGGCTTCAAAAAGTTACTAGCTATATGACTGTCAGCAAGCCACTTTACCCTGTTTGCCTCAATTTCCTCACCTGTAAAATGAGTTGAAGAAGGAGATGGCAAATCAGTACAATATCTTTGCTAAGAAAACCCTAGTGGGGTCAGGAAGAGTCACACACATCTGAAAAAAATGCCTGGACAACTCATCCTTTGGTTGGAGCTCAGTTACTGTTTGCTATATTGCCTACATTTTTTAATGTGTGTATTGTCTTGCCCTTCCTCCGGTCCCATTACAAGGGGCAAGACCTTCATCTACTGTGCAGCTGCCACCATTCTTAGGGGGAAAGCTGCTTTTAAAATATCAGAGTTCTGACTAGGAAGTTAGAAAGCAAGCCACTGTTAGGCTTTAGCACCTTAGTGGAGTCGAGAATGCTGACTAAAACCTGAATTTTAGGTCCCCAGCTTCCACTGTCTGTATGACCTTGGGGAAGTCACTCACCCTCTTCAGGTCTCAGTTTTCTTCTATTATAAAAAGGATTGGGGTGCGGAGAGCACAAGATGGTCTTTCAAGTGTCTTCTAGCTCTGCTAGTCTGTGTTTTTGTGGTTCTGGTTAAGGATAAGGTGTTTCCTGACACTACTTATAACAGAATGTAAATCCTAATCTCTCACTGATAATCATTTGACCTCGACAAGCTGGTCTGAGAATTTTCTCCTTCTTTGTGTCAGCTATTGTGGCTGAGGAAGGTGAGAGGAGGTGGGAGCAGGGGAAAGGGAAGAACCTTCTCAGTCAGGGTAGTTGAAAAGGAAAGAAAGTGATATCTTTGAAACCCAAGCTGGAGCATTCTGCAGTAATCCATTGGGTTAATGCCAGCGTGATGAAACTGTTTTGTTTTCCTTTGTTTTCTTAAAGGTTTAAGAGATGGGCGCAAGTTGGGTTTTGTTCTTTTGCCCAGAGAAGAGAAGCAAAGGTAAAAAGCACCCCCTGCTTCATCCGGGTTTCTGTCAGTCCCGAGGCTGCGTTCTTTAGCTGAATGTCTCATTATGGCAAGCCTCTTCAAGAATCTCCAGAGAACATCGGAGCTCTCCACCAATCACAGTTCACTAAGAGGGCAATTTTCTCTTCCTGTCACAGTAGAAAGACAATACCTTAACACACGGAGCTTAACTAGGTTGATGGGACCTTTGAATTCACCTGTATACTCAATTAAATTATTCAAGAGCTGATACCTAGTGAAGGAGGATTAGGGAGACCCTGACCCCTTTTTGCTCATACTCTGAGCCTTTTTGGTCTATCCATAGTGCCATCCATCAAAGAAGAAGTAGAAATCAAGGTATGTGGCAGAGTGGGAGAAAAAAAAAACTGATTTGGGAGGCAGAAGCCTAGGGTTCATTTCCTGCCTCTGATGCTAGTTACTACCTGTGGGCTAATCCCTTAGCCTCCCTACGATTCAGTGTCCTCAACTGTAAAATGAGGGGGTTGGGCTAGGTAGAATTCAAAGTCCCTTCTCGATCTAGGATCCCCAGGAGATAAAATTCAGCTCGATTTTTCTAGTCACCCAAGTCTCTGATAAAAAGGGTTCAGTGGCACAAAAGGATGGTTCTGTTGCCTAATTTGAGATTTATCCATGGATTTTATTCATCTCTACTTTTCTCCTTCCCTTATCATAGATAGGGTAATTGAAAATTGACTATAGATAGGAAACTTGTTTCCTGAATGTCAGCTTCCTTCACAATAGAAGCAATGGATTCAATTCCCTTTTCTGAGCTTCTATAAACCTGTAGTTGGGTGCCTTTAGTTGGCTTTTGTGAGGGCAGTTGAATAATGTCTTTCGGTTGAGGAGCTCTTTCTATACCTACTCTGTAGCCTAACTTGGAACTGGTTCCTAAGCAATCTTGGGGAGGGGTGGTGGGGAGAAGTAAAAGTTCCAAAGATCCTATTCCAACATTCATTTGCATGCATTTTCTCGGTCTATAAGCACAATGGCTCAGTTGTTTTGGGTTGGCTGACTGGTTGGTTCAGTCAATGACTGGTCAGTTCAAACAACCTGGTTTGAGTGATTTTGGGACTAAATCCATAAATTCAATAGAGTTGTTAAAACCTGTGTACACTATTAAAGTGTTTCATAATCATCTCAAAGGACTGGAATTCTTGAATTCAAATTGCTCCCCATTGTAGAACAAATCATTCTGTGCCTCTATTTGCTGCCTTGAAGGTGTAGGTGAACTAAGAGAAGTAGATTTACATAGAGAGCCAACTCTGTACTATTGAAGAGAGCTGGGTTCAAATCCTGCTTATGATACCCATTTGTCTGTGTGACTGAGGACAATTTATTTAACCTCTCAGTGCCCCTGGCACTGATTATGATTTATATTATTATGATGATTATGAGTTATAGAAGAGTTGCTTGTTTGCATGCAGTGAAGACAGTTCCCAAAATAGCAGTTTCTCTCTCCAATGAAATCAAACCATAAGTCTGGTCCTCCCCCTACCTCTACTCCCCAAATTGGAAAGGAAGCAAAAGAAGAAATCTGTACAGACTGTGGAAGCACTGGTCAAAGGAACAAACAGGAGAGCATGGTATACCTCTCATTCCTGTTCAGTGATAAACAAGGCCTCAAAGCAGCAGGAGAAGGAAGGAAGCTGTGGATTGGGATCCCAACTAATATCTGACCTGAGACATGGCCCCAAATCAACAAAAACCAAACAATGACAACTCTCTATGGAGATTGAAAGGAAGGGGAAAACTATATTCAGGGGTGATATTATAGCTGGAAAGGTTATAAAGGAGGCAGTAAGATTACACCTGGGCAGAGTATCAAACAGTACTGCTCTACCTGTGACAGCATTAAGCACACTAAAGATACCCTTGTGGGGATTTCTATTGTATGTTGTTTCAATTAGAGCCAGTCCCTCCTACCAAAGAGCCACTTTTTTTTTCTTTTTTGCTCTTAGGGAAATTCAGATGATTTAATATCCTTTAGTTCAAGGACCTAGACTGCAAATAAAAGGGATTAAGAAATGCTGCTCTGTTTCCAGTTGGGCAAATTGTTTTCCTGTAAAGTTATTTCTTACGATTTTTGATTATCATATTAGATCCTTGAGAAGGATGCTGGATACATGCCCAAACAGCTATTTGGTTAAATACTATTGCACAAAGCCAGTTCATATGTGCTCCTGGGGAAACCAGAATCTTTTCTCTATCAGCAGGTCAGACCAGCCTCTTTGTCATTTCTATCTAAATCAAAGGACATTCCATTATTCTGGTCGCTTTGAGCTTTAAGATTTTTCTTTTTATCCCTTCATCAATTAAGCCATTTGGGTTGCTGAGTCTGTATCTGAGGAAAAACCACATTACAGCTATGCCTGTGAAGCTATTAATGACCACTTTGTTTTCTTCAGAAATTTCCACTTCAGGCAGATTACTAAGCATCCAGATAAAAGAGAAATGAAGCCACTTGAGCAGGAGCACGTGGCCCATTGTAAGGCAAAGAAAACCTAAGATCCTTGCAGTTAAAGGGGAAGGGCTGATCTTTTAGAAACCCAAGAAGAGGGTGGGGGTGCTTGGGAGAGAGGAGGAGTCTCAAAGAATGCAATCTGTAGTCCCAGAAGGTTTAACCCTAGCAGTATGAAAAAGAAAATATCTGAAACCTGGATCTAGCTTCACCCAGCCTCAAACAGAAATTGGAGGCCAAAGCAAATTTTCTCAAAGACCAAGAAGGCTCTGTTCCACTAATGTCCTCTTGGTGGCTGCTCTAAGCTCAAAATCTAAAGCCTATAACATGAGACCACAAGTTGGTCATGTCTGCACTTAGGGCCTTTAAGAAAATTGGGAAGAAGGTGAGATTTAGGGTCCAAGCTTTTCAATGTCAGGTGGGATTTTTGGAAATCATTGTCCTTATTTTACAGATTCAGAAACTGATGGTACAGAGAAGTTAAGTGAAGCTTGCCTGGGGTAAAATAGGTACCAAGTAGTGGATATGGGATCTGAACTCAGATCATGTGACTTCAAATTTGGTACCCTCTTCATGGCCTTTTGATGCCCCCTCTGCCCCACAATCATTGTGCTTCTCATTCCTTTACTAGCATTTGTAATCTTCTAAGGGGCCAAATGCCTCATGTTTGTTCAGGGATCTTTACCCAAATTTTCCCCCTTGATCTCTCTGTCTCTGTCTCTGTCTCTCTCTGTCTCTGTCTCTGTCTCTGTCTCTGTCTCCCCCCCCTTCCATCCTTCCATCTTGGAGTCAATACAGTGTATTGGTTCCAAGGCAGAAGAGTGGTAAGGGCTAGGCAATGGGGGTTAAGTGACTTGCTTAGGTCACACAGCTGGGAAGTGTCTGAGGCCAAATCTGAGCCTAGGACCTCCCATCTCTAGTTCTGGCTCTCAATCCACTGAGCTACCCAGCTGCCTCTCTACCCTTCCCTCTTTTCCTCCCTTCTCAGATTCAGACTAAGATAACCAAGGCCTTTGACACCTTCTTATCTTTTCAGATAGATTGTCTTCTACAATCAGTAGCTCTCTACAAATAAGCTCAGGTTTTCCTCATCCTTAAAAAAAAACAATCCTCACTAGCCCCTACTATCCCATTGTCTTGTAACTCTCTTCCCTTTTACAACCTAATTCCTAGAAAAAGGTGTCCACCCTCATTGCCTCCAGTTCTCCTACTTCAAAATTCTTTACAAATTGATTTTTGACTTCATTAATCAAGTTAACCTGCCCTCCCCAAAGGTACCAACCAGTGACCTTTAAATTGCTAATCCAAGAGCCTTTTCTCAGTCCTCATACTCTTTGGCATACCTGCCACATTTGATAATGTTGGCCATCTGCTCCTGGATATTTTCTATTCTTTGAGTTTTCATTATATTGCTATCTCTTGGTTCTCCTCCTATTTGTTCATTGCTCCTTCACAGTGTCTTCTACTGAATTTTCATCCATATTATGCCTCCAACTAGAAATGTACCACAAGGCTCTACCCTGGGTTCTTTTGTTTCTATACGTTCTTTCTTGGTAACCCTATCAGCTTCCTTGTGTTCAATTATCTCTGTGTAGATGATTATCAAATCTATTTATCAGGCCCTAGTTTTTCTCCTGAGCTCCAGTCTTGCATCAGTTATTACTTATTGGATATTTGTATTGGATATCTTACAGGTAGTTCAAACTCAACACATCCAAAATAGAATTCATTATCATTCCCCATCAACCCATTCATCTTCTAACTTCCCAGTTTCTCCCAGAGGTACTAACCATCCTTCCAGTTAACCTGGGTTCACCACCTCAAAGTAGTAGGTGACTTCACTCTTTCTCTCTACATATGTCAAGTCTTATTCAATTCTATTTTCCCCAACATCTCTTACATCTATCCCTTAATCATCATAGCCACCACCCTAATTCAGGCTCTCATCCCCTTTTGCCTGGGTTATTACAATTACCTTCTAATTGGTTTCCTTTGCTTAAATCACTCCCTTCTCCAATCCAGCCTTCACTTAGATTAATCCTTTATTGAGCTGCCAAAGTGATACTTCTAGAGTAAAATTGTGACTTAGTCATTATCCTATTCAATGAACTTAGATGACTTACTTTTACCTCCAAAGTCAGATATGAGCTCCTCTGTTTGACATTTAAAGTCCTTTAGAACCTGGCTTCAACCTACATTTTCATCCCATATATTGCATCTGAACTGGCCATTATAAGGATGATATTAGAAATTAAGCCTTGTTATATCAGTTTAGAGATAAGAAATAGAAAAGCTGGCTGAGAAATAATTGGAGTTTGAAACAGATTTGAGACAAGAGTGTCAGTTTCAAATGTTGACAGTGTGTATGGGAGGGGTAACAGTTTTTCTGTGGCAGTTGGTCTCTGAGAGTTACTCTCTCAGAGTGCAGGTGACATCTTTTCTCTCTCTCTTCACTGGCTGAGGTAGAAGGAAAGGGAGGAAAACCTGAAGGAGCTAAGTGATTTTCCTTTTCCAACTTGGGAAACACAAATGACTGTCTATTGCTGTTTCATAGATTGTTTTTATCTTTGAGAAGACCAACGAAAGACCTGGTCTTTGGTTTGGACTCTGAGTCTGTTAAAGCTCAGAGTCCTAACTTGGTTCTTGCTGAGACTCAGCCAGCTGGCCTTTGTTATTTTTATAACTTAAGAGACAATGTTAAGAATTCTATACTTTGTATAAGGATAAGGGTGTTTACTTTATTGTAGAAATAGGGAAAAATTGGGTTACTCAGATCAAGAAGGATCAGGGTGACTGTGGAAACAGAAGAAGTGGTTCCTTGTGGAACCAGGCAGTTTTATTTGGGTGGAGTTAGAATCCCTTAGAGTTAGAAATCCTTTTTTATCTTCATATTGTCAAAAATAGTTTATTTTTATATAACAAGAGTCTCCTTATTGTCCTTGTGCCTGGCCCTGAAGAGAAGTTCACTTATGAGCTTTACTTCACTGATATAAACTGAAGATACTTTATAAGCACAGCAAGCAGAGTATCAAATCAGTTTATAATCAATAATCAATTCATTGCTTATTATTTTTATACCATCTTATAGTTCCCCACATGTGCTGTCCTATTTCCAACCTCAATTCCTTTGCACAGGACTATACCCATACCGGGAACATACTACTTCATTCCCCTCACCTCTTGTAATTCTTCATTTCCTTTGAGACCCAGACCAAATGCTACCACCTCTAGAAAGCCTTTCCTGATTTCCCCAACTTCTAATGCTTTCCCCTGCTGAGTCACCTTTTGTCTTTATTTTGTGTCTCTCCATATGTGTACATGTACCCCACTTCTCTCCCAAGAATGTAAAATCCTTTCAGGCAGGAACTGTTTTATTTTTACATTTGTATCTTTAGTGTCTAGCACAGTGCCTGGAAAATGGTAGGCATTTAAGAAATGCTTTTTGATTGATTAATAATGGATAATGGTCCAATAGTTCTCTCTAAAAAGTATTAGTATTTTAAAGAATAGCTTTAACTCAAAGGAAGAAAACTCTGTGCTTCAATTTCAGGTATTAGGTAACATGATCAATGAATACACTTGGGACCTAGAGGAAATTATACTAGAAAATTCTTGGAACTGTAGATTAGAAAGATTCTTATTCTGACTAAATGTGAGGCCAATGCTGTCTTTGTGTCCATGAAGTTAAAGTTTTTACAAAAAGTATAGTGGACTGACCCATTTCAGTCTTTTTCAGTCATGTGCAAATTTTTGTGATGCCATATGGAGTTTTCTTGGCAAAGATACTGGAGGGGCTTGCCATTTCCTTCTCTAGCTCATTTTACAGATGAGGAAACTGAGGCAAACAGGGTTAAGTGACTTGCTCAGGGTCACATAGTCAGATTTGAATTCAGATAGATAAATCTTCTAAGCCCAACTCTCTAGCATGACACAGCTGTCCCCTATACTCACCCATAGATTTGTTCATTATGACCATTCCTCATTATTTTCAATGCTTCAGGAGATAGGAAGTCTATGAAAATAAGTACCTAAAATTACCAGTCCAATAAAAGGAATATTGTTTTTTAGGCTAAATGGGGTAGTATCTATTTACAAATGTGGCACAGGCTTTTGAATCAGTGGTATTTAAAAAGGAATCTTACACAATTAACTCAACCTTACGAATAGTTTCTAACCAATGATCATCTGCCAAGAAGAGATTCTCACTTTTCCAGATTGCTAGACTAAAAGCATAAAGCACCTCTCTACAGTCCAACAGATTCATCAGAGTTAATTCATCAACCAAAATTAACAAAGAAAAAGCAGAATTTGAGCTTCTCAGAGGCCTGATACTACCCCAGTTTTGCTTCTTATGACTTCTATTTAATCTTTTTGAAGCTCATTTTTTCTCCTCTATAAATTGAGAGAATTGGATGAGAAGTTTTCTAAGCCTCTCCCTCCTATGTAGACCTAAATTTTATTAGCCTGTGATCATAGGATCTCTATTTCATCTAGATCCTGAGTCCCTACATTTCTGTTAATTTAGGAGTCCTATACAATTGATGCTTCAGGATCTTTCTAACTGGAAGGAAATAGTAGGAAAGGTCATCTAAGAATCATTTAGGTTTGGCTTCTGAATACATAATATGATTTTATTAATAGATTAGATTTTACTCATATTAATATTAAAATAGTTTGAGTTCTCTATGCCCACAGAAAATGGATAGCAGGGGCAGGTGGCCCCGGAATTCTGTTGGATAGGAGGAAAAAGCTGGTCTAAGAATCAAAACTGGCATCAGTTTTGGACTGATGGACAATTCACAGCTCTGAAAACATGCCAAGATTTCATTAGTATGTCTGTCTTCCTAGAGGTGGGAGGAGTTTATTTTCGGGTATAGAAGCCTTTTGGCAAGAATGACAGATAGCAGATGGACAGCCTGGATGCTATCTTGGTACTAGTAAGACATTAAAAAAAAACAAAAACAAAAAACATAATAAAACAAACAAACAAACAAAAAACAAAACAGAGAAAGATAGGCAGAGTACTGTTTAGATTCCTTATGGAGGATATGTGAAAATTAAATCAGAGCAGCATAGACTGAGAAACTGTGGAAGTCCATATATTGATGAAACTTTGTATCTCATAAAGTATCAGTATGTAAGCATTTATTAATTCAACAAGCATTTGTTAAATGTACCTGCTATGTTCCAGGAACTGTGCTAGGCATGGGATACAAAGACAAAAAGAAGTTTATATTCTATATTGCCCTCAAGCAGTTTATATTCTACTCAGGAAATCATGGCTGTAGAAAATGAAATACAAAATACAAGGAAATTGTGGTGGAGATGGTGGAGAGAGAATATTTGCAACTAGAGGGATTAGAATAGACTTTCTGTAGCCATAAGGCAGTGATAGTGAACCTATGGCATGGGTGCCACAGATGGCATGCAGAGTGTTCTCTGTGGGCATGTGGCTGCACATACTTCATTACTAGAAAGGCCAAGAGACTTGGGCAGAGCTTCTCCCTCCGCACTCCACTGTGTCTGATGACATTTTTAACATCATCCACCCCTCTGCCCAGCAGCCAATGGGAGCATACAGGGGGAAGGTAGGTGGCTTTACAGTTGCTGAGGACATTCCTCACTTCACTCACCCCTCTGCCCAGCAACTCAATGAGAGCATTTTCTATCTCTTCTGTGTAGGATAAGGGTGGGGGCAGGGTGCACCAGAAACTTGAAGAAGGGGAGGGGTGTGGCATGCCATCTCTAAAAGATTTGCCATCACTGCCATAAGCACTTGAGCTGGAGTCTGAAGGAAGCTAGGGATTCTTGAGGTAAAGTGGAGGGAGGAATATATTCCAGGTAAGGGGCATAACCTGTATTAAGTCATTGAGAAAGAAGATGGGAGACAAAGTACATGAGGAATAGAAAGTAGACCAGCTTGACTGAAAAGTAAGGCACAATAAGCCAGGAAAGATAAGCTAGAACCAAATTATGAAAGACTTTGAATGACAAATGGAAGTTTATATTTTATTGTAGAAGTAAGAAGGAACCATTGGAGCTTCTTGAAAAAAGATGTGACAATGGTCAGATTATGCTTTAGGAAGATCCACACTTCACAGCTGTATGGAGGAGAGATTAGAGAAGGGAGAGATAGTAGTCTGGGAGACCCATTAGGAGATTATTGCAATAGCCCGAATAAAAAGTGATGAGAGACGTAACTAGGGTAATCAATTTGTGAGTTAATAGAAGAGGCTAAGGTGAGATGATTGTGGAGAAAGAATTGACAAGACTTGGCTTCTGATTGAATATGATAGGTAAGGGAGAAGGAAGATTCAGAGATGACATTAAGCTCATGAAATGTAAGACTGGTGGCCAAGAACTGGAAATTGAAGGGAAACCCATCAATTAGGGCATGGCTAAACAAGTTGTGGCATATGATTGTGATGAGATACTACTGTACCATAAGGAATGACAAGCAGGTTAATTGTTTTAAAACACATGATAAAACCTATGTGAAATTATGAAGAGTAAATAAAATTAGATAACCAAGAGAGCATTATATACAGCAACATAAATATTGTCTGAAGAATAACTTGTGTATGTCTACCTCCAGAGAAAAAATTTTATAAATAGAAATAAGCAAAGCATTGTTTTATAAATACATATATCTTTTTGTCACGTGATGCCTTCTTTAGTGCAGGCATGGGAAGGAGGGAAATCCTTTGGAGATATTCTATAAGTAATTGGTGCTCCAGGACTAGAGTTCTGGGGAGAGACAGTAGATGAATGTATAGCATAGCTAGATTGTATAGAATATTAGGAGTCATCTGTATGAAGATGGTAGTTAAGAAGATGCCACTGAAAGAAGAAAAGTGGACCCAGGATAGAAAACTAAGGTATATCCATGTAGACAGGGTGAACAAAGATAATGATTCAGGAAAGGAAAGTAAGATGGAGCTATGAGACATCTAGGAAGAAAACTAGGACAGTCATAAGAACCCAGGGAGAAGGATAGTCTAGGAAAAGGTAGTAGTCAACAGCATCAGCTATTCCAAGGTGTAGAAGGATAAGGACTCAATGATGGCCATCCGGTTTGACAATTAATAGATCACTGATAGCTTTGGAGAGAGGCAGAATGAAGATGCAGAAGAAAAAATGAAATTGTATTTGAACTATTTAAATTCTTCAAAGAGCATACATTTCAATGTTTGGGGTATCAATCATTGATTTTTTATCTATATTTTCTAGTTGCAGATGAATTATGAGGCTGTAAATCATATCACAAAAGGTTTACTTGGGAATGGGAAGTGAGAAAGTGTAGACAGATTTTTCTAGAGTTTGGTCATAAAAAGAAAGTGAGCAGATTGTAGAGGGAAAGGAAGATTTGTTGTAGCCATTTTCATTGTGGTTTTCTAAAAGATGGGGAGGCCAATCCTTTTGTTTGTAAGTTGTTGGGAAAGATTCAGTGAATCAGTTGAAATTGCAAACTAGGGAGAGAGAAGAAATGATTGAAGGAGAAAACTCTGGAGGAGATGGGATCAAGGAGATAAGTAGAGGAGTTGGCCCTTATAAGAAGAATCACCTCTTCCTCTAAGACAGAAACATTTCAATTTAGAGAATGGTTTATTTAAATAAAAGGTAGGAAACAGTGCTCCAGTCTAAAAGGTAGCTAGAGAATAGGTTGTGAATCATCCATTCAGTTGTCAAATTAAAGAAGAAAAACAGGTGAGAATGTCAACCTGACTCATTTGTATTTAGTTGACCTTCAGTAGTGAAAAGAAGTCAAAATAACTGGGACTTAATTTTTCTTTCAGTTTCTTGTTAGAATGATATTTAGTTATGTTAAGAAAACAAATGATAAGGCATCATTCTTAAAATGTGATATATTATATGATTCATTTACTTTGTGATATTCTAAACTGGAAAGAACCATTTTCAGGGCTTTGGAAGGTGTTGCTTAGACACCATTGCCAAAGACATTCAACTAACATAATCACAGTGTTGTAAAAGACTTCCAAGGAAAGCCATCTGGCTCAGACTCCACCTTGAACATAAGTCCTCTCTACAGAATAGGTGTTTGATTAAGTGTCATCTAGTTTTTGCTTAAGTCTCCTTTTCACTTTTGGATAATTGGTAAGAAGTTTTTGCCTAGCCTTTATAGTAGAAGTCTTGGAACCAATACACAGTACTGACTCTAAGGTGGAAGGTAAGTGTTTAAAGAAAGAGTGAAAAGGAGTTCTGAAACCAAAAAGGTTAAGAACTGTTGTTATAGAACATATTATTGTGAAAGTATTGTTTCTGTTTCTGCTACCATTGACCTTAATTCAATACTCTCCTTGCTTTGCCCTTCTGTTTCTGAATATATAGTGATGCTGTATATATCTTTTCCTCCTATTTTTATTTATCTAGCTCTTTTTGATTGAAGTATACCCTACCAGAATCAAATCCCAGTCATAGTTTCAACCCACCAAGTCTCAACAACCTCTCTGAGGTCAACTTTGTTTTTGCTATGCTAACTTCTATAACTCTTCTTGCTTGCTACCCATACTTTCAGCATTTGCTGATAAACATCTGAAACCAGGGGTTTTATTTCTGGATCTTTTTCTGAATTTTGTCTTCTTTGAAGTTTCTGGGTATCTCTACTATAGCTCATCTTCCTACACTGAAGCTACTGTCATCTAGGTCAGTGGATATCCATAGACAGTTTTCCCTCTCTTTCTTCCTTTATATTTTAAAGCCCTTTTGATTAGATCTACAATACTCCAAGAAAATGTAATCTATAATCTTGCTGGTCTTTTTTTTTCAAAAGCATGCTTACATGTCTGTTGAGGAACATGCTTTTTCTATATTTTAAGTAAAAGTCCAGCAAAAAGTCCTTATCCTTGAATTTATTTAAATTTGTTTCAATGATCATTTATTAAGTCCCTACTTTGTACACATTCCTGGCACAGTGCTGAGGATTCAGAATCAGTTAGTAGGTTAACTAAGATTTTTTAAGAGCCTACTTATGTATATTCCAGGACCATGATGGGGAACCTATGACACACATGTCAACACTGACACATGTAGCCATTTTTGATGACACGTGACCTAATGTGGGCTCAGCATGCCTTGGGGCCAGGAGTTGTGCCTTGCAGCCATGGTTGTGGACATGCCCTAGACTAGCCTAGAGGGAGGGCTGCTCCATGTGTTGGCTGCGGCAGTGGGGGGGTTGGGAGGGGTGGGAGTGGGAGTGGGAGTGAGTGGCAGGCAGCACACACCAGGCAGCTGCAGCTTGTGGGGCTCCCGTGGGGACAGGGATGAAGAACATGTGCGGAAGGAGCTAGAGTGGGCAGGCAGGTTGGTAGGTGGCAGCTGCTGCTCTTGCAGTGTCCCTGGGCCAGCCAGCTAGGAAGGGGCGAGGCCGAGCCAGAGGAAGACTGGGCGGGGCTCCAACCCACATGCAAAGGAGGTGTGCTTGGAACAGATTACCAGACACTTAGTATGCTGAAAAATAGAGCAATGACTTTACTCACAATTTTTCCCTCTATGTACTTTTGTGGGACCTTATTCTCAGCATTAAATAATATCAAAACCAACAAAAGAAACAGATTGACAGATGAAGTTAGAAGAGCTTGCTTGGACTTGAAGTGTACAAAATACCAATCTTCAATTGAAGATTTTGCCAATGAAATTCAGCAATCAAAAAGTTACTGATAGGCTGGTTAGTTAAAGAATTCCCGCTCCCCCTCAATTATCTTAGTTCACGGCATCCCACACAAGTTAAATAATATCAAGCCCAACAAAAGAAACCAACTGACAGATGAACAAAGAAGTCACTAAGCAGGTAAGTTAAATAATTAGATTTTGGTTTATTAAATACAGTTATATATTACAATTATTCATTTTTGTTATTTAAACTATAAATATTGTGAAATAATGGTTTTTTTAAGTGACATCCTGAGTTATGCTCAGTTTTTGGGCAAATTTTGACATACCAAACTCAAAAGGTTGCCCATCACTGTTCTAGTCACAGGCCTAAGCAATGGGGAATACCATTAAAGGCTCTGATTTCAATGACTTTATAATAGAGCAGAGTGTGAAGATGGGATTAACTCTCCCCTCCCCTACTTTTAAATTTAATCACCAGAAGCTTATATACCCTACTTAATGCCTAAGTGGGGGAGGTCCACAACCTATGTGCTAAAGTGGGTGACAACTCAGAAATTACTGACTGCCTCCTGGGCAATCCTAAACAAAGTTATAGGTGACAATTGGTTTCCATAAAGTGGAGGAAGGCACAGGAAGTGATGAAAAGAAGGGTCTTTAAAAGTGGATGCAACTTCCTGTGAGGAAAGTCTTCAAGCTTTTTTGACACTTGGGAGGGTGGTGGAGAACCTTCTTCTTCAGCATGGACCTGAGACTCTAACATTTGGTAAGATTGCTCTGGGATATTCTCCCTTTGGACTTTGGATTGGTGAATAGAAAAAGCTGACCCTCGACCCTCCTTTTTTGACTTCTGGAGAGATTAACACCAGAGAGCCCTTCCTCTTGGAGGAGGCCATGTGGGTGAAACCTGGCTGGGGCTTCTGGAGCCCTGCCAGAGTAGGGTCAGGTGCTAGAGCAAATATTTAGCTTGTTAAGTTAGATAATAACATTCCTCTCCTTTTATTCTTTCCCTCCTTTTTTGTAAATAAACTGCTAAAAAGTCATATTTTTAACTTGAGATATATCAATTTTTATAATATCTGTGACCATATTCTCTTATTTAGTCCAACCTCAGTTTTAATCCCTATGGGAGAAAGGGAAAGTACACAGAGTTTATAGTCAAATATATTTTCCCTTTCTGTTTCATATAGGCATTACATTTTTAGATGAAGCACTTTTACAGGTTATCATCTTATTTGATTCTTATGTAGATAGGTAGGGTATATATATTATCCTCATCCATTTTAGAGATGTAGTAACTGAGATTGTCCTGTTAAGTCATCATCACCCCTTAGATCTTTTGCTCAGAAGAATTTATCAGTCCAGATAGCCAGTTCCTCCAGCCAAGTATGCTAGTAGCCGCTGAAGTATGCTAATTCTTCAAGATTAAGGAAGATATCAGCATGGACTATGAATTCAACCCTGGGAAATCCAGTCCCTACATGAGGATATAAGAAAGCCAACTGGAAAGACAAAAAGCCCTCATCCATTAGAGGGGTATAGGGGCAGCTAGATAGCACAATGGATTGAGCACCAGGCCTGGAATTGGGAGGACTTGGTTTCAAATCTAGCCTCAGACACTTCCTAGCTGTGTGAGCTTGGGCAAGTCACTTAACCCTGATTGCCTAGCCCTTGCCACTCTTATGTCTTAGAATTGATACTCAGACAGAAGGTAAAGGTTAAAAATAATTTTTTAAATAAAAAAAATATTTTATTTTATTTTAAGAAAAAATTTCCATGGTTACATAATTCATGGTCTTTCTCTCCCCTCCTCCCACCTCCCTCCCATGCCATCAAGCAATTCCACAGGGTTTTACATGTGTTATATCAATAGATCAAGACCTATTTCTATATTATTGATAATTGTACTAGGGTGATTGTTTATAGTCTACATCCCCAATCATGTCCCCATCAACTCATGTGATCAAGCAGTTGCTTTTCTTCTTTGTTTCTATTCCCACAGTTCTTTCTCTGGATTAAAAATGCCTTTTTTAAAAATAAGGGTATGCTATTTCTTGTGCATTAGTTTAGTGGGAATATTCTTCCAAATATACCTATTCAGAAAACTGTTCAAGTCTATGGCTTGGCTAGGGTGGTCAAATTTGAAGGAAGTTTAGTTGACCCTGAGGGTGCTAATATTCTAGGAAAGATAGAAAATAAAAGCAAATGTAATTAAAAGATGCTTTGGGTAGTAAGTTAAAGAAGAGGCTTCTTAATCTCATAATGACATTTACCCCGTACTAGCAATCATTTTCTTTAGCAATAGTAACTCTTCTTTCTCTTGGCATACCAGTGCTTTGCAGACATTTTAATATTCCTCTAGTCTGGCTTTTTGATTTACTGTTGCTTTTCTCCAAATTTGGACCTTAAATCCTGGGCCCCAGGTGGAGATTATTCCCTTCTTGCCTGAAATCATCCTCTGGTAATTTGCCACCATGTGAGTTGCCAAATCCCTGGTGGTGTTGATCCTTTCCCAAGCAGGATAGGACAAAAATAGGATAATTTTTGAGATAAAACATCTGGCTCCTGGGATGTAGCCATTGGTTCTGATTGAGTAAATGTGTCAGGACCCAACCCTCAAAATGTTGCAATCATCTTCCATCAGGACATTCTAGAAAATAGTCTAGACTCCCTTGTTTTGGTCTTTAACCTGACTGAAGGAATCATACACATTTTCCTAGGATTGAGCAAAAGACCAACTCTCATTCTTTCTACCATTTTATATTAATATCTCTCCCTTTCCCTTATACTTAGGTACTATAATGGGAGGCACTATATTCATTTGCAGAAAGAGGATTGTATAAGTAGTCTTTAAAATAATCAGTCACTTGTATTGCTTGCAGTTATACTCAAGACATATATTGCCATGGCAACTGATAGATCCTCAGTTTCCTGGTAGCAGAATCATGGAAAGTTTAGAGCCTGAAGACATCATCTCATAATTAGTACAATGTCCTAATTTTACAAATAGGGAAACTGAGACTTATAGAAGCTCTTTAACTAGTTAGTAGCAGAATTGAGATGTAAGCCCACTCTTTTGATGCCAAAATCAGAACTCTTTTCAGTACGTCATACTGTTTCTGGTCAAATGGGAGTTACAACAATCTCTCAGTGAAACTAGGAGAGAACCATAGAAGTGCCTTATAGCTCTTGGAGGCATAGAGAAATGGAAGGAGCCTTAGAAATAATTTAGACCAAATGCCCTATTTTTCAGTTGAGAAAATTCAGTCCCAGATTGGGACTAAGCTCACACAAGGGAAGTAGCAGAGGCAGGATTTGTACCTAGGTCCTTTGACTAAATCCAGTATATGGCACTACCAGTTGTATAATTAGAAAAATTTGGACTCCATCTCCCAGAATTCTTTTCTCATCTCAAGAATCCTTTTCCCTTTGTTCACATTTGAATTTGTTAAGTATATAATTTTGTGGTTCCTCCCTCTCACTCTTTTTTTTTTCCATGTGCGAGGCTGGTGAGCTCTTTCTATTTCTCTAGTCTTTTTTAATTTCCCTTTTTGCTTCAAGATATTATAAATAAATCTTATAAATATACTTGGAGTATTAGATATTAATTTTAAAATCTACACAGTCAATGCCAAGGTTGGTTGAAATGTCCATGTTTATAAAAATAAATGAATTCACTTACTCATCGAGTATAACTGTATGAAACTAAGACAGTCTTTTTCTATTTAAAATTAATTCATGCTTGCTTTTCCATGTTCAAAGGGGGATAAACACATTGATGTGTGATTAAGTAAGAAAAAGAAAGCCAGATGAAGGTGAAGTCTCACCTTCCCCAATTAAAGCTGAAATGAAGAAACCTCATTAGCCTACTTTACTAGGTAGCTTAAATCAGACAAGCTCACCTATAGCTTGAGTATCACATTTCTAAAAAGCTGTAAGAAAAAAATGGGGAAAAAAATTTAAAGATTCGGTGAAAAATTTGCATACTTTCCACTTTAACTTTTACAGTGACTTTCTCCTTACTCTCACCACCGAGATGAACTCTCAAAGTCCTCTTGATTTAAAGATTCAGAAATGATGGACACAGAGAGCAGAATGGATATGGCTAATGCCAGACTATGTTTTACCCATTGAACCATATTTGCTATGACGAGTTTCTTTTTCTTTACTTTTTCATCAGGAAGAATCGGAGAGGGAGAAAACAGATTTTTGTTCCTTGAAAAAAACAAAGAAAATTTACAAGTCCTTGAATATTTCATAGTTTTTTATTTTTACCCTCCTAATGTCCTATCCTTACATTCAAATCCCCCACAACAATCATATTTTTAATATTGGTTTTACATTTTGGACAGAAGAAAATACTAGTAGTTCTCATTTTTATGGGTATAGGCAGATTGCTGTTAATTTTCTGTTGTGTCTGACTCATCGGGACCCCAAAGACCATATTGTTCATGAGATTTCCTTGGCAAAGATATTAGCCATTTCCTTCTCCAGTGGATTAAGACAGTTTAAGTGACTTGTCCACAGTCATACAGCTATTAGTCATCTGAGGTCACACTTGAACTCAGTTCTTCCTGACTCTGGGCCCAGTTCTCTATCTACTGAGCCACAATAGTTTTATAGGTATAGGGTACTCAAGTGTAGGAATTCCCTGTACAAATGCAGGATGACCCCTTCTCTATATTTTATTGTCTTAGAGAATTACTATAGCCCTATGAAGTTCAATGACTTGTCCACAACCATGATTCAGTATGTGTCCAAAAAAACAAAGACTTTCTATCTGTCAAGACAAACTCAGACATTATATGAACCCAACTATAAACCACTTTTCATACAAATAAAACTAGATCTAAACAATTGGAAAAACATTAATTGTTCATGGGTAGGATGAGCTAATATAATAATAAATGACAATCCTACCTAAACTAATTTACTTATTCAGTGCCATACCTATCAAACTGCCAAAAAGCTTTTTTATAGAATTAGAAAAAATTATAACAAAGTTCATTTGGAAGAACAAAAGATCAAGAATATCAAGAGAACTAATGAAAAAAAAGTGAAGGATGGAGGCAGTATCAGATCTTAAACTGTACTATAAAGTGGTGATCATCAAAACAATATGGTCTTGGCTAAGAAATAGAAGGGTGGATCAATGGAATAGACTTGGGGTAAATGACCTCAGCAAGCTAGTGATCCATAATCCCAAAGATCCTACTTTTTGATACAAGAACTCGCTATTTGACAAAAACTGCAGGGGAAAACTGGAAAACAGTATGGGAGAGATTAGGTTTAGATAAAAAACAAAACAAAACAAAGGCTTGAACCTAGGTCCTAGACTTTGAGGCCAGCTTCTTGTCCACTATACCACACTACCTCTCTTATTTATACTACATTAAAATGAGCAAACTTCATATATCTATTTGAGTCTCACAACAACCCTAGGAGATTTCCCCCCTTCTTTTCTCCATTTGACTAATAAATTAACTGATAATAAACTTGTCAGGCTCTAATAGTTACTAAATGTCTGAGGTGGGATTCAAACCTGGGCCTTCTTGACTTTTAGTCTCATATTCTATCCTCTATATTGGGCTGACTGACCCTTCTTTTTTTTTTTTTATAAAGATGTTTTATTTTGCCAATTAAATGTAAAAACAAATTTCCACATGTTTTCTGAAGTTATATGATCCAAATTGTCTCCCTTCCTTCTCCCAGAGTGGGCGAGCAAGTCTATCTCAGTTATATGTGTATCATCATGCAAAACATATTTCCATATTGTTCATATTTATAAGAGAACAATCATAAAAAACTAACCCCCCAAACAAAAAGCCCAAATATAATCTTAAGTGAAAAATTGTTGACTTTGATCTGCATCCTACTCCAACAGTTCTTTCCCTGAAGGTAGATAGCATTCTTTGTCCTAAGTCCCTCAGAATTGTCCTGGATCACTGATTGCTGAGAGTGGCTAAGTCTATCACAGTTGATCATGACTATCTGTTCTTCTGACCCATTAAGTAAGCATCCAGAAAACACCATTTCCATTTTATTGTTTCAGGTGGGTGAAATTTCAAGTCATTGCTTAACTATTTGGCCACAGAGACTAATTCCAATTTCCTTACCCTTATATCTTCAGAGTAAATGAATATAAATTGCACTTTTAATCTACCGTTCTACCATCAATGGTATTTGAGCTCCAAGTTAGTTAATAATGTCACATTACTGACTACCTCTTATAGGCAACAAATTGAGATGTTGAAATTGCCCAATTGCTGCTGCTCCGATTTCTTGTGAACAGGTACCCAGGTAACCATGGCAATGCTGTCCCTAAGCAGTAGAAGGGGAGGGGGGGGACTTTCATTAATTCCTTGTCAAAGGATTGAAAAGATGTTTTTCAAGCTGTAAATTAGAAAAAAATAGTTTTCACAATCTAATTATCTCTCCTTTTCTCAAATTAGGAAATACCTCAAAATCCCCAATTCTTAGAAGACTTTAAAGGTTCTTCATCAGCTCAATTATTAGAAATAGTTCAGTTCTTTTAAACCTCATTCTGGTGTATTTCTCTGAACAGAGTTTCTTTGGCTATTTTTTTTTTTAATCAAGGCTTGATTCAAACGGGATGTATTTCCTGAGAAAGCAGAATTTCATTCCACATATGGCAGGAATATGGGAAATACTCGAGCAAGCAAGAAGGCTGTGTAAAAAGAAGTAGAGAAACCTGATTTATTTTGAGAGTACAACACCTGCAAGACCTGATTTTATCACTGAATTTATATCCAACTTTTCCCTATCTCTCTGTTGGCAGATCTTGATATTATTATTATTATGAAAAGGGAAAAAGAATGATGATCTGAGTAATGGGGGCATTTGCAGTATGTAGAGGTTAGGGAATACATCTACTTGAACCAGTATTTTTGCTCTTTCAGAAAGTACAGCAAATTGGTGATTAGATGGGCTCCAATTATTTAACCAAATGTCCCCTCATGCAGCTATATACTTTGGGTCTCTGACAGAAATGTGCTAGAGGCATCTTAGATGCTTCTAAAAAACCAATTACCCAGATAGACAACCCAACTTCTAATGTAATACATAGGTTTATAGTTGTTCTTTTTAAATTAATTGAATATACTGTACCTCAGTGACCCATACTGATCCTTCATGATTCTTGCTCGTTTAACTGAACTAATCAAGGCTGCCCACCTCCCTACTTTCAGCAGGCTATTTAATCATTTAATTAATGCAGAAAGAGGTGGGGGGGGGGGGATGCCAAGGAACTTTGCATTATCATACTCCAAAGAGAGAAGCTTCTCTTGCAAATCATATTGAAGATCAATTTCTCAAAAGCCAGGAACACTTTCCCTTTGGTACTGACTGGCTAGATTCCTTGACATATAATACTGAGAAAAGGAGCACAAGTTGATTTAATAATTATTAACCAAATAGATTTCAATTTAAAACAAATATTTTCTTTTTGCTAAACAGATTTCCATCTTGGAAAGCAGCTAATTCCTTAAAAGTAGGCTAGAAATCATGGGCTGAGTTTTAATAGCTATTTATTTGGACCTCATCCAATGAAGTCTATTTATTGTTGTGGTATTTCCCACTGTAAGCATGGGAGAATTTGTGTCGAGCAACCAAGGTTTTGTAATTGTTAGTGAGATTGTTTTTAGTTGATGGGAAGGAGGGAATAGATCCTAAAGCAGGGCTTCTCAACTATTACTATGTCATGGACCCTTTTCAACATTCTGGTGAAGTCTAATAATCCCTTTTCAGAAAAATGTTTTTAAATGCATAAAATAAAACACATTGGATCACAAAGAAAGTCACTTAGAATGAAATAAAGTTATCAAAATGTGAAGGAAAAAACCCCAACTTTGTGGGCCCCAGGTTAAGAATACCTACCCTGATGGATGGCCAAAGGAAAGAAAAAACATCAATTTATTTTCCAAAAATGTAAAGGCCAATACAAACAGGTATTTCAAAGTGAATTATATAGCATCAGTTTCATATTATTATACATTGGTCTGGCAGATAGATATAACTTTCAGAAGGGGAAACAATCAGGATATATCAGGAAGGAAAATGAGAACTGAGAAAACAAGCCGACCCTGTGGACGATAGGAGAGTCTTCTCTTCCTGTGCTGCTTGTGGTGGGTTCTGGCTGCCACTGGGCTAGAGAGGTACATGTCACCTAGAGTGCTTCAGGCATTCTTATTAACAAGGTGCTACTGCAGACAATTGCTCTAGGGGCAGAGGGTGGTTTCCTGCCAGTCACAGCTTCTACATGGCCATAAACAGCACTTCATGCCTTTTTGGGGGGCGGGGAGGAGGAGGAGGGGACTCAGCATGACATTGTGCGTGAAGGGCAATGAAGGGAAACCCCCAAATGTGTTCTCCATTCAAGATTGTTGAGCTAAACCCCATTCTTTCTTATTTAGCCAATCATTTTTGGAGTTTTTCATGTTGGTTCCATGAAATGAATCACCTAAAAACTCTCTTTATCCTTGTGTTCCAGCCCATGAAATGTAGTCATTTGGAATAAGCTTAAACAAAAGGGCATACGATTAACTATTATCCAGTACAGCAGAACTCCCTTGGTGCCTTTAAGAAAGCAGCTTTCAGGGAATACCAGAAGCAAAGGAAAAAATGCCTAGAATTTTTTGGGTTGTTGTTGCGAATTCCTGTAAATAATTTTCTGCTTGTTGTAGATCCCGCTGACCTTAACTGGGGAGGGAATATAGAGTTTTCACTTCTTGCTTTGGTAGTGTGGGTACAGAAGGTCCATCTAAGAGCTCCCTCAATAAAAGTCTCATTGTTTCAAGGATGCTATTTTAAACTGAGCAGCACTTTTTCAAGTGCCTCAGGTGACAGAGTCTGGATCAGCTTAAGGCATTATTATTGCCATAAGAGGGAATATTTCTATTACCTGAAATCACATGGAAATGTGTTTACTAAGAAGAACTGCCAGGCTTAGAGATTACCATGTGTCACTGAATGTAGATGTGTGAAGGACTGCCACAGGAAGGGTGCATAAAACCTTCTTTTCACATTGTATTTGCAATGCAAACGCGCAGTGGCTAAGCGGAGGTCTGGAGGAAATAACATAAATAAAACATGCTCTTTCTGCTGTAAACCCACAACTCCTCCAAAAGAATGCAAAAGTCATCATATGAGGGATTGTTTTCTTTGGGAATAATCTCTAGTTATGCTCATCTCTTCTAGAGAAGCCGCCATTATGGTCCACATACTAACAAGGACAAAGAGAAGATAGGATGTCGGACCACTGACCCTATTCTGCTTAAGAAATTACCAAACCCATCATTTGGGGAATGGCTGAAAAGATTGTAGTATATGAATGTAACATTATTGTGCCAGAAGAAACAATAAATATGAGGAATTCAGAAAAAAAAACCCACTGGAAAATGTACATGAGCTCATACAGCCAGAAAACAATATACACAGTGATTACTGTAATAGAAATAAAAAGAACATTAAAACAAATCTGAATGATTTTGACCCTGCAGAAAAAGTGGAGAAACTTCTCTCCCTTCTTTCCTTAGACATGTAAGGATCTATGGGTATGGAATGTATATATATATATGGTGTTGGCTAGGTGGCTGGGTTGGTTGGCTTTGCTTAACTGTTTTCCTTTGTTTCTAGGGAAGGGAGAGGTAGCTTGGGTAGCAGATAGAGAAGAGAACCAAGGAATATGGAAGACCTAGGTTCTAATCCCTACTCTGAACTATACTGATTCTGTGACTTTCAGCAAGTTATTTATCTTTTTACTGCCTTGGGCAACTCTTTTAGTCTATTAGTTTGTTTAGTCATATCAGACACTTCCTGACCCCATTTGGGATTTTCTTGGCAAAGATACTGGAGTGTTTTGCCATTTTGTTCTCCAGTTCATTTTATAGATGAGGGACTGAGGCAAATAGGGTTAAGTGACTTGCCCAGGGTCACACAGCTAGTAAGCGTCTGAGGCCAGATTTGAACTCAGGAAGGGGAGTCTTCCTGACCCTGGGTCTGTAGCTCTATCTACCTCACCATTTAGCTGCCCCTAAGACTATTAGTTGCAAAGTAGTAATTGATCTGCATTGAGGAAGGGAGTTTCCAGGAGGAATTTCCTGTATCAGGAAAGTCAATGTCACTTGAGGGGAAGATCATCTTTCAGTGGAAAGAAAACTGATCTTAAAATAAGGGAAACTGAGTTAAAATCCCATCTCTTTCCTTACTTGTATGACTTTGGCAAGCCAATTAACTAATGCAGGACTCAATTTCTCACTTGTAAAATAAGGGGGTTGGACTAAAGGACTTCTAAAGTTCCCTCAAGCTATAAAATGGACCATGTTTACTCTCAAGGGTCAGAACTAGTGGAAATCTTAGAAGTCTTATAGTTTAACTTTCATTTTTTTTTAAATCCTTACCTTCCGTCTTGGAATCAATACTGTGTATTGGCTCCAAGGCAGAAGAGTGGTAAGGGCTTGGCAATGGGGGTCAAGTGACTTGCCCAGGGTCACACAGTCAACTTTCATTTTATAAATGAGGAACTGAAACCCAAACAAGTCAAGTGATTGGCCCAGGGTAACACATTATAAATAATAGACCTAAGATTTAGCCAGCAGGCTCCACTAGCCTCTCATTTGAGTATGAAAGTGAGCTAAGATCACTCCATTCAAACCCAACATTTTATAACTGAGATCCAGAAGCCTAGATAACTACAATGGTTTGCTCAGACACATAGCTAGGTCATGGAAGAGCTAGGACTAGAACTCATCTCCTGACTCACAATCTCTTAATTAAAAACTTAATTAACTCTTAATTAAAAAACTTAAAAACCTTAATATGTTGTATAAATGCTAATATATTAAACTTTCTATAGCCTTTGACACTCAATTATCCTCTTCTCCCTGATCTCTTCTCTCTAGGTTTTCATTACACTGTTCTGTCCTAGTTCTCCTTTTACTTGTCTGACCACTCCTTCTGTCTTCTTTGCTTGATTTTCCTTCCTGTCACATTTCATCATTGACCTCTTACTAACCTTGGGAGTCCCCAAAGGCTCTGTCCTGGGCATTCCTCTCTTTTCCCCTGTATTTACTATTTCATTTGGTGGTCTCATCAGCTCCCATGGTCTCAATTATCATCTTTATGCAGATGATTCTCAAATCTATTTACCTAGCTCTGGACTTCTATCTCAGTCTTTAGTTTCATTTCTCAGACTGCTTATTGGACACCTCAAACCCACTGACATCTTAAACTCTTAGCATGCCCAAAACTGGTCTCATTATCATTCCCCCCTAAACCCTCCCCTCTTCCTAACTTCCCTATTATTTTTTATTTTTATTTTTAAACAACCCTTACCTTCCATCTTGGAATCAATACTGTGTATTGGTTCTAGAGCAGAGAGTGGAAAGAGCTAGGCAATGGGGGTCAAGGGACTTACCCAGGGTCACACAGCTAGGAAGTACCTGAGATAAGATTTGAACCCAGGACCTCCTGTATCTGGGCCTGGCTCTCAATCTACTGAGTCATCCAGCTGCCCCCTCTAACTTCCCTATTGTCAAGAGTTCTACCACCTCTCTAGTGCTCCAAGCTTGTAACACAAGTGTCATCCTCATGTATAATTAGAAATTTTCCACCCTTGGATTTCATCCCCCAGAAGTCCTTTAGTATTTCCCTGAGTTCCTCTCCTCTCCCCACCATGTGGCATGGTCATATTTGTATGACTTTCTGGGACTCCTCCCTCTCACTCTCGTCTTCCTCAAGATCGTGGTTTTTACTCTAGTTTTTTAAAATATTAATACATCTTGTAAATATAATACTTGAGTTATTGTATATTAATTTTAACTCTCACACTCAATTCCTCACTCCCTCTCACCTCCCCCATAGCAAATCATTTATCAAATCTTGTCATTTCTTCCTGGGTAGAAAGATATTCTATCTCTCTATCTCCTTTGATCTTACACCAAACTGGTGCAGACCCCTCATCACTTCATGCTTGTACTATTGCAATAGCCTGCTGGTTGGCCTCCCTGATTCAGATCTCTCCTCTAATCTATACTCTATTTAGCTGCAGAATTGATCTTTCTAAAGTACAGGTCCCCCATCTCCCATTGAAAAAACTCAAGTACATTAAATTACTTATTAAATACTTCCTATTGCCTTCAGAATCAAATATGAAATCTTCTGGTTGGCTTTTAAAGCCCTTCATAAATCTTCCCCCTTCTTACCTGTTCATTCTTCTTATCCCTCACATTTCTTGATCCAGTGACACTGGCTTAGTTGCCGTTCCTTCAATAGGACACTTCATCTCTCAACTGTGGGCATTTCCATTGGCTGATTCCATACCTACAATGCTCTTTCTCCTCGTCTCCCCCTTCTGGTTTCTTGACTTCTTTCAAGTCTTAGCTAAAGATTTACTTTTTACAAGAAGTTTTTCCTAGTTTTCTTTAATTTCAGGGTCTTCCCTCTGATGTGTCTCCCAATTTATGCTATATATCTTCTGTATGTATGCATGTACATACATATATTTATATATAATCCCCATGAAATGTGCAACTGAGGTGGGTACAGTTTAGAAATCCTGCACAGGGTCACGGAGTAAGTACCTGAGGTAGGCATATGCATATAGATGCACATAAAAAATATACACACATATGTGTGCATGTATATTATACTTGTTCATGTATGTATCTATGTATGAATATATATGCACAACACACACATGAATATTTACATCTACATACACACATAAGTTTGCACGCTGTCTCCCCCATTAGACATTGAGCACCTTGAAAGAAAAGTGCCTTTTTGCCTTTCTTCGTAGCCCAGAAAATGTCAGGCACTTAATAAATGCTGGCTGATTAACAACAAACCATGCTCAGAGCTTTTAAGAGTTTTGTCAGTGTTTCAAGCAGCTCAAGAGCTCATTTGAGATCAACACACTGCCCAGCCCCTAGCATTTCAGTGATGAGAAATCATTCTTCTTTAATGCGGGGACTCCCTCCACCAGTGGGGTTTGTAAAGCTGCCCTACCTTAGGAAACTGGGCAGTAGCAAGTAGCTTTGGTCACAATGATTGGTCACTTGGTAGCTGAGCCTTCAGGCTCCTCTGATTTTGGGTAGACTGATTCATGGTCAAATCCTTTCCACCACAGAATGACCTGCCACAGCTCTTCTTCTTAACTATTATATCCTTCTAAAATCCAGCATTAGTAGGACTCAAAGCCTGATCTTGAACCCCCTCCAAGGCCAGCTCCCTGCTTCTCCCTAAAACCAAATCAACTATATGCACATACATATATTCATCTATATATATTCACACAAATATGTACATATAGATATATGTGGAAATATATATAAATTTTAAAAATATCCTCTCTGTGTGTGGATAATATCCTGCTTTGAGTTACATAGTGAGTTGAGTATTGAGAGACCTGACTTGAAATCCAACCTCAGACATTTACTATGTAACCCTAGGCAGGGTACCTCAGTTTCCTCATCTATAAAATGGGGATGATAGTATCTCTCTCCTAGGGTTGTTTTGAGAATCAAGTGGTATAATAGACATAAAGCATTACATAAGTCTTAAAACATTATATAAATGTGAGCAATCATTATTGTTACTACTTTGAAATTACAGAGGACCGATATCCCTAATTTATCCCAAGTGAAAGGGATAAAGGAAAGAAAAAGATGAAATGTCTTTAACTTTATATCCTGATGTTCCTATATAAGTTAATTTAAATTCAACTTCAATAGCCCTTAGGATGGGAAAATGAAAAGCAATATATTCTCTACACTGAAGAACCTTGTGATTTACAGGCAAATACAGGCAATAAGTGATGCAGTAGATAGAGTGATAAATTTGCAATTAGGAAGACCTGACTTCCAATATGATTTCAGACACTTCCTAGCTCTGTAACCCTGGGCAAGTCCCTTAACCTCTAATTGTTTCACTTGCAACTGTAAAATGGTGATAATAATAGTAATGCTTATCTCCCAGAATTGTTCCAAGGATCAAATGTGATAATACTTTTTTTTTAGTGCATTCTATTTTTGAGATTTTCTTTTATTAAAAAATTAATTTTAAGAACAAATTTCCATATGAGTTTTCCAAAGTTATATAATCCAAATTGTCTCCCTCCATTCTTCCCTGCCCCATGCCCCCACCCCCCAGACCTGACAAGCAATTTAATCTAGGTTTCTATATGTATTACAAAATGTGATTATTTCTAAAGTGCTTAGCATAGTACTTGGAATATAGTAGGTGCTTAATAAATGCTTGTTTCCTTTTTTATTAAACTGTGTGACTCTGGGCAAGTCACAAACTCCCTCAGCCTCAGTTTCCTTATTTGTAAAATAGAGACAATAATCACACCTACCTTACAGAATTGTTATGATAGTTAAATAAGATAATGTATATGAAGCTCTTCCCAAATTATAAGCCCTATAGAGATGCTAGCTGTTTCTAGGGGCTAGGTCATGAACATCAATAATTCTAATATAATTAATAAATAACTTTAAAACAAGGTAGAATGTAACAAGTCTGTAGGAGAGGTCCAACAGAAAGAGAGAAAAAAGGCAGAATCACTTCTAGCTAGAAGTGAAGAGTCTATGAACGAGGTAGAAATAGAGCTGACCTTGGAAGAAAAGAAGAATTTCACCAGGGAAAAACATGGAGGGAGGCATTTGAGACAAGGGCAAAGAGCATGGAGCCTGGAGAAGGCAAGTGGAGAAGTTATCTGGGTTGATTGTAACTAAAAGGCCCTTAATGAGTTGTTAAGGGAAACTAGTGTTTTGGGAGTGTGGAACACTAACATTTCAGAATGATAAGGAAGGTAACCATGGATATCAACAACACTCCCCCATTGTCAGACATGGACTACTGGGTTTGAGAGATATTTCACTGGCCTGATTACTTGTGGTAGTTAATAGTTCTAATTTTCCATAGATTCAGGTGTGTGGCAGAATGCAATTTAAGAAACACTTATTAAGAACCTACTATGAGCAAGGCAAGAGGAAGTCAGGATGGAGAACTGGCCTTGGAATCAAGAAGAACTAGGTTCAAATCCTACATCTTTTACCTATGAGCTTTGGGACCACGTGGGGAAAGTCACTTAAATTCCAGGAAATTCTCTAAAACAACAAATGGCAAACTCATCATTTCTGTATCAGTGAATGGAGTTTTCATAAGAAGAATTCTAAATATAAAGGGAATCACAGGTATAGACAGCCCAAGAGAAATGGATGATGAATAAGGTCTAGAACTTAGGGAGAAGACCAATAACTGTGAGCCAAATTAAAATTTGATAAATGCGTTAAAGAAACCAAATTTGGTTTGGATCAGATACTATCAGAGGCTTGAGGTGATAATTTATTTCCTGAGAAGATAACACTTGAGCTGGGCTTCGAAGGATGGCTAGAACTACAATAGTTAGAGAAAAGTGAAAACATATTCCAGGCAAAGGAAGGAAAAATTGGAGAGATAAGAGAGGTCTGGATGACTTCAGGGACTTATGAATAGGCTAATTTGTCAGGAACATAAGATATGAGAATGGAAATAATGGACATAAGGTGGGAATGGAAGACAGGAGCAAGTTCATGGAAGTCCAGATTATTGGAACCAAATGAAAGAGACTGTATTTTATTCACTAGGCGTTGGAAGGGCGGAGAAGGTTTTGGGGCAGATTCTCTTAAACTTGCATTAGAGAGATGTTCCTACATTAGGTAGAAACCTACAAGAACAAAATATAGACTTAATATTTCTTGCCTTTATTGTAATTATATAAAACATTAACTACCAATTGATTATATATATGCATAAATTAAAATCTCTGTGTTTCCTCTTTCCCTTACCTCCAGAGTCATCAAGTTCTCAGGTAATGGAGCGCACACATACAAATGAAAGGAAAGGCAGGGATGGGACAGTGGGCAGGAGACAGAGAAAGAGAGAACAAACACAAATACACAGGTCAGGCGTCAATGGCAGGTGAAATATGTGTGGGAGCACTGTACTACTGAGACTAAATGGTCACTGATTTCTGGCAGAGCTAAAGAAATAGGAGTCAGGCTGATAACGCATGCCGTACAAACACCTTGCTATTCTTAGTGTGGAAAAACTAAGCTGGTCAAGGCAGCCACAAAGATTCCAGGAAAACCTGTGATTGAGGTTAAGGAATGAAACACACAAACCCTCAAGTAAGACTTAAAATCACAAGTCTCACAGTGCCACAAACCAAACAGGCCAGATGATTTCTACCGAGTCACACATGGGAAAAAAAATAATAAAAGCAGTGCTGAGCTATATACTGGAAAATTTATTACCAAATGCCATGATTTTGCTTTTGAATAGAACTGCTGATTGCGAATAAACCTGCCATATGGCTTCCATAAAGCTAATAAAGCATTTACACCCTCAGTATAGCAAGACTCATCCATGGCAGGCTGCTTTCTTAATAACCTAAATTAGGAAATCATTTAATGGGCAATGCCCCAGGTAATTTGTAGGCTAGTTATCAGAGGCAGGGGTACAATTTCGGGAACCTGGGGTACAATAGCAAGACTTGGCCTCAAGCTGGCAGCCAGACCGAGGGACCGATCTCACTCTACTGTTGTGAAGTTAGGAGACCCACTCCATAGAGGTTAGATGAGGCATGAGAAAAGTAAATTCAAGAAGAGCTCACATCACTTATGGGACAGTGATCCAAACAAGAAGCTGAAGGCCAGTGGGAATTTGGCATTGGAAGGCAACATGTTTCTATTTAAAACTATAGGCCAAGATTTATTAATCAATCGACCAATAAGCATTTATTAAATATTTATAATGTGTGCCAAACACTGTTAGGCATTGAGGATAAAGGCAAAAAAAAAAATAAAGTTGCTCCTGCCTTCAGGGAGCCTACATTTGATCAGGGAAGACAACATAGACATATATAAGTATGTTTTGAAATCTACAAAATGAAAACAAGGTAATTTCTGGGAAAGACTGTAGTAGGTTGGGTTTTGAGGGATCAGAAAAATCATCATTTAGAAGTTGTAAACTTTGGTTGAAATCCTGGATTATAAGAGGTGAAGAGAGAGGGCATTCCCAATATGGGAGCCAGTCAATACAAAGGCACTGAGATGGAAGCGCCCTGGGTAAGTAAGCAGACTGATTTTGGCTGACCCATGTTGGGCATTAAAGGGAGTAATATATAATAAGGTTAGAAAAGTTGTTTAGAACTAGCCTGTTAAGGATGTTAGATGGAAAGATAGAGGTGTATGCATGTGTGAACATAAATGTATATATACAAGACATTCCATAGTTCTAAATATCTTCACTTAAAAGTTTAATGGCTTTACAACTAGACTGAGACTTTGATTATATTAAAGAATGCAAAATTCTAGGAGTATATAAAATGGAAAATAGAAAACATTTCTCTAGTTAAAAATTTAAAGGGTAGCTGTGTGACTCTGTGCCAGTCACTTAACCCCAACTGCCTAGGATTTGCTGCTCTTTTACCTTGGAACCAATACTTAGCATTAATTCTAAGACAGAAGGTAAGGGTTTTTTTTTTTTTTAAAGTTTAAAGCCAGAAAACAGATTGTAGTAGAACATTATAGACTGGTATTATACTGGTTCTTGTAGACCAGTAGAATCATTTTAGAAATCATTTAGTCATAAAAGTATAAAGGGATCTGAGAAATAAAAATAAGGGTACCTATTCTCTCCTTGGACTGACATTAAATGGCTACCTAAAGTCATTCAGGTAACAATTAAAGCCAAATCCTATTTTGAACCCAAGACCTCTGACTAAAGGTTCAATGATATTTACACTGAAGTACCAACATGATACATCTTCATTTTATAGAAGAACAAATCAAGATGAAGGAAGACAAAGTGCCTCTCTGAGAACACCTGGGTATTTGATATTCATGATAACTAAAATCATTTTTAATTGGCTTGTAAACTTTATAGCTTTCAAAGCATTTTGCATACGCAATCACATTTGATCCTCACACAGCCCAGTGAGGCAGATAATGAAGGAATCTTATTCCAGTTTTTGTTTTTTAGTCATTTTTAGTTGTGACTGACTCCTCATGGTCCCTTTTTAGTGTTTTTGGGGCAAAGATACTGGAGTGGTTGGCCATTTCCTTCTCTGGCTTGTTTTGCAGATGAAGAAACTGAGGCAAACTTGTTTAAGAAACCTGCCCGTGGTCACCCAGCTAGTTAGTGTCTGAGGCTGGATTCTACTTTTACAGATGTTAAATCTAAAGCACAGGGAAGTTCAGCCATTTAAGACTATATGATCATAGGATTAGAGATGAAAAGGACCTTAGCTAGTCTAGCCTCCTCATATTAAAAGTATGAAAACTGAGACCTGGAAAGGGGAATTATTTGCCTAAGGACAACACAGGTGGTAACATCTGGACTTTAAACTAAGGTCTTCTGTCTCTGAATCCAGGAGATTTTGTTATACTGCATCCACCAATGTGATACTCTGCCCAAAAAGAAGGAGTTGCCTGAATATCTAATTAAAGGGGTAAACAATACTAGAATTTATGGGAAGGGAAATCTCCTCTTTAATAAATTAGTAGATGTTCTGAAGTAGGGTCAGCAATATGGAAAGTGGAAAAACTTCTGAAAAATGGTAAAGGGGTTTAGGTCCTGCCTGGGGGAAAAAATTCTCTAAATTTTAGGAAACCTTCTCTGTCTCTGTCTCTTCTCTGTGTCTCTCTTTCATCTCCACCCCCCCCCCCCTTTCTTTCTCTCTTTTTTTCTCTCTCTCTCTCTGTCTCTTTCTCCCTCCCTTTCTTTTTCTCTGTCTCTGTCTCTCCTAGTCATTGGATATGAAGTTCTTACACACCTTTCAATGCTTTCAGATTGTCTGTTATAGGAGACTGTCAGTTATGGTTTGATTGGATTAGTTGGAATATCACACAGACCATTGACTTTGTCTTTGCATTCTCTGTGTTTAACACAATGTCTGGCACATAGCAAGTGTTGACTAAATGCTTGTTGACTGAACGACTGGATGAATGGCTTCAACAGGCTGCTGTGCAACTGAATTTTATTGTTTTCCTTAAGGCTTTGTAGTCATTCAGTCCATATTTTTGGAAACTGCAGTTCACTCATTTGGTGACCCAGTTAACCCAATACTTAAAGCAAATTCTCATTAAGGCAGCCATAATCAGTCAGCTCAGGGAACTTCCATTGGAAAGTCCAAGCCAATTAAGCAGGGTTTGGAGGGGTGGGTGTAGAGGCAGGAAATGTCTGGGTAGAATTCCCCATAACTAAATTGAATATTGGAACGTTACAAGTACTGAACAATAGAATGTATATGACAAATGTTGACCCAGTTAATTTTCCTATCTAATATAGTATCTTGGCCCTGTATCACACTTGGAGCTATTCTTATTCTTATCCCTGGAGCTCCCCAAGTGTAATACTATGGCACTTATTATTATCATAGAATCACAGATTCTTCATTAGTGCCCATCTTGTCCAACTCAAAATATATGGCTAGCTTTTAGGTTTTAAGTTTCTTTCTAGTAATTCCATGCAGTGTTGATCTCCCATTTCCAACTATATTTTGATCCCCTTAATTGTATTCTTTTGTATTTCTAACACTTACTAGCAATTTTGATCAAACAAGATAAATCCAACAATTTATATATTTATATAAATCCAGTAACAATAATAATTATTGATTGAATGGATTCATCCTTGAAAGTAGCTCTTTAACCCTTAAAATAATACAGAGTGAGGAAGACTCTAGTAAGAAGAGTCTGCAAGAGCTTGACTCAATTCCTCATAGAAAACTATCAATTCTGCTAGGGTCACCACCCACTGACCATTTTCATTGATCATATACATCAGGTTCTTTGGAGGGACATATACTACAGAGTTACCATTTTTAATTCTCTAAAATACAATACCAAATCAGAATCAGGGAAGACAATACTTGCCCCTTGATGACATAATTTTTATTGATTTTGGATAAGTAGATCACTTAACACCAGAAAACTGATATTATCTCCCCTTCAAAGCCTTTTCTCTTTGTTTTATTTTTTATTTTTAAAAAACCCTTACCTTCTATCTTGGAATCAATACTGTGCATTGGTTCCAAGGCAGAAGAGTGGTAAGGGATAGGCAATGGGGTTAAGTGACTTGCCCAGGGTCACACAGCTAATAAGTATCTGTTTTCTCTTTGTTTTTACAAGTAATCTTCTGTAGACTCATTCCCATGGATAACAAAATCTACCTGAATTCTTCATTCATTCTAGTACCCTCCTTTTCTTATTGGATACTTAGCTATATATTCAATTGTTATCATGGAAAGAATATCCTGTTTTCAAAAAATTCTCTTAAGATTTTTTATCAACTGTTTAACTAATTTGACCTTGTGCTCTTTGAAAAAGGAATAAACTCAACATAATTAGCCAACTCTTCCACCTGAGTCTAAGGGCACGTAACATTCTCTTTCTAATCTTTCTACAATAACTGTGCCCAGCCCAATGTCCCTCTACCAGGTCACAGAAATGACATACCTGTTTTCAGAGATGGAGAGTAGATATACCCCAAGCGTTCCATCGTACTCATGGATAAAGCTATCCTTGGTTCCCTTGACTGATTTGGAGTTCTAATATGAGTTTTAGTCAGACTCTTGGCTCCACACACACACATACACACACATACATAATCAACCTATCCATCAGCTGAGGCCAATTAGTTCAGTTTCCTCAGGGGTATTGATGGGTGGAGAAAAAGTGTGGGGGGGGGGAAGGGAGGGAGAAGTGGTAGGAAGGGTGTTGCCTGGTCACCAGTTGGCAAGTTTCACAGAACCACTTAGGCATCTGTACCCAGAGGTACATTGGCAGGAGTCAAGCCATTTTGTCCCCATTGTGTTTATTGTTGATTTGGCAAAGCTACATGATATTAGAATTTTTTTTTAACATTGTAGAGCTGAGAACTAGGGTTCAAGACAAGGAAGTCTGAGACCAAGCTCCTAGATTCTGCTACCTAAACACTATCTAAAGGTAAACTGATGAACTATGCATCTCAGTTTTTCAATTTCTTGAGCCTGAATGCTCAGGGCTCTAGTATTCTTAGGAATTAATTTTCTAGATGAAAACTGAGGTCAATCAACCTAGAAAGCAAAAGAGGTCCTATTAAAATAACTTAAGTCTTTATACCAATCAACAAAAAGAACAAATTGTTCAGCTATATAAAACAAACTAGTCAGATCAGGAATATAATAAATATGCTTATCTTATAGCAAAATGAAGGTAAAACCAGATCTTAATCAAAGTTCAGGCACTCATGTCCTCACAGTGAAGAACAGAGAAGTGGTTGATGCCAGATCTCTCACCCCAAAAGGACCAGAGAAATGGAAGTTGTCGATAAGACTTAAAGAGGAAAGGTGAGGTGGGGAATCCTCCACTGACTGCCAAGAGATGATTTAGAACTTAACAAAAGAACAAGACTTAGACAGTATTTTTGACCCAGATGAAGAATTCTTAGCATGGTCCTTGGGATTTTCTCTGAAGATGCTTTGGAATTTATTCTCCCCTTTTCTCAGCTCTCCCTCCTAATTTCCCTGGCTTCATTGAATACTCAGCTAAAATCTCATATTTTACAAGAGGTCTTTCATAGTCCTCCTAAATGATAGTGCCTTCTCTCTAAGATTTATTAAATGCAAATATAAAACAATATCTACAGACATGATGGTAGCCCTAAATAATTGGGGGATTATCAATTACTCCTGGGCAGGTTGAGCCAATATAATAAAAATCATAATACTATCTAAATTAATTTAGTTATTTGGTGCCATACCAAACAACCAGAGATTTACTTCAAAGAACTAAAAAAAAATTCATATGGAAGCCCTAAAGGTCAAGAATCTCTTGGGAAATAATGAAAAAATAAAGTGAGAATGAACAAAAGGAGCCTAATGGTACCAGATCTCAAACTATATTACAAAATAGTAATTATCAGAGCAATTTGGTAATGGTTTAAAAAATAGAGAGTTTTATTAGTAGAATGAATTGGGCGCAAACCATATTGAAGAAAACAAATCTAGTAGCCTTGTGTTAAAAAAAAAAAAAACACAAAGACTCTAGCTCCTGGGGAATAAGAAATCACTATTTAATGAAAAATTCTTGGAAAATTAGACAGTTGTGTAGAAGAAATTAGGTTTAGACCAATACCTCACACATTCTAGATAAGCTCCAAAAAGATATATGACTTACATATAAAAGATCACATAATTAATAAATGAGAGAAATAAGGAAGAAATTATCTATCATATATATATGTATATATATATATATATATAGGATCTGAGAAGATAAAATAACAATTTTGATTAAATAAAATTTAGAAGTTTACTTGAATAAAATTTAATGTAGTTAAAATTAAAAGGAAAGCTGCCAAGTGGGAAATAACTTTGTAGCAAGTTTCTCTGACAAAGGTCTCATTTCCAAGATATATAAGGAACAAATTTAAATTTATAAGAATAAGGGCCATTTCCCAATTGATAAATGGATAGGATAAGAAAAAAGTTCTTGAGAGAAGAATTTCAAGCTATCTTTAGTCATATAAACAACTCCAAATTACTAATAACAGGAGAAATGCAAATTAAAGCCATTCTTATGTTCCATTTCACACCCATAAGATTGGCAAAGATGACAAAAATAAAAAAGAAAATGACAAATGTTGGAAGGGCACATTGATGCACAGTTGGTGGAACTGTGAATGAATCCAACAATTCTGGAAAACAATTTGGAATTATGTCCCCAAATTTAGGAAATAGTGTATGCCCTTTGACTTAGGTATACCACTACTAGGCCTAACCCTAAAGAGATTTAAAAAAAAAAAAGAGGAAAAGGTCCTCTCTGTAGGGGAAAAAAATCTATACCAGCTCTTTTTTTTTTTTTTGGCAAAACCTCCCCTGGAAATTAAGGGGTTCTCATCAACTGGGAAAGAAATAATGGTATATGAATATAATAGAATATAAATATGCTATAAGGACAAGATGTTTTCTTTCTTTCTCCCTTCCTTCCTTCCAGTGGGAGCAGGAAGTGGCAGGGAGAAAAGACATAAATGCTTGATACTTGAAAAAAATTAAAATTAAAAAAAGATTATCTCAATTTTTCCTGAATATATCTTGTTCATTCTTTATCTTCTCCTTGTGACTGTGAATTCCTTGAGGGCAGGGACTGTCCTCTGCCTATATTTATATTCTCAGTGCTTAGTTCAGTGCTGGGCACATAAGAGATGTTTAATAAATATTTATTAACTTCATTTGACTTTCAACTCACATTCACATACAACTCAGAATCCCTAGGTATTCTTGAGATTTTTATGAATGATGTTCAGAGAATACATTCTCATTTAACATTATCTAAGATATTTATTTTAAAGAATCCTCAAGCCCTAGAATTTTCCCTTTTCCTATTAATCCAGCTTTTCATCTGGAGTAACATGATAGGAGAAGATGACTTTGGTTTAGAGATGGTGGAGAAAAAAACCCCAACAACAACAAAAAACTAATATGAAAGAAAAATAAAAAAGTTTTTACAAGCATTTTTTTAAACCCTTTCTTCTGTCTTAGAATCAATACTATGTATTGGTTCCAAGGCAGAAGAGTGGTAAGGGCTAGCCAGTGATGGGCAACCTTTTGAGCGTGGTGTGTCAAAATTCGCCAAAAAAACCGAGCATAACTTGAGTGATGTGTCACTTTGAGAAAAACCCCCATAATTTTGCAATATTTATAGCTTAAATAACAAAAATGTAATATATAACTATATTTAATAAAACAAAAACTAATTATTTAACTTACCTGCTTAGTGACTTCTTTGTGCATTTGTCATTCAGTTTCTTTTGTTGGTCTTGATATTATTTAACTTGTGTGGGGTGCCATGAAGATAAGTGAGGGGGAGAGGGAATTCTTTAACTAACCAGCTTATTAGTGACTGTTTTGTTGCTGAATTTCATTGACTAAATCTTCAATCCAAGGTTCGTATTTTGAACACTTCAAGCCCAAGCAAATGTTTCTAACTTCATCTGTTAATCTGTTTCTTTTGTTGGTTTTGATATTATTTAATGCTGAGAATAAGGTCTCACAAAAGTACGAAGAGGGAAAAATTGTGAGTAATGCCATTGCTATATTTTTCAGGGTGCTAAAAGTGTCTGGTAATCTGTTCCAGGCCCTCCTCCTTTGCATGTAAGTGGGTCTTCCCAGCCCAATCTTCCTCTCTCTGGGCCCGCCCCTCCCCAGCCAGCTAGCCTGGGGACACTGCAAGAGCAGCTACTAACAGCCAGTCTGTCTGCCCATGTGCACTCCTCCTCCCCACCCTCTTAGGATCCCCACAAGCTCCAGCTGCTTGGCATGTGGTGCCCACCGCTCACCCTGCCCCCTGCCCCGGTGACCAGCTCCATGGAGCACCCCTCCCCCCACCTCATGCCAGCCATGGCAGCAGCCATGGCTGTGGGTGTGCAGCTCCCAAGGCAACTCCCAGGTCCCAAGGCATGTTAAGCCTACATGTGTCCACATGTTATAAAAATGGCTATATGTGTCAGTGCTAACACACGTGTCATAGATTCACCATCAGGGGGCTAGGCAATGCGAGTTAAGTGACTTGCCCAATGCCATACAGCTAGGAAGTGACTGAGGTCAGATTTGAACCCAGGACCTCCCATCTCTGGACCTGACTTTCAATCCACTGAGCCACCTAGCTGCCCTGTATGTACCAAGCATTGTGTTAAACAATGGGTATACAAATATAAAAGTTAAAAGTTCTATCCTCAATGAACTTACATTCTAATGGGACAGCTAAAGGGGTTAGAGAAGGGTGTTTTGGTTGGGAAAGTTACAGAGATATTGAGTATAGCCTTAGGAGAGCAGACTAACAGGCTTTTCCTGCAGCAATGGTATCACTGATTTGATTTTAATACTAGAAGTAGAAAGGCATGTAGCAGGGCAGCATAAAGAAGGCAAGGAAGCCAGAAAAGGATTGATTGTCAGGGGAGTGAACTGCAGTATGGCTGGAGCCATATATATATATATGTAGTAATATAGTAGCTACATAATGCACTCACCAATCACTAAAATGGAACTCCAGGAGTTCCATAGATGAACAAATGGAGAACTCTATTATGGAAGAGTATAAGCATATATATTTTCTTCCATAATTTTCCTCTTTTCTTTTTTATCTACCCTTACCCCTTCTCTGGGCAGCTAGGTGGTACAACAGATAGAGAACTGGTCCTGAAGCAAAATCTGATCTCAGATACTAGCTATGTGACTCTGGGCAAGTCACTTAATCCTATTTGCTTCAGTTTCCTCATCTGTAAAATGAGCTGGAGAAGGAAATTGCAAATTATTCCAGTATCCGTGCCAAGAAAACCCCAGACAGGGGTCATGGACACAACTGAAATGACTGAACAACAACAGAAACCCCTTCTCTATTTCTGCTTTTTAAAAATTTTGTTTTTACTATTTGTACTTCATTAAAGTACTAATATAACCTATATAAGACTTTGCTGTTTTGGAAGTTGGGGAGATAGAAAATCAGAATCATAAAAAGTTAGAAAAAGTTGTTAAAATTGTTACTACACATAACTAAAAAAAAGAAAAATTTCATTTTTATTTGTTTTTCTTTTGTTACATTAAAGTTTCCAGGTATCTTCCTCCCTTCTCCCTTTCCATGACCTAAGGAAGACAGCATTTGGCCAAAAAAAAAAATGTATGTGTAAAACTATGTCTTATTTGTTTCTTTTTATCAGTTCTTTCTGTAGAAGTGGACATAACATAAGTCATTCTCCAAATAATTGTTCTGTTGCTTCATAATGTTCTCTTGGTTCTGCACATTTCACTCTTCATAATTGCATGTAGCCCTTTCCAAACTATTTTTAAAAAATTACTGTTGAAGAAGTTTTGAGGGCAGAAACAAGATGGCAGAGGAGAAGCAGGGAAAACTCCAGCTGTTATGAGAATCATCTCCAACCAACCTTAAAATAACACCTAAAAAATATTGGAGTGAAAGAACCAACAAGGAGTTGGAGTAAGGCAACTTTCATACAGAGAACAACTTGAAAAGTAGGCAGAGAGCATCTGGGTCACTGCAGTGAGAGGAGCATAGCCTGCAGGAGGCAACACCAGGGAGTACTGGGGCAAGTCAACAGCAGGTTCCAAAATCCCACATCTACTGTTCCAGGTTCTGAATCTGAGTCCAAGTCAATGTTGAGACCCTGAGACCCTGCCTAAGCCAACAGCAGTGGAACACCGCCAGGGGGGCCCTTTTAAGTTCCAAGCCCCCGTCCAAGCCTGCAGTAAGGTCCTGAATTCCAATTCAAGACAGTCACAGAGCACCCCTGATCTGTGTAAGCCTAGAGTCAGGTCAGGAGACTTAGCCCAAGCCTGTAGTGAGGGCTTGAATCCCAACAAAGGCAGTACATGGCATACCTGGCTTGTGTAAGCCCAGAGAGAGGCCCAGAGCTCCTACCCAAATTCAAGGCTAACTTATGAGCACCAGGGCAAGGCAGTCCATACCATGCTTGACCGGATCAAGCCCAGAATGAGAACAAAAGCCCCTGCCCAAGCCTGAGGCTAGACTCTGAACCCCAGCACAGAAAAAGATGGAAAGATTTGCATGAGCTGATGCAGAGTGAAATAAACAGAACCTGGAGATTATTGTATATAGTGACAGCAATATTGTGTGATGATTATCTGTGAAACTTTGACTACTTGCAGCAAGGCAATGATCTGGAACAATCCTGAAACACATGATGGGGAATGCAATCCATTCCAGAGAAAGAACTGTTGGAGCCAGATAGAGACAGATCGAAGCAGAATATCTTTCACATCAGTGTATTTATGATTTTATCTTGGGGTTTTGGTTTTCTATGAGTGTGCTCTTACAACAATGACTAATATGTAAGCGTGTTTTGCATGATAATAATTTTTTTAATAAATAAAAAATAAGTTAAGTCACCACTTCCCATCTACTTATCCAGACATACAATCTCAGTGATCCAGGCATTCTAAATGCTTGTTTATTTACACTGGGCATTTCTCCCCCCCCCACCCCCCCATACACACCCTCACATCTCACATCCAATCAGTTGCCAAGTATTGTGTATTGTGAATTTTAAAATCTCCATCTTGCTTGGTCTAGCACCCAAAATTGTGCACACCCACACTACAAGGGCATGTGCTAGTCAATGACAAATCAGAAATAACTAACTGCCTACCTGGGCTGTCCTAAGCCAAGCTTGAGCCACCATTGGCACTTGTGAGGCACAGGAAGTGAGGTAGGGAACAGCCTCGGAAATTCACTCACTTCCTGTGGACAGGGCTAGACAGGAGTCCGTGCTAGGAACTTGAGGAGGAAGGAGGCCCGCAGACAGCTTCTTTTCAGATCGGTCAGGTGAGTCAAGGACTGATTTCTTCTCTACCTTGGCCCTTTGGGCCTAATCTCCCTCTGGCTTGGCCAGAGGTTGAGTTAACCCTTTTTCCCTTTTCTTCTCTCTCCTTCTCTCCCTCTCCCCTTTTTATTACTCCCATTTGATTAAACCACCATAAATTCCATCTGACTTGAGTGTTTCATTTTAGGAATTTCATAAGTAAATTCCTTGGCAACCATAGTTTTAATATTATAACAATCTTTAAAGGTGATATTTTCACTACAACAGTATTCTTCCCCCATGATCTAACTAAAATCCATCCTTTTCTTCCTATTTATATAGCCATTACTATCATTCAGGCCCTCAATACTTCTCAATTAGAATATTGCCATTCATTCTACTCTCTAATAGGTCCACCTGTCTCTAGTCTCTCTACTCTGTCATTCATTCTTTGTTGACAAAATGCCATTCCTAAAACACAGTCACAACCAAGTCCTTCCTTTCCTCAAGAAGTATCTTTTTGGGGGGCAGCTGGGTGGCTAAGTGGATTGAGAGCCAGGCCTAGAGATGGTAGGTCTTAGGTTGAAATCTGGCCTCAGCTACTTCCTAGCTCTGTGACCCTGGGCAAGTCACTTGACACCCATTGCCTAGCTCTTACCACTCTTCTGCCTTGGAGCCAATACACAGTATTGACTCCAAGACAGAAGGTAAGGGTTAAAAAAAACCAAAAAGTTTCTTTTCTTTTCTTTTCTTTCTTTTTTTTTGTATAACCCAGTGGAAGTGCTTATTGGATCTGGGAGTGGGGAGGAAAGAGGGGAGGAGAATGAAATATGTAAACATGGGAAAATATTTTTAAAATTAAAAAGTGTCCTGTTAATGGAACAGTCAGGAGGTCATATCAAAAAGTACATTGGCGGAGAAAAAAACTAGAAAGATAAAAGGGAGTTATGTTATAAAAGACTTTGAAATATGGACAGGAAATTATATATTTGATCCCGAAGATGATTGGGGACCAAAGTAGTTTGTTGTTGAATGTGAGGAGGGGAGGCCAGGCTTATACTTTAATAAAATCACTTTGGTGGCTGAATGGAGGATGAATTGGAGTGAGGAAAGAGTTGAGGAGGTCAGAGTCACCAGCAGCCCATTGCAGAAATCCAGGTGGGAGGCAATGAGAGCCTACATGAGGGTGACGGCAACATCAGAATAGGGAAGGAGGCATATTCAAGAGATGTGGTGAAAGCAAAATGGACTGGCCTTGGCAACAGATTGGATATAAGGGGTGAGAGATAGTAATTAAGGATGACATCTAAGTGGCAAGCCTAATGGACTGAGAGGATGCTGATCCTCTGGACAGTAATAAGGAAGAGGGCAGGCGGTGGGGTGAGAAGTGAGCTTGGTTTTGGACATGCTGTGTTTAATAATCTACTGGGTATCTAATTCAAAATGTCTGAAAGGCAAAGAGATACCAATTTGAAGGTTAAGGTTGAAGAAGCAGAGAGGTTAGAACAGGATAGGTAGATTGTCAGCAAAGAGATGGTAATTAAATCTATGGAAGCTGATGATACCACCAAGTGAAGCAGTGTAGAGGGAGAAGAGAAGAGGGTCCAGGACAGAACCTTTAAGGATACCTATGGTTAAAGGGTATGATCTGGATGAAGATTTAGAGAAGGAGACTGAGGAAGAGGGGTGGCAAAATGGGCAGGAAGAGAACCAGGAGAGTGGTGCTCTGAAACCTAGAGAGAAGACAGTATCAAGGAGGGAAGGATGTTTAACAATGTCAAAGATTGCAGGCACATTAAGAAGGATGAGGATTGAGGAAAGGCCACTATATTGTTCCCCATTCCTCAAACACCCTTCCTCTTCTCAGCCTCCCCAAATTCCTAGCTTCCTCCAAAGCTCAGCTCAGTTGCCATCTCCTGCAGTAGATAGATAACTACTTTCTCATTTACTAGTGATTTTCCCTGGAAAATGGTTTTGTATTTTCTGTATGCCTCTTGTTTCTTCTTAATAGAAAATAAGCTCCTTGAGGGGAGATATTTTGCTTTGTTTTTTGTCTTTGTTTCCCTAGTGCCTAGTATGGCACCTGGCATTTGTTATTGTTCAGTCACTTTCATTCATGACTGATTCTTTGTGACTCTATTTGGGGTTTTCTTAGCAAAGATACTGGAGTGGTTTGCCATTTCTTTCTCTGGCTCATTTTACAGATAAGGAAACTGAAGCAAATAGGGGTAAGTGGTAGGATCACCTAGATAGTAAGTGTCTGAGGCTGGATTCGAACTCAGGAAGATGAGTCTTCCTGACTCTAGGCCCAGTGCTCTATCCCTTGTACCACCTCGAAGCCCCTATCTGGCATTAGTAAGTGTTTAATAAATGCCTGCTGAATTAAACCAAGCTGAATTGCATTGCAATGAACTGAATTCTCCTCTCGCTATAGACACACTAACTTCTTGCTGTGGAGTGGCTATTCTGGATCATGGCTAGGACCCTGATGGATTTTGACTAGGAAGTGGCATCTGTAGAGGTCCAGTATCAGACTGGCTGCCTACCCATGACTTGAGGAGCATATCTGTCTGCTAAGGGAATCAAGTTTTCTCCCTCTCTCTTGCTCTTCTTGCTGAGCATTAATTTATGAAAGATGCTGAACCATTTTCTATATCTGGCTTGTGCTTCTATTCCCACCCCTTCCTCACACTACCCCTCCCAGCCAAAAATAGAACTAAAAGATCAGTTTTTAAAAAATGCACATTGAGATCTTAGCTGACATCAAGCATTCCTCTGATTCCCTGAGGACACACCACCCTTTCAAGGCACAGATACCATCTCAAAGTTCCATCCCTTTTCATTTCACATCAAGGTCTCTGAATGTCTGTTCTCTCTCCTCTTGTCTATCACTTATGCCTATCTGTACTCCCATCAGTCTATCCCTCAGCAAAATTTGTCAGCCCTCTTATTAATCCCCATTGACTTTAGCCTTCAGGGAACTGCTTTCATCCCCCTTTGACAGAAGCCTTCATCCACCTAGGCCACAAGTGAAATGCTCTCAATACATCTCTGTTCCCCAGTTGCTCCATATTTTTCTCTTTCCTGACTCTGAAGATAGCTGTGCATACCAAGGCAGGTCTCATCACCCCTATTCTGTATTTTTCCTGTTGAAACCACAAATCAAGACATTCTGATTCTCCCCCGACCCTTCAAATACTGGACATGCTCCAAGGCAGCCAGCAAGATATTTGTTTAAACAATCAGACAATGACAGTTTGTGCTTTATTTTAAATCCAAGATTCTCATTTTCTCCTAAGAGCAAAAGTAGTAACTTGTCCAGGTTCATAAGAAACTGAACTAGCTGAGTTATGAAACTGACATTCCACATATCTTAATGCAATTTTTAGAAGGGGAATTTAATAGAATCATAATATTAGAAAAGGAAAGGATCTTGGGGACCATCCCTCCATCCCCCTCACTTTACAGATTTTGTGCTATTGAACTAATTCTCTTTCTTAAGCTTCAGGGCATATTTCAAAGAATCATAGCTTCATAGATCTCATGCTTGAAGGAACTCAGTTGAAAACAATCATTTCAAAAGATGAAAAATGAGAGGATTAGAGAAATTGTTTACTTGTCCAAGATGACACATATAGTGTCAGAGGCAGGATTTAAACCCAGGTCCTCTGATTCTAGAACTAATTCATTATATCATGCTGCCTCCTATACTTTCTTTACTGAGGTAGGTGGGTAGTGGTGGTGGGCATAACCCAAGATTGAGAGCCAGAAAGCTTATGTTCTAGTCTTTAGGCAAGTCACTTCTCATCCATGGGACTCTTTTGGATTTAGGTCATTTCTTAAGGTTCCTACAGCTTTCAAATTCTGTGGTTCCACTGCTCTGAGAGATTACCCAGTATTTAGGCAGAGCTCCATGCTTAACCCATTCTAAGACAGGTTTTAAATCTTCGTTGATGTTCATATGCAATCATTTTTCTTATAGTTTCATTGATATATTTTGTTTGTACATCACATACATTTCATAATATAGCCTGTCTTCCCCGAAATCATCCCTTGTAACAAAGAATTTAAAGAGAGGAAAACAAAATAAACAACATATTAATCAAGTCCAAGTTTCACACCTGTAGCACCCCTCCACCTTTTCAGAGAAGGTGGGGTACATTTTCATATCCTTTCTTTGGAGCCTCACTAGGTCATTATAATGTCTCAGCATTCAGTTTCAATTACTTATTGCTGTCATTTCCATTTACACTGGTATATTCAATTCAATTTTATTTTCCTGGTTCTGCTTATTTCATTCTGGAGGATTTCATATTAGTGTTTCCATTCTTCTCTATATTCCTCATTTTCATAATTTCTTGCATTTCAGAAATACTTCTTTACATGTATATAGGACAATTTGTTTAAACATTCCCTCACCAATGAGTGGTATGTTCATTTCCATATCGCTTTATTATGAATGAATTTGGAGCAAGTTTTCAAATAGTTATTGATAGTTTACAATCTTGAGAACCTTAACTCCTTTAGTTACTTATCAGTTGGGGAATAGCTCTTGGTGTCATGTATTTCTTTCAAATCTCTTTATATACTTTTCTTATCAAAACTTTGCCTACATTTAATTTTTCCTCTTTATAGTTTTTCTTCTGGGGCAGCTGGGTGGCACAGTAGATGGATTACCAGGCATACCTTTTCTTATGGTATTACCTTTAATATTCAAGCCACATATCTATATTAAGCTTACTGGAGTATATGGCAAAACTATTAGTATCAATCTAATTTTTGCCAGCTTGTTTTCTACTTCTCACAGTGATTTTACATTGAATATAGCATTTTTCCCCAAGTAATTTATGTTGTGGAATTTTTGAAGACTGAGTTATTGAAGTTCAATTATTACTAATTCTTTCTCATGTAATGAGTTTTACTCACCTAGTTTTATAGTTTTTAATCACCAATTTAAGTTCCCAAATTTAATCATCAATTTCATTTACTAACAAATTTAATAAAAAACCTGAATTTTAAAAATATTGCCAAATGAATTTTGTGATTACTGCTTTATCATATAGTTTAAAGCCTGGGAGGACAATTTCTCCTTTACATCTACTTTTTCATTATTTTTATTGAGATTTTAGAACTTTTGTTCCTCTGGGTAAATTTTGTTCTTATTTTTGCCTAGTATGGGAATTTTGTTTCTATGGTACTAAATAAATAAACTAATTTAGGTAGCATCATTAGTTTAATTATTTTGGACTGGCCCAGTCATAAACACTGACTATTGTCCAGCTATTTAAATGGCTTCTTATTTCTTTAAGGATTGTTTTGTAATTATAGCCATATAGATATTGAGTGTTCCTTGGTAGATTGACTCAGGGATTTTATGTATTTTGGAGTTATTTTGCTTGGACTTCTATTACTTTCTCCAGGATTTTGTTATTACTGTGTAGAAATTATGTTGGTTTTGTGTGTTTGCTTTATATCCTGCCAATTTACTGAAGTTATTTGGCTTGATCAGTTTCTTTGTTAATTCTCTAAGATCTTCTAAATCATGTCTTCACAAAATATTTTATGCTTTTTTTGCTGTTGTTCTTTAATATAAATGAGTTTTGTTCTCTGTCAAAGGCTTTTTTCTGCATCTATTGCTATGATCATTGTATAATTGAAAATCTGTTATCCTAAAAAAGAACTATATTTCCTGGGAGCCCTCTGACTTCCTGTCATTACGTACTTCCTCTAGACAGAAGATATTAGGTAGGGACATGGAAGGTCCCATCCTCTTTGGCAGGATGAATGCAAGCTTGGTGGTGGTAAGGTGGGTGTTTGAACTGGCTGATCAGCCATGGGCATGTGGTCTTTATTTTTGTATCTCTTTATTTCTTGATTTCTAATGATCATTAATAAATCCCTTAAAATATAATATTTTTATTATTGAGATCTAATTTTAGTTTTTACATCATACAATTTGGAAAGTTTTTATTGTTAACATGATTAATGATGTTGATTGATTTTCTAAAGTTTCATCTCTGCTATGAATCCAAATTGATCATAGTTAATAATTTGGGGACTATATTAATATAGTCTTTAAAATATTGAATTAAACATTTTTGTATAAGAACTTACATTCTAAACAGTTCTAGATCTGAGTCAAAATAATCTCAAAATGTCAATGATGGAAAGATTAGTTTTAGGCTGTCTATCAAATAGACAAGATGTCACTTCCGAAAGTAGTCATCTTTTCCAGTGTCTTTGGCCCCATATTTACCTTGTATTTATTTCATACCTCTCTCCCTCTCCCTCCACAAAAATTGGGAGGAGGCAGCATTTTTCATTTTTATCAAAAGTTTGTATTTCATATCTAGAAATGTGATAGCTAATTGTTCCCAAGTTAACATCTAATATCTTTCTTCATTCACCATTTTGATGACATAATCAGTCTTTTTCACAAAACCATTCCGCTTCATGACAATTTGACTTTGGTACTAGCACCCAGCTTTCTCAGCCTAAAGAGAATAGTGAGGACTAGAGGAATCCTAAGACTCAAGGAGCACTAAGTCTCAATTTAAGTACTGACATAGCATATGGAGTTCTGATAACCTAGGACCTATCTACTTGGTAGTTTAGATTAAGATGCCAAATAAGCATGGATTTGTCTTGAAATGTAGAGTTTGGTAACCACAGCTCCATCTTCTAACAGCCATTCACACTTATACACATGCATGAATATGTGCACACATACACAACATTAATTTTGTATTTCAAGAACTTTGCTTATGTGTTTTTATAGTAAATCAGAGAAAATTGACTCCTTTCAGAATTAGTGGTGGGAAAAGTCCCAGGATACCTTGCCCCTGTTATTTTGGCTAATTCTAGGGTACTTTTCTCAGGTTCACTCACTGCATTACCCTTCTCTCATCCCCTCCCATCCTTAAGGCATTTAGATTTGGAGCCAGGGAGGTTAAGGAATTAAAACTTAGAGTAAAAAAATGGACTCAAATCTGATATCTTAATTTTACAAATGAAGAAGCAGAGGCCCAGAGAGGTACAAAATGAACAAAAGGTTTCTGGTCTTTTCATTCTATGACACTATTGTTTCCTTCCTTGCTCTCTCTTCTGTCTCCCATACCTCTAATTCCTCTTTCTGGATTTCTCCCTTGCCAAACCCAAAGATGAGGGGCACAGAAGTATTAAAAGGAGAACAGAAACTATGGCTGAGGTTCTGAGGGTAAAACAATTCCTGTTCTCTGTCTATACCTCAAATAATTCAAAAGAAGTCTCTTCTCCGTTCAATTTAACAAGTATTTATTGAATGTCTGCTATGGGCCAGACTTCATGCTAAGAGCTAGCAGGGGAGACAAAGTCAAGTGATAATCAGTGGGTCAAAGTAGAAAAATGGCTGGATCTGAAGTGGGGGAGCTTGGTTACCCCTATGCCAAACCCTGGTCTTCCACTGCCTAAGTCATCTTAGGCAACTTACTAAGATCTTTCTGATCCGAATTCTTCTCATCTGTGAAATCAGGTTTTCCTCCAAAAAACAAGGTAGGTGGGTCATAGGCCACTAATGCCACCCAAATGAAATGGATTCTGGCTCCTTGTGTGGACTTTCCTTTTCTTGAACACAATGCACAAGTATCTTTATTTTCCCTGCTTGCACAATATTACCAGACTACAGGTAATGTTTTTCTTTTCAGCATTTTTCTCAAAAATTCTCCCAGCACGGTGTGCTCTTCTTTAATTTTAATTTTTTTTTAAATTCAGAATTTAAGAAGTGCCAAATAAAATGAGCTTTTCACTATACATAGAACAGAAAAAAATAGGATTGCACATGAAACTATGATTTTCTACTATATATAGCTCGCTATTTTTAAAAAAGCAAGATATATCTCTTAACTGGATTGTCTGTATAGGCCATTTCCCTGAAAGAGAGAACTTGATTTGATTTTGTCTTATTTAATGAACCACTGCAACTTCAAGTTCTGATGACTTCCTGGCATATGCCAGACTTCCCAGTGCTTTGCTTAAACTTTCTTATTCTAATTAAGTTTTTTTTCCCCATTAACAAGGATTTGCTATCTCTCCTTGTCAACCATCCCTCATTGGAAGAGAGAGAGAGAGAGAGAGAGAGAGAGAGAGAGAGAGAGAGAGAGAGAGAGAGAGAGAGAGAGAGAGACAGAGAGAGAGAGAGACAGAGAGAGAGAAACAAAACACCTGGTTCCAAATATGCAGTCAAAAAGGACCAATTTCCACATCAACCATGTGCAAAGGTGTGTGTCTCATTCTTCATCTTAAGTCTCTCTGGTAGGAGATGAGTGAGTACTGTTCTTTATCAGTCTTCTAGAATTGTGGTTGGCCACTTATCCTTCTGAACCAGTATCCTTTCCCATGTAAATCCTCATGGAAAAGTATTAAATGAAGATATACTCTCTCTTTAAGGAAAACCTATGGAAAGTGGGAAATGGGATACTTCCTTTAGAGGAAAATGAGTAGATTTGCAGTAAGAGGATCTTGGTTGAAATTCTGGCTGTGCTGTCCACTCCCTGAGTAATTATAAGCAAATCACTTAGGCCCTTTTGGCCTCCATTTTCCCATCTGTGAAAAGAGGGGATTGGATTAGATGGTCTCTGAGATGCCTTCCAACTCTAAAACAATGATCATGTGAAATTTGCCATATCAAGATAAAATAGGAAGGTTTGAGTGACCCCTTCCCCTTCCCTTTCCATAACAAAAAGAATTCTTTGCAGGATGACAGCTGCCCTAGGGGTATCTAAGAGTCTCAGAGATTCTTTATTAGCTATTTGAAAGGATTAGTAGAGAGGCTAGAGAAACTTCAAGATGAGATATTAGCAACCATTGTCAACTGACATCAATCAAAGATAGAATCACAGAAAATCAGAGGTGAAAGGGACATTAGCAATCATTTAGTCCAAAAGATGCTTCTTTTACAGATAATGAAAATGAGGGAATAAAATGAATTGACAAAGACACAAAGTTAGTTAGCAAGGCAGGAAATAAGCCCTGGGATTTACTTATGTCATTTTAATTCCTTCACTGCAATTAAAGAGAAAATAAGATTGCATTAATAAAATTTGGACCTTGAAAACTTCTCGGAATATGTCAATTGCATTAAGTGAGCCAGTGACCTAATCTTACAGAGAGATTGATTAGCTTTCTACAATGGGTGTCTGAGATCATGTGCAAGGATTAATTCTTAGGCTTCAGAGATGGGAGGGAGCTTAAAAATCAACTAATTCAAATGTTTCATTTTGCAGATTAGTGAACTGAGGCCTGGAGAGGAAGAGGAAACTGCACAAAGTCATACAGATACTAAACTCTGGAGGTAGGAACTTGGATCTGAAGACTCCAGCAGAGATTTTGGCTTGACCTTGGACAAATCATTTTATTGCTTTGGACCTTCCAAATTTCTTTTATCTGTAAAAATGAAGAAATGATGTTTAAGGAATCTTCTATCTCCAAAAAAATCATAGTGTTTGAACACATTACCATAGACTCCCCTGACTTCAATTCAGTAGGCTTTTGGCAGTATTAACACAATGCATCCTATGACAATGTTCTGTGATAGTTTGACTTTTCAAGCCAAAATCTTCCATCTAGATTTTCACACAGTGAGCCTAGATGACTCATAAATTGCTGTGTGGCTTTGTTCAAGAAACTTAACCTCTCGGTGCCTCAATTTCATTCTCTAAACAAGGAGCAAAATAATGACTCCCCATCAATCACTCACAAAGGTCTATTTTAAAGGCAGATAGTGAAAAGAATGCCAGATTTGGAGCATCTGGGTTCAAATCTAGACTCTACCACTTACTAATGGTGTGACTTTGAGGAAGTAAGTTAACTCCTCAGTATAACCCCAGTATACCTACATATAAAATGAAAGGGTTGCACTAAATGACTCATGAATTTCCTTCCAGCTCTAAATCAATGAATCTATATTTTCAGATCTAATCAGCTCCTATGGATTTAATTATCATTTCAATTCTGATGATTCCCAAATCTATCTTGTCCTAATTTCTTTATCGATCTCCAATATGTCATTTCCAACTACCTTTCAGAGATCTCAAATTGAATATCCAGTAGACATCTTAAACTCAACATGTCCCAAACTGAACTCATTGTATGTCCCTCTAAACCTTTTTCCATTTGCAAACTTCCCTGTTACTGTCAAGTGCTACACAATTCTCCCAGATCCTCAGGCTTGAAACCTACGTGTCATCTTTGACCACTCACTATTTCTTATGCTCCATAGCTGAGGTTTTGCCAAGGCCTATTGATTTCACCTTTGCAACATCTCTTAAATATGCCTCCTTCTCTCCTCTGCCACTGCCACCATTTTAGAGCAGGTCTTTATCACCTCTCACCTGGACTACTGCAATAGTCTGCTGGTGGGTCTGCCTACCTCCAATTCCTCCTTCATTCATCCACAAAAGAGATTTTCCTAGCCAAAGTGATTTTTTTAAAGCTCATGTCTGACTATGTTACCCCCTCTCCAGTAGCTCCCAATAATTTTCAGGATCAAATTCAATGTCCTCTGTTTGGAGTTCAAAACCTTCCATAACCAGCCTCCATTCCTCCATCTTTCTGGGCTTCTTACACCTTATTCCCCATCACATACTCTTTGATCCAGTAACTGGTTTCCTTATTATTCTGAGCATAAGACACTCCATTTTCCTGCTCCAGGTATTTCTCTGGTTGACCCCCAGGCCTGGAATGCTATCCCTCCTCATTTCAGCCTCCTGACTTCTCTGTCCTTCAGGTTACAACTAAAATCATATTTTTTATAGGAAATCTTTCTTATTCCCTCTTAATTCTAGTGTCTACCCTCTATTAATTATTTCCTGTTATATATATTTTATATATGTATATATATACACATGTATACCTATGTATAAATTCATATATATATATATATATAAATTTTATTTGCACATATTTGCTTACTATCTCCGCCATTAGGATGGAAGCTCCTTGAGACCAGGGACTGTCTTTTGCTTCTTTTTGTATTCCAATGCTTAGCACAATGCCTGGCACATAATTAGTGCTTAATAAATGCTTATTGATTGCTAAAATGAGATACTTTATTCGATGCCAGCAATGGCTAATTTAATTATTGTTTCTGTGATGACATGATGCCCTTAAAGGGGGAGAAGTGACCTTCCCAAGAAGATCATATTTCTCTGATCTAGGTTCATCCAGGCTCTTAAGATGCTGGAGCACTTTGATTTCAGCCATGAAATACAACAATAAATCACACCCTAATGAAGTCTGTATAGGATTCCAAATGGGAAAGGTCTCTCCACTCTCTGAGAGCCCCACTGTAATAAACCCAAGTATCCATTGATCATTAGGTTGGTCCTAATAATAATAATATATAGCTAAATGCACCCAAACATGGAAATATGCTCACTGAACATTATTGAACACTACCACCTTGTGGATGACATAGTAACTTGCAGGCAAGATAGACCAAAACCACTACTAAGTACCCAACAAAAATGTGGCTTCTAGTTGACCATTCCCTTTTATACTGGGCTCTACAGCCCATTTGTTGTTGTTGTTGTTTGTTTATTTGTTTGTTCTGTTTCAGACCTTATAGTTATAATTCACCAATAGCCTCTTTGCCACAATGGCATCTCTCTGGACAGAGGTACTTAGCAGAGAAGTCTTTTTCAATATTCTCTAGGAGGCAGATACACAACAGGATGTTCCACTCATAACAATGTGGTTTTACAGAGTCCTAGGGTCTCTCTCTATCTTCCTTTTATGGACTCAGAAATATCTGGAAACAAATTTCTAGACCAATGCTGCCAGCTCCAAATCAGACTATTGTGACTTGAGTCATCTCCTCAGTCACAGAAAGGAAATTAATAACCCTGCTCTCTCCTAAAGTTTCTAGAAGGAGATGGAAGTACGAGACTGAATTTGGAGTGAGGAGTTCTTATACCAATTTTTCTATATCCTACTCTGAAAATTATTTAACTCATTTGCACCTCAGTTTCATCATCAGTAAGACAAGAAATTTGGATTAGATGATTGATAAAGTTTATTCTCTATGGGGTTAGCCCTAAATCCTGTGCAAGGAAGACCACTGAATAAAATGATTCTAAGATGTGGGCTAAGCCTTCCTCCTGACACCAAACCGAAATAGATTTTTCTTTAGCCATCTCCTTTATTTAGTAACCAGTAACGTCTAATACTAGGGCCATGGTGGTAAACCTGTTTCGTATGTCAGAGTGGGTGCTCAGGGCCACAGTTCATTACTAGAAGGCCAAAGGGATGCAGAGCTGGGCTGCTCCCTGCCCCCTGTATAAATGGAAAATTTCTATCCTTTTGACTTCATTTCCCAGCATTCTTTCCTATTCCCAAAATTCCCTTTTCCCTTTCTGTTTACCTGTGTCCTTTACCTTATGGGTTTTAAGCTGTAGGTAACACCTCTCTCTCTTTTCCAAGTGGAAAGCTGGTGAGCTCTCTCAGTTTCTCTAGCTTTTTACTTTCCCTTTGCTTCAAGTTAAATATTAATAAATATTATTAAATATAATACTTGGAGTATTGGATATTAATTTTTAAAATTTACACCCTTCTCCATGGGCTCCCAAGGACATTTCTCTCATCACCTGCCCCTCTAAAAGGTTTGCTATCACTATACAAGGGATACTAGGTGGCTTGGAGAAGAGAGTACCAGAATTAGAGTCAAGACTCATCTATCTTCCTAAGTTCAAATATGACCTCAGACATTTACTAGCTGTGTGACCCTGGGCAAGTCACTGGACCTTATTTGCCTCAGTTTCCTTGTCTGTCAAATGAACTAGAGAAGGAAATGGCAAACTACTCCAGTATCTTTATCAAGAAAACCCTAAATGGGGTCATGAAGAGTCACACACATTCGCTTGAACAACAATATGCCTATGCCTACACTTCAGAATTAATTCAGTCCAAATCTGTTCAATTTATTCTGACTCAATACTAGTCACATTCATTGTGCACCATGGAGAAGACATTGAACTAGAAGTAACTGGGATTTGCAGATGAGTAAGAGGTTGTCCTTACCCTCTTCTATATTATAGATCAGGGGTCCCTTGAGGCCATTTATCTGATCCCCACCACACTTCTGGGAAGGGCACCTCTTTCATTGGTGGTCAGTGAGAGGAGCACTGTATGTGGTGGCACCACAAAACACAGCATCGCTTACATACAGCACTACTTCCGGTGACATAATCCTTTGTGTGGCGCCTTGTTCTGAGAGTAACTGAATGAGAGCGAGGCATCATGCAAGGGATTATGTGGCTGCACAATGGAAGACGTCAGCATGGTGAGTGGCAATCTTGGGGAGGGATTCTGCACTGTGTATACTGCTGCCCAGTATAGTGGTGGCAATGATGATGTGCAGTGTGAATAGGGATTTGATTATAGTTTTTTTTTTTTAATAGTCCAGCCCTCCAATGGTCTGAAGGACAGTGAACTGGCCCCCTGTGTAAAAAATTTGGGGACCCCTGTTCTAGATATTAGGCACGTACAAAATAAAGATAATCAATTCATAACTGTTGTCTCCCTACTTAGACTATTATTCATTGAGAGTAGGGAGTATTTATTTTTTATTTTTTTTAAACCCTTTCTCTACCTTAGAATTAGTACTATGTATTGATTCCAAGACAGAAGAGAGATAAGGGCTAGACAGTGGGGTTTAAGTGACTTGCCCAGGGTCACATAGCTAGGAAGTGGTTGATGTCAGATTTGAACCTAGGACCTCCCATCTCTAGGCCTGGCTCTCAACCCACTGAGCTATCTAATTGTAAACTTGTTTTTTAAAAATATTCTGATATCTATGTTTCAATATAATTTTGATAATCTTATTTACTTTACTGTATTTATTTAAAATATTACTTTGATATGCATTTTGTTTTACAAAATGACAAACATGAAAATATCTATCATTTAATAATATATGAACAATTTATCTCATATTACCTGCTTTCTTGGGGAAGAGAGAAGGATGGAAAGGAGGTAGGAAAAAAACCAATGAGACAATTTTGGACATAGCTAATGTGAGAATTTGTTTCTTTTGGATAAACATATTTATTATCACTTATTACATATTTATAACAAATCATATATTATTATATTACATATTATATTATATTCAATATTTAAAAATAAATGGTAACTCATAAAACACCCATCATTTTGATAAGAGATCCAAAGTTTTTACCAGACTGTCAAAAAAGATCCAAAATATAAAAAAAGTTAAGAAACCCTAGCCTGACAAAATACTCAGCACATAGTTAGCAGTTTATTAATTCCATGTTTATTATTTAAAAAAAAAGGACAGAATTGTTCCTGCCCTCAAGAAGCTTACATTTTTCTGGATCTAGAAGGAAAGGACAAAGTACTGAATAATTCAGAGGAAAGTAAAAAGATTATGCTTGAGTGGGTGGGATGGGAATGAGGGTAGGAAGCGTAAAAGCCTGATCTGGGACTCTATCTAGTGAGCTTCCTTCAACTAAAAATATGGACTGCTGCATCAATAAAGCCAGCCTTCCCTGGTCCATTGCCTTCTCTGCAATAAAGTCAGCAGTCCCCATAACACTTCAGCACAATGCTCAGTGCTTCAGTAAACACAAAGTCTGCTCAGAATCCTTAAGCAGTGAGAAGAGACCACACTGGGAACACACAGGCCCTCTGGAGCACCCTGCAGCTCCCCCACCTTCCATCCAGGCTTTCGAGCCTGATGGTTATTTTTCAATTAGTCTCCATCTGTAGGAGCAGCAATCCCCTGGGGATGCACAGGCCAAAATGAGAGGCCAACTCAGCCAAAATCCAAAAATATCTCTACTGCAGCAAGCCAGTGATGGAAAAGAGGAAATATTCCACTGCAAGGACAGGAAGGCTCTAACAAGCAGCCCTGACACAAGCAGCATTCACCACTAACAGTAATAATAATAACTGCTTCACAAAGGTGGCAATCATCAAGAACAATACTTCCAATTAGGTTTTAATTAAAAGTTATTAAGAAAAGAGAACCAGCTACCCAAGTACTTCAGCGAATCAGCCCATCAGCCCCTATGTTCACTGAACCATCCCTCTGCATTCCCTAAGGACCCAGAACAACCAGAGCTCAGCATGGCTCTCAGCCAATATTTCAAGTTGCAGTGACAACTTATTCCTAGTCTTGCCAAGTCAAGAGCCAGCAAGGTGGCGAAGTGTATAGAGTGCGAGGTCTAGAGTCAGGAAACCCCATCTTCCTGAGTTCAAATCTGGTCTCAGACACTTACTAGCTGTGTGACTTTGGACAAGTCACTTAAACCTGTTTGTCTCAGTTTCCTTGACTGTCAAATGAGCTGGAGAAGGAAATTGCAAACCATTCCCAAATGGGTTTATGAAGAGTTGGACACAATTGAAAAAAAGATTGAACAACCAAGTCCTGGCTTAGTGCTTGACTATATTCTCCTGGTTATGGTTAGGTCATAAGTTGGATATAGGATGTGAGGTTCACCATGGCCACAGAGGCAAAGGACCAAGGTGGACCTCCCCACACGCCTCTCCTCTCAGGCTTTTTTCTTTTCCTTGGCCACCAAATCACAGAATGTCCAGGTTGAGGGAGTAGTTATTCAATCCAACCCGATTCTGAACAGAAGTTACCTCTGTGGTGTCTCTAGCAGCAACCATCCCAGATCCCCTTGAAGATTTCTAGGATTGGGAATTCACTAATTCCTAAGGCAGCCCATTAATGTTCATACTAACCTGATTTTTATCTCTGTTAAAAAAATATGCAGGGATCTGGGCTTGGTGATCTATGCCTATAATTCCCGCTACCTGGGAGGCTGAGACTAGTGAATTTCTCAAGCCCAGGAGCTCTGAGCCCTAGTGGCCAATAACAATCAGGCATCTGAACTAATTTCAACATTAATATGATGGGATGCTAGCAATCACCTTGTTAATTTTTATAGCACTTCAATATTTTGGAGGGAAGGGTTAATATGTGAATGTGTGTATAGGTAAATGTCCCAAGTATAAGATGGAAGAGGTGTGGCCAGATAGTAGTAAATCTGAAAAATATCTGGGGGGTTTAGTTACCTGCAAGTTCACTAGGATTAGTCAAGAAGGTGATATGGGAGTCACTAAGGTGAATGGGATCTTAGTCTGATTTAAGCAAGGCATAATGTCCAGGACTAGGGAGGTAGGTGATGGGCCCATTATCAAGATCTATATGGACTAGGACTGGTGTCCCAATTGCCCTTTACCTCACTACATGTTACTTAATTCTCTGTCCCCTTGAATACAATAGTTTTGAGAAAGGAATCATTCTCTTATTATGAGAGACAGACAGAGACCCAGAGACAGAGACATACACACACACACACACACACACACACACACACACACACACACACACACGAGAGAGAGAGAGAGAGAGAGAGAGAGAGAGAGAGAGAGAGAGAGAGAGAGAGAGAGAGAGAGAGAGAGAGAGAGAGAGAGGAGCTACATAAATGCTCATTATTTTAATTTTTTTCTTGTATTACCTCATCACTCCCCAAGTCCCAAAGTCCTAGGGGGCACCCCTGGTAACATATTCTCCTGTATATGCCATCATCTCTGAAAGTATCCTCAGGACTCCATCTATAGCCTAACCTTGGCTTATGTTCTAGATTCTCTAAACCATCTCAGTCAGACTTTTCCAAGGCTGTTCACATAGTTAGTGTCATTTGGAATGATAAGGCAGACAGATAAAAGAGAGGGAGGAAAGGAATAAAGGCTTATATCTGATTAGATAACAATTGTTTATCCAAGTCATAGCATTAGCACCTAGTATGTACAGGCAGCCTTCTCTGTACTGGAGATACAGAGACAAAATCAAGATTATATTTCCCCTCAAGGAAGACATTACATTTTACTAGAATAGCTTCTATTTAAAGGAGAGCCAAGAGCTCAAAGTGGTATATATACATATATATGTATATATATATGTAATATATATGTGTATATTTAAATCAGGAGAAAGGGAGGTGGTGCAGTGGATAGAATACCTGGCCTGGAGTCAAGACGATCTTCATTTAAATTGGCCTTAGACACTTACTAATAGTGTGACCCTGGGAAAGTCACTTAACTGCTCTTTGTATCAGTTCTTCATATACACACTTCAGTATGTTTGCTGAGAAAACCTCATGGACATGCCTTAAAAATCAAACAAATAGTACAGATAGTACACTGGAGAGAGCCCTGGGTTTGGTGCCTTGAAGATCTGAATTCAGTGCCACAAACACTTAGTAGCTGTGTGATCTTTGGTAAGCTATTTATCCTACATCAACCTCAGTTTATTCATCTATAAAATGAGGAGGTTGGACTGAATGATATCTCAGGTCTCTTCTAGTGCTAAATATTTGATTCTAGAATTCTGCGAAATGGATTGTAAAATGGAAATAAGTGGACAATGTAGAAATAGCTTTCTTTACCAGCAGATGGTAGCAGGGAGAAGTTTGATGGTAAGAAACTAGTAGAGATGCCCAGTGGAGAGGGAGATGTTCTGCCTAGCAGGGGGTAACAGAAAACAGCTACTCCTCTAGCCTTAGAGATATTCATCAATAAATAAACAATCATTAAGTGCTTACTATATGCCAGATACTGTGCTAAGCACTAGGTAAAACCAAGAGTCAAAAGAGAGTCACTGCCTTCAAGGACATTGCAATGTAGTGGGGGAAAACAACATACAAACAAATATATACAAAGCAAGAAATGTATAAGAAAAATGGGAAATGATTATCAGAGGGAAGGTACAAGTTATCCTTGTCATCTTATAGGTAGCCCTACAAGAAGTCCCTTCACACAGGCATGGTAATCATACGTGGTCCTGGTATGTGACCCTTTATGGATATTCCCAACATATGTGCTTTCCACATGTGTTCTCTAGTCATGTGTATTGTCCTCATGTATGCTTTCTAGCCACTAGTGATGTATTAACCATTGACAGACTATGGTGGAGGTGAATTTTTTCTCACTTTTTTGGCTATGGAAATTTAATGTCTTTTGTTTTGAATGAATATCTGCTCAAGCTAGTAATAGCAAACATGCCAGAAGAGACTTTGGAGTGAGAGTTGATCTACAAAGTAACTTGGTTCTATTACATGTGAAGGGTTGTACCTGGTGCTACATTAGTATCCAAGGCCATTGATAGCAAGCTGAGTCACATAGTCCTGAGACCCCAGTTGTATCTACATAGGAAAAGAAATTGGGTGTGGGAGGGTCAGGGGGCACAAATGGATTTAGTACTTAGGGGTGTGAGAATGAGAGAAGTAATACCAGGAATGGGTCAGTATCATTATGTTTTCACCTTCTTCAGAATTTATCCCAATCCTAGCCAGTCTCCAGAGCCTATTATCTGTGCATGTCCAGGCAAGAGAACTTCCTCCCATCAATAAATTAATCATGATGCTCATATTTTCATTACAACCTGGGTATTCCTAATCATGTTAGAAATCCATTTCCAGCCAGTGGTCACTTTTAAACCGACCTGGGATAAATCTGATCATTGACTAACATAAGGGAAGATAAAAATTTTCTGATGTCACAATCCTGATGGCAAAAGAATGATGGGCTAGTTGTTCCATGCATCTCTCTTGCATTTGCCACTTCCCTACAGGAATATCTCTACTAGGTGATCTGCTCTTTCATTTAAGCACCTTGTTCATTCCATTCTCAACAGTGGTTACTTCCTTTTATCTCCCTGTGATGCTGCTTTTCCTTCTACTCTTCACTTCCTTTGATTCTTACTCTTTCGTCATATCCAGATCAAGTTCTACAGCTTATCTCAAGCCTTCTCCAACCAATCTAGATCTCAGTGACCTCTCTTCCCTTGAAAAATAATATGCAAGGGGGCAGCTGGTTAGCTCAGTGGATTGAGAGCCTGGCCTAGAGATGGGAGGTCCTAGGTTCAAATCTGGCCTCAGCTACTTCCCAGATGTGTGACTGGGCAAGTCACTTAATCCCCATTGCCTAGCTCTTACTACTCTTCTGCCTTGGAGCCAATACTCCAGGATGGAAGGTAAGGGTTTAAAAAGAAAAAGAAAAATACTATACAATTGATTGGTTGTATCACTCATTTGTCACATATCATGTAGGGTTTAGTATTATTAATTATCTTTGTAATACCTTCTAATTATAGATTTCTCAAGGGGATGGCCTGATTTTATACTTCTTTGTTGTCTTTCAAAACCCTAAATACTATGAACTATATTTAGTACAAGTTCAATGAATACTTCTGGATTTGATGGTGTACATGTAACAAATATTTGTTGAGGGATTCCTTCCTCAACTATGGGTAGAACAACATATCCTAGGAAATGTTCAACCCCACTTACAGCATAGTGTAGTGGAAAGAACACAAGATGTGAAATCAGGAGTGATCTGGGCTTGTCACTTATTAATTATATCTTCATGAGCTACTCTCTTCAACTTTTCTGATTCTCTTTTTCCCTTGTCTGTAAAATGGGGGAATAACCAAATCCGAAGTACTGATCTCACAGTGCTATTGTGACAATTAAGTGGCCCAGTTTTGTAAATGCTCTATAAAAATCAACAACCTTTATGTAAACTTATCCCTTTGTGCATCGCATCTGAATCCTTTTATCTTTCACTCTCCATCCCCCAACTTTGTCATCTATAGTAGGAGGGGATTGGATTTGTTGGTAGCTGAGGTCCCTTGCAGCCCTTGAATTCTGTGAGAGTACAGGAATTTCCCTACTGAGGAAAGTACCCAGAGCCATAGTGTGTTGGGAGCCCATCCACTGCAGATTCCAGGCAAATGTCCTCTACCTGGTGAGGGAAGCTGCACAAAGAGGTCAAGTACCCAAACTGAGTGATGCTCTCTCCTGTGCAGGACTTGTTGATGATCTGAGGGGGATTGGACCATGCCTCTGATCCCCTCCTCTCCCCCTTCCTCAACACCAACCATTTCCAAGTCAGCACTTCCCCCCACCCCCACCCAGTTCCTCCGATGCCCTGGGGGCTATCTGTGGGTGACGCTGACATTTCATTCTGGTCGGAAGTCACCTGAAGGTTCAGCTCCTGGTGAGGCTTTCATCTAAACTGCCCAGGCTGATTGGCTCTTGTGTTGGGCACAGCATGGGCATGGGCTCAGCAGAGGCCATCAGTGAGGGAGCCAAGTCCAATCTTTTCCTACCAAGCCCAACTCTGGATTGCCATGGTTGCCACAACTGCGAGGGAACAGTTTTACTGCCTTTCTGAAGGCAGTTCAGGTTAAGTTACTGCATTCCTCCTCTCCTTGACATTCCCCACCACCATACACATACACACATACTCAAATACACTCACTTGTCTCTATGAAATTATGAAGAATGGAAAGAAAACTACCACAATTAATGGGGGGGGGAGGGTAATACCTCAAATGTTTCAAAATGTCAACATTTTTAAGTCCTCCTGGAAGAAGGTTGAAAGATGAGACAAGTTGTCTCTTCTCAAGGAACTTGTGGATGCAAGCAGAGTAGAGAAGAATATATGGTTATTCCAGAAGAAGCAAAAACATCTATGTGATTTGACAAATTAAACATTTACTCTAAGGAAAGTTTTGTGCTATACAGACATATAGGAATCTAAACAAGTTCTAATTATCATTCCAAACTGAACAGAGATAGATATGGCTAGTCTAGAAAGGCCTAGCTAAGGAGATTAACTTAATCTGAGCTAGGAGTTCTATAGAAAAACTAGAGAGGAGTTGCTCAGTCATTTTTCAGTTGTTTCTGACTTTTTGTGATTCCATTTGGGGTTTTCTTGGCCAAGATACTGGAGTAGTTTGCCATTTTCTTTTCCAGCTGAGGAAACTGAGCAAACAGGATCACACAGATGTATGTGTCTGAGGCCAGATTTGTACTCAGAAAGATGAGTCTTCCTGACTTCAGATTCTATCCACTTTACAATTTAGCTGAGAGGAGTGGAGACTGGTTAAGTAAGAAAAATGTCTAAGGTGCCCAATTTGACTAAAGATGATTTGCTTGATATAACAGTATAAGGTTTGAGTAAATAAAGAAAGGTAATGAGATAAGAAATTTTCTCTGTTGATAAAATACATGATTATTTAGGTGTTCTGATTTGATTTACTAGGTGGTCAGCAGGGACTTCAGTGCTCCATGGGGTTAGATGTTTTGGGGAAATGACAAAGCTATACTCTACAACAGAACTGAATGGGATCTTTCTTGGGAAAATGGTAACCTAGATTCCTAGGAACTCAGAGGGGACTTGAAAATCTTGCAGACTAGCCTTCTTCTGCAGAGCAAGAATGTACCAGGGGTGAATGAATCTATTTCAATAATTGTTTTATTTTTCAGGAGGATTTCCAAAAGAGACTTTTTCCACATTACATTGTCCTGGTAAAATGTTTCCTCATTGCTCCATCAGGCCAGCCATCTTTCTGTTGTTGGTTTCTATTATTTGTCTTTTCATCATTCAGTGACTATGGAGAGTAAATGGCTATTATTGAAGGACACAACCCACTCACAATATAGGCATATACATGCACATAGATGCTTCTTTGTTCAGAACTGGTCTTCAGTGCTGCTAGTCAGAAAGATCTGAATTCAAATCTGGCCTCAGGCACATGCTAGTTTTGCAAACCTGGGCAAGTCATTTAACCCTGTTTGCCTCAGTTTCCTCATTATAATATGTTAGAGAAAAGAAATGGCAAGCCACTCTAGGAGCTTTGCTAAGAAAACCCCAAATGGGGTTGGAAAGAGTTGGACATGACTAAAATGACTCAACAACAGCAACAATAAGAGAGACACATTTTAGATTAAGTGCAAGGAAAAAATTCTAGAAATTTAATGTGCTGACTTGCAAGGTGGTGGGTTCTCCATCATTGGCAGTTTTGTATCAGTGCCTAAGTGACTGTTTATGTGATAGATTTTGGAAGGAATGCCTATTCATAACAAATTGGACTATCCCTTCCAACTCTGAGATTCTGTGACTCCTATTAATTAGGGTGTATTATAGTTAACCACATATTTATAAACCACAAAAGAAAACACATTTATTAAGTACCTACTATGTTCCAGGCACTGGTATAAATACAAAGAGTGATAAGTTTCTACCAGTACAAATATATATATATATGTATATATATGTACATATATATGTTAGAGATAGATATAAAGGAGCACATATATAATGATATAGCATACAAACATAAATATTTTACACACACACATACACACACATATATACACATGAAGTGGTTAAAATACCAAATAGTTTGGGAAGGAGAGAACTAGGAATTGAGGGGTGGGACATCAGGAAAGGTTTCATAGAGAGAGTGGTGTTTGAACTGCTCCTTAAAGGAAAAGGGGCTCTCTAAAGGTGAGGCAAAAAGGGGGTCCAATATGGGCATGGGTAACAACTGGTACAAAGGTACAGTCAGAAGGTATTATGAAGGCCTAGAGCACGATGACTGTGTCTTTTCCTGACTCCTCTCCCTGTACTTCTCATACTGCAGGTATTCGACAAAAGCTTAGTGAATTATTAAATCCTTGCCATGTTCTTTCCACTAAAATATAAGGGCAAGAAGTTTCTCTATCAACTTTCCAAGGTCTTCCTCTCTCATTGGTTTGGAGACATATAAGCTAGGCCACTAAACTTCTAGAGCCCTTATGCTAAACAGGAAGTAGGGTGCTATTTGTTAGGAAAAGTGCCCCTGCTCTTAGTGCTGAAAAGATTTCTTTCTGGGTCACCAGAAATTAAAGTTAAGAGGTGAATAAATACATGGTTGGCCATAGAAGACAGGAAGCAGAGGAACTGGTCCCTGAAGCTCTGGCAGACCTACAGAGCCCGCACCCCTCATTACATGCATACCATGCCGCCTCAGAAATGACTTAGCAGCCAGCTTGCTGTTTTTCCAAGGTCAGTGTGGACACTCAGCAAATGCAAAAATGGGAAGCAGGTGACTCACAATAGAGCAATTGTTTTTAGAGGTATCAGCAGGTGCCCAGCCTACCTTGGGGTTGTGCTCCAGGCCCAAACCTGAGAGGCAAACAGCTAGAATTAGGCACTAATTAGGAGTTATGAGACCTGGATTAAATTCAACTCAATTCAGCAAACATTTATCAGATGCCTGCTATGTTTTTTAGGCTTTGTGCCAGGATTACAGAGACAAATCCAAAATCTGCCCTCAGAAAGCTTATATTCCATTGTGGAAGTCTGGGTTGAGTGTGGGGAATAACAAGTAGAGATGATATGAGATACAAAATATACACAAAATAATTTGGGGAGAGAAGGCACCAGAGCCTGGGAGCATCTTGTAAGAAGTGGTGAACTTTGAGGGAATCTAGGGACCTAATGAGATGAAAGTGAGGTAGGAGTTAATTCTAGAAATGGAGCCCAGTCTGTGTAAAGGAATAGAGATGGGAGATGGATGTTGTGAATGGGAAACATTCATTAGACTAGCATGGTTGGAAAGCAGATGCGTGAAGGACAACTGTAGCAAATCTGGAAACTCAGACTAAAATGAGATTGTGAAAGGCTTTAAATGCCAAACAGAGAGGTTAGTACTTTTACCCCTAAAATAAGAAGAGATCTTCTTGTGTAGAAACATGGTCTGATCTATGATATAGGAATATCAATTTGGCAACTGTATAGAGGAGATTGCAGTGGGAAAAGATTGGAGGTTGACTGACCAATTAAGAGACTATTAAAATAAAGTAAATGAGTGATGATGAAAGACCTGAACTAAGGGGGTAGCCTTGTGAGTGGCCAAATATGTCAAGAACACTATAGAGTCAAGTTGACAAGTATTTATCATGCACCTACTATGTGTCAGATACTGTGCTAAGCATTGGAAATACAGAGAAAGTAAAAAAAAAACTAATAAACAAAAACAATCCCCGATCCCAAAGAACTAGTGGTCTAATGGGAGAAACCACAACATATAGGAGAATTTAGAGGGGAGGTAATTACTGAGGGAAGCACTAACATCAAAGGGAATTAGAAAAGGCTTCTTGCAGAAGGTGGGATTTCAGTTAGGACTTGAAGAAAGTCAGGGAAATTAGGAGGTAGAGATGAGGAGAGAGAAAGTTTTAGGCTTGCAAGAAATGGGGAAATGCCCAGAGTCAAGATATGGTATATTTTGTTCAAGGAACAGCAAGATGGTATCTGTCACTTGACCAAAGTGTATATGTGGGGGAGAAAGGTATAAAAAGGTTGTAAAGGTAAGAAGAGGCTAGATTGTGAGGACTTTGGTAAAAAGAGGATTTTATATTTCCTCTTAGAGGTGATAGGAAGCCACTAGAGTTTATTGAATGGGAGGTGGGGTGAGACATGGTCAGATTTTTACTTTAAGATTAATCTGAGGGGGCAGCTGGGTAGCTTAGTGGATTGAGAGCCAGGCCTAGAGACGGGAGGTCCTAGGTTCAAATCTGGCATCAGACACTTTCCAGCTGTGTGACCCTGGGCAAGTCACTTGACCCCCATTGCCTAGCCCTTACCACTCTTCTGCCTTGGAGCCAATACACAGTATTGACTCCAAGACGGAAGGTAAGGGTTTAAAAAAAAAAAAAAGATTAATCTGATTCATAGCTGCGCCCTTTGTGGTGGCCAAAAATTGGAAAATGAGGGAACGCCCTTCAATTGGGGAATGGCTGAACAAATTGTGGTATATGTTGGTGATGGAATACTATTGTGCTAAAAGGAATAATGAACTGGGGGAATTCCATGGAGACTGGAACAACCTCCAGGAAGTGATGCAGAGCGAAAGGAGCAGAACCAGGAAAACATTGTACACAGAGACGGATACACTGTGGTACAATCGAAGGTGATGGACTTCTCCATTAGTGGCAATGCAATGTCCCTGAACAATCTGCAGGGATCTAAAAAACGCTATCCACAAGCAGAGGATAAACTGTGGGAGTAAAAACACAGAGGAAAAGCAACTGCTTGACTACAGGGGTGGAGGGGATATGACCGAGGAAAGACTCTAAATGAACACTCTAATGCAAATACCAACAACATGGAAATGGGTTCGAATCAAGAACACATGTGATAACCAGTGGAATCGTGCGTTGGCTATGGGAGAGGTGGGGGGGGGGAGGAAAAGAAAATGATCTTTGTTTCCAATGAACAATGTTTGGAAATGACCAAATAAAATAATGTTTAATAATTAAAAAAAAGATTAATCTGAGATGCAAATGCAGAATAGACTAGAGAGGGAAGAAACTTGAGGCAGAAAGACCAACCAATATTGCAGTATTCCAAGAATGAGGTGATAAGGGCTTGTACCAGGGTGATATTAAATGGCAGAGGAGAGAAAAGGGGGTATGTAGGAGATTTTAAGAAGGTAATAACTGGTCTTAGCTACAAATTGGGTATGAGGGATGAGAGAATGAGTGGAGGATGATATGTAGGTTACACACTTGACTACCACAGAGGCAGAATTGGCAATATGCACCAATGAGAGATATTAGGGATATGGAAGAGTTAAGGAGGATGCTGAGGTTGAGAATGTGGGTAATTTTTTTAAATGGTGTCACATTTAACAAAAATAAAGAAATAAGGAATATGGAAAGGTTTTGGGGGAAGAGGGATAATATGTTCTTTTTTGAATATGTTGAGTTTAAGATATATTTACTAAGTAACTGGTGATGTAGGAGAATAGTTCATTAGAGAGATTGGGGCTAGAGATATAGATGTGGGAATTAACTGCATAGAAGTGATAGTTAAACCTATGCAAGTTTCCAAGATCATTTAAATAAGTGTAGACAGAGGAGAAAAAGGTTCAAGATAGAGCCCACAGAGGACACTTATGCACAAAGGGTGGGAAAAAGTTGGTGATTCTGTGGAGTCTTAGAAGAAACAACTAGAACGGTAGAAGTACAATGACAAAAATATTAGGAAGTGTCTAGAAAGGTCAACAGGGTCAAATGCTACAACGGATTCAGGAAGAATAAATAGTAAGAAAAAAATCATGGGATTTGGCAATTAATAGATTATTGGTAGCCTTGGAAAGAGCAGGTGAGAGTGATCCTACATGTGACTGAACCTTCTGAGTCTCCATTTTCTCAGTTGCAAAATGAAAGTAAAAATAGTCATCTGTGCCTACATCCTGAGGTGCTTACCAGGAAAATGCTTTGTAAACCTTAAGGCACTATTTTGTCAGTTCAATTCAACAAACATATATGAAGCCCCTTTTATGTGCAAGGCACTGTATTAGCTTCTGGGGGACATAAAGACAAAGGAGAAATAGTTCCTGCCTTCAAAATGCTTTCTGAAAGAATTATTCTGCTGAAAGAATACACCATGTAGATATATAAATAGCATAAAATATACAAAAATAATTCAGGAGAGAAAGAGTACTAAGGACTAGAAGGTGGGAATAGGGATTTAGGAAAGGTCTCATTTAGAATGTAGCCCATGAGTGGAAGCTGGAAAGAACTGAGGGATTCTGAGTGGTGGAGGTAAGAAGAGAAAGCCTTTCAGACCTATGAAGTATGAAACATTGTGTATGGAGAGCAGTTAGTAGGTTAGTCTGGATGGAACAAAGTTCATAAAGGGGAATAATATGAAACAAGACTGGAATGTTGGGGGAACTAGATTGTAGAGTATCTTAAATACCAAATTGAAGCAATTGCTTGGTGCAGTGGATAGAATGCAGGACTTGGAATCAGGAAGAAAAAAAATTTGCATCCTGACTCAGACACTCACTAGCTATGTGACTCTGGGTAAGTCACTTAACTTCTATTTTCTTCAATTTCTTCATCTCTAAAATGGGAATAATAATGGTACCAAATCCCCAGGGTTATTGTGAGAATCGAATAAGATATTTGTAAAGCATTTACCTAACTTTAAAGTACAACATAAGTATTAGTTTTAATTATTATTATCAAAAAGACAAATTGGAACAATAAAAGATTTTTAAGTAGGATTTTTAAGTAGCTCCATGTTTTAGTTATAACAATATGACAATTATTATGCATGGATTGAAGAAGGGAGAAAAGCTGATCAGGGCATCTTCTATGATATAGGCTATGTGAGTGAAGAGAAGAGGTTGGATACAAAAAATATTGTGAAGGTAAGATCAACAAGACTTGGTGACAACTTGGATATAGGAAATAAAGGACAATAAAGAATCAAAGATGGGGAGCAGCTGGGTGGCTCAGTGGATTGAGAGTCAGGCCTAGAGATGGGAGGTCCTGCATTTAAATGTGGCTACAGACACTTCCTAGCTGTGTGACCTTGGGCAAGTCACTTGTCTCCATTGCCTAGCTCGTATTGCTCTTCTGCTTTGGAACCAATGCACAGTATTGATTCTAAGATAGAAGGTAAAGGTTTAAAAAAATGAATCAAAGATGATTCCTATGTTGTGAACTTGGGGGACTAGAAGCATAGTAGTTTACCTTTTAAAAAAATTATTTAATTTATTAAGAAAAAATTTTCATGGTTACATGATTTAGAATTTCCCTCTCCTCCTCCCATCCCTCTTCAGTAGCCAAGTTACAATTCCACTGGTTTTTACATGTGTCATTGATCAAGACCTATTTCCGTATTTATTGATATTTGCACTAGGGTCATCATTTAGAGTCTACATCCCCAATCATATCCCCATTGAATCAAGTGATCAAGCAGTGATTTTTTTCTTCTGTGTTTCTACTCCCACAGTTCTTTCTCTGGATGTGGATAGTATTCTTTCTCATGAGTCCCTCAGAAATGTCTTGAATCATTGCATTGCTGTTAGTAGAGAAGTCCATTACATTCATTTGTACCACAGCGTATCTGTCACTGTGTACAATGTTTTCCTGGTTCTGCTCCTTTTGCTCTGCATCACTTCCTGGAGGTTGTTCCAGTTCCCATGGAATTCCTCCACTTTATTATTCCTTTGAGCACAATAGTATTCCATCACCAGCATATGCCACAATTTATTCAGCCATCCCCCAATCAGAGGGCATCTCCTCATTTTCCAGTTTTTTTTTGCCACCACAAAGAGCACAGCTATGAATATTCTTGTATGTGTATTTTTGCTTATCATCTCTTTGGGGCTATAAACCCAGAAGTGGTATTGTTGGATCAAAGGGCAGGCATTCTTTTAGTGCCCTTTGGGCATAATTCCAAATTGCCATCCAGAATGGTTGGATGAATTCACAACTCCACCAGCAATGCATTAATGTCCCAATTTTGCCACATCCCCTCCAGCATTTATTACTTTTCTTTGCTGTCATGTCAGCCAATCTGCTAGGTGTGAGGTGGTACCTGAGAGTTGTTTTGATTTGCATTTTTCTAATCATAAGAGATTTAGAACACATTTTCATGTGCTTATTGATAATTTTGATTTGTATAAAAAAATCAAGCCATTCCCCAATTGATAAGGGGGCATGGCAAGGGACATGAACAGGCAATTTTTAGATAAAGAAATTGAAACTGTCAATAAGCACATGAAAAAGTGTTCATAGTAGTTTCCTTAGAGAAATATGGAGATTCCAAAGAGGGATAGGTTTGCCAGAGGAGGTGGGGGAGGGAAAGAAGAATACAAATTTTGTTTGCAACATGCTTGGTCCAAGAAGCCGGCAACAGATTTAGCTGGAGATATTCAGACAGAAGTTGATAACAATGAACTGGAGTTCAGGAGAAATTTGGACTAAAGAGTCATCTTTAGGGAGATGATAGACCCTTGGAAACTGATGTGATCACCAATGGAGAGTATAGATAGAGAAGAAAGAGGAGTATAGGATAGAGCCTTGGGGCAATGTCCACACTTATGAGAAAGATATGTAATCTCTGGCAGATGAGATGAAAGACTGGAGAGACAGGAAGAGAAGCATGAGAGAACAATGTCATGGAATTGAAAGACAGTATTAAGAAAGAGTATGTGGTCCTTTACACCAAAAGCTACAGAGAAGTCAATTAGAACAAGGATGGAGAAAATGCCATTGAATTGAGCATTGGGAGAGTAGGTAACTTTTGTAACTATAGCAGAGGAAGAATTTTAAAATAAAATAAATAGATATGACAATAAAATATTTTCCCCCAGAAGTATAATTTTGTTAGAATAGGAAATTTCCACAGAAGGAAACCTGCCTACCACTGTAGATCTGTAATCTCTCTGTAATTTGGAAAACTAATAGGACCAGAATCACAGTAAGGACATGTTGGAGGTGAAAATTTAGGCCAGACCTTCTGGACTTGCAGGCCAGCTCTCTACCACTTTACTGTCTCTTCATTGATCATATGTATTTTTGATTACATATATTATTATATATTTTGATTATATATATTAAAAGATTTTGCACCAAATCAACATAACTAGACTAGGAATCAAAGCTAATTGGTGGAAGAATTCTCCCCTTAAATATTTGGATAAAATTCTGATATTCAAGGTTAGATTTTTCTAAGTTATTAAGCTATAAAACATATCCAGCAATCCTATTATAGCCAAGAAGCTCAAAGATGGAAGGAAAGTTCCCACATATGCAAAAGCATTTATAGAAGTATTTTGATGTTAGAAAAAACTGGGGAAAAAGTAGATGCCCCCCAAAACTGAGAAATGGTTCTATGGAGGGTATTGAGAAATGGAAGCATCAGATGTTTTTAAGAATCAGTAATGCATTTATTCACTTTGCTTGTTTTAAAAAGAGATTTTTTTTTTACAACAGCTTTAGAGAGACCAGTTAAGACCAGTGATGAGGTGAAGAATCAGATTGCAAGGAGAAGAAAGTATAAAATAGTAATATAAAGGTAAAAATTAAATATGATTTTTTTTGAGAATTTTGGTTGTGCAGTCTAGACGAGATATGTGATGATAGATTGAGGGGATGGTAGGGACAAGTGAATATTTTTTAAGGATGGAGGAGTCCTGAGCATATTTGTAGGCAATGAGGGAAGAACTAGTAAGTAGATAGGGAGAGGGAGAGACTGAAGAAAGCAGAAACGGCAAGAATGATTTAGGAGGTAAGCTCAGGGTCTACCACTTTGTCACAGACCAGAGCAAAGGAGGAGATACTAAATGACCATGTAGAGAAGTATTAAGTTGTGGAACATTTGAAAAAAGAGAGCCAGAGATGGCTAGGATTTTCTGAGTAAAATAAGAAGCAAGGTAATAGATAGAATGGTATAGAATGCATTAGAATAAAGGAAAAGGTCTAGAGTAGTCATTCTGTGAAGTGTGTCACATATTCAATCAGAGAATAATCAAAGTATTGCTGTGTATCAAGGAAGGCCCTGTTGAGATTAGATAACACATATTTGTAGTTACTTGTCAACCCAGCACTATAATTTCCTCCAGCAGGTTTCAGCAACACTTGAGTAGGAGTAGAAAAAGCAGATGGTAAAATTAGCCAAAGGACAGAATTTTGCAAGGCGTGACTGGTGATAGGGCAAAAGAAGGAATGGAATTAAGTGTTGATTACACTGCATAGCTGAACTGGTTAATCATAGGGTCAAGGCAAGGAAGGAAAGAAAGGCCAAACCAGTATAATATCAATGTTAGCTCTTATTTGAACATGATAAAACATAACAAGAGTACATATAATGTTGATATTTTGTGTCATTTAAACAGAGAGATAACATGGTGCAATGGAAAGAACACTGTCTGGAGTCAAAAGTTCTGGGTTCAAATCCTACCTTTGATGCTTATTGCCTATGTAACCTTGTGTAAATCAATTTTCCTCTCTAAATCTGTTTCCTTATCTTTTAAAGGGGGAGTTGGATTCTAAGGTTCCTCCAGTTTCAGATCTGTTTTCCTCCTAACCCAGTTCCTCATAGAAGATAAGAAAAAGTAAATAGATTAAGTGTATTATGCCATCCCTCTTCTTTGAAAGTTTCAGGAACTGATATTCCAAACCAGAATTTAAAGTTGAAGCTTGAGAGTAGTAATCAAAAATAGGCAGTTGGAAAATATTATATATATATTGCATTATAGGCTAGATAGCATGCTAAGAGCTTAACAAATATTACCGCAAATAGTGATGTTCTAAATAAAATTGTGAAGTGAACAAACATTTGTACTTCAATAAATGCCAATACCTCAAGCTAAAGACATTTCTCTTCAATGGTGAAGTTCCAAGCATCAGGAAAAGGCCCATAGTGGGGATATTTCTAGACAAATGGACTTTCTTTATTCCCATATATTGCTCCAGAGTCACTAGCTTCTTTTCTTAAGATCTAAACTTTCTGAAAGAAGCAACCATAGCTAACTGAATATAAACTCAAACAACATTCCACACTATGCATGGTAGAACAAACCACGGGGAAGTCAAGCAGACTGCCAGTTAGTCATAACATTGCCTAAGCATCTCCCTCACATAGTACACTATACCAGACAGGGCCATTAAGGCACTCATATGTAATTAGCAATATAGTTTCAAGCAGCTTTTTAAAAAAATCAGTAGTATTATATCTAAAGATGGCCAAGGCAAGAAGGAAAGTGTATCCCCTACCTAGAATATGAATAAATGAATATTTTTGCAAGTTTTTCATTATTAGCATCTTAAAATGTGTGCTATAATACTGAATTCTACAATTTTAGCAATTGTCATTGTGAATGGAGTATAATTTTCAAGACAGAGCCTATTCACCCTTACGACACTTAGTTTGGGTCTAGATGTGTAAGAATTTGAAAGGATTATCTATACAATTAGGCCAAAAAACAATAATTAAAAACCCCAAAATAGCCAGATAATTGAAGTATAGCTGGTTTTTTGCTTGAACTAGCTAGATAATGGCTTCCATTTCTCTTTTTGAACACTAAGCTATAGGCTTAAGAGAAATTTGTGAAATAATGACCTCTAGGAAGAAAAAGTAGATAATTTTGGCTTAACCTAAAGTTCTTTAAGGACAAATAAGAATAACTAGAAAGCCATTGCATTTTACCTACGAACATTGTCTTCTGTAAGAAAATGCAGGTGTTTCCATCGTCTTTACAGGGAGAAACACAACCATCTGCTCCTGTGATGTACTCTAAATTCTAGCAATTGAGCCTGGCAATTCTCAGAGAATCCAGAAGTTGCCAGTTTTCAAAGCATGTGTGATTCACTGTTTATGCTCACCATCATATTCAGCTTGTACAAATAGCACAGTTTATAGGAGATAGATTCACATACAATTGAACATCTCAGTGAAATAGACCTTTGGCTGTTTGTACAAATATTGTATCAGTGAATTGACCAGGACCTCTTCATACCAATTGTTGACTACAAAGAACTACTCTGTTTAAAGAACATCCATAGTGGACACTATCCAACAGAGCTTATCTATTACCAGCATTTAAAGAATACTTCCCAGTTTGCAAAATACCTTCCATTCATAATCTCTTTTGGACCCTTGAAATCACCATGTGAGTTTGATCCTACAGATAGTATTACTCTCATTTTAAAGATGAGGAAACAGAATGAGAGAGTTTAAATGACTTGCCCAGTGTCACAGAATTAATAAGTGTCAGATGCAGAATTTGGACTCGGGTCTCTCTAAGGCCAGAGCTCTTTTTGTTCCCTCACTTAGAACCAGACCTATGGAAGATCATGGAAAATAGGAAACTTGCCATAGGACTGTAGAAGACAGAATGTCCAAATCTTCAAAAAGAGAACTGGAGAGTATATGCCAGTGAGCTTGACTTTGATTCATGGCAAAATTCTGGAACACATTTTTAAAGGGTTTTTTAAAGCATTTAGAAAGAGAAATGATAATCACTAATATTCCAGAAGCCTTCATTAAGAACAGGCCATAAGGGGGAAGCTGGGTATCTCAGTGGATTGAGAACCAGGGCTAGAGATGGGAGGTCCTAGGTTTAAATCTGGCATCAGACACTTCCCAGCTGTGACCCTGGGCAAGCCACTTTATCCCCATGACCTAACCCTTACTGATCTTCTGCCTTGGAACCAATACACAGTATTGATTTCAAGATGGAAGGTAAGGGTTAAAAAAAAAAAAACAACAGGCCATAAAAGATTAATTTAATTTCCTTATTAAAGAGGATTACTAAATTAATAGATCAGTGTGGTACTATAGAGAGTATTTTTAGCAAAGCATCTGATAATCTGTTGTGGCATCCATATGTGGATACCATAATAATATAGCCACAAAGTTTAAGAATTTGATGAATGGCTGGAATAGTCATTATTAAGTCCATTTATATTGAGAGGGAGATCTACAGTGGAGTTTGGTGAGGATCTGTCCTTGGTCCTCTACTGTTTACTATCTGTATCAAAGATATGATTTCAGATATGAAGGTATGAGCTAACAGAGTCAACAATAGTGAGTTCTCCAAAAGGTCTCACCAAGCTAGAATATAGGACTGAACAAGATGAAATCTAATAAAGTTGTAGTGTGTAGAACCCCCTTCACCCACAGAACTTCAGAAAACTACTTGAGGTTCTAGGTACTTCACTGATCAGATTTCTCTTTGGACGTTAGCTCAATAGCCCCCAGTAATATGTTTCCTTTTATTAATCAATCAGAGAACACACTTACTTCAGAGAAAAAGCATGTAATGAAATCATATTAAAATGCAAAGAATAAGAGAGCATTTCCACCATAAATCCTATGCTCACTCTCCTGCAAATACACATACCCTCAATGGGAAGAGGACACATGCATAGGAATCACATGTGAGGTTTCCAAAGGTGGGGAGCACATTAGGGCAACTCACACCCACAATATATAAAAGCTACTTTCTTCTGATGGCATTGTTGCTTTCTCTCTGCATCTGCTGTCTACTGTATGTCAAATGTCTTTTCAAGAGAGCCATCAGTTATTCAACTACCTTTAACATCACCTAATACCCTGTCCATCCTTCACACGAGCTGTTATGGATAATAAATTTTTCCTTTGCAGGAAAAGGCTATGCGTCTTTCAGTCATGTATATTATTCACTAGGGGACGTTGTGGTTATTAAGCAGAAGCCTACTAATAAATTACCAAGCTGTTTGTTGTTATGGTTATTCTTGGGCAGTTCTCAAAGTCAATGCCCGTGAAGCTCCCCTCCTCAGTGAGACTATCCAGAGAAAGCAAATTTGAGGAGAAATCATGTAGAAGAGTAGTTAGGCATTCTTTTTTGTTCTAGAGAACCAGACCACTAGTAGCAGGTAGAAGCTACAGAGAGATAGAGTTTTGATTCACTATATAGGGAAAAAAAATTCCATATTCCCAAAGGAGCCTCGATTATCTTGAGTGGTCATGGATTCTCCTTTTTTAGAGCCATACAAGCAAAGCCTGATGACCACTTGCCAAGATGTCTTAGAGATAGTTCTAATAAATTTAGAGGGTTAGAGTAGAGACTCTGAGATTCTACATTTCTATTAAATGATAGCATAAAAAGAAATTTAGAAAATATTACTAAGGAGTATGATGTCTTAAGCTTCATAACTTAATACCTCATAGGCCCAAGTAATATCCCCAAATGAGACACTGCAAATGGATAGTAGTCACAGGTTGGACAAATTCTGGGATCTTTTCCATCAAACCCTGGATATATGTTCTGAGATGAGAGCAAATAGCTGCCTCAATGCCCCTCTACAAGCAATCAATCAGTTTCCATCACTTGTCCCTTATTCTTTGATTTACTAGATTATTTTTTTCTTGATAACATTCATACAAAAGTGGAATGGATTGCCCCAGGAGGTATTGAATTTCCAACTCAATGGAGTGAAAAGTCATGCAGCAGCTGAATTACTACTTATAAAAGATGTTGGAGAAAGGATTCTTATTCAGAACAAGAAAAATGTGAAAGGATATTGGAGGTCATCTAGTCCTACCTTCTCATTTTTCTGCTGAGGAGACTGAGCCTGAGAAGAGTCAAGTGGTTTATACCAGGTCACACAAGGAGCAGAGCTAGTATTCTAGCAAAGCTAGACAGAAGTTTGTATTAAACAACAACAACAACTTAGAGGGAGTAGTAATTGACTGCAAGCTCAAAAAGGGCTAAAAGAGGCAGTGTTTGAACCCTCCTGGCCTAACTCAAAATTCAGTGCTATTTCCAATAAACCTTCTTATATGGTAAGAATTTCAACATTCTGCTCTAGATCTGAGGGTTCTGTTAAAACCCTCAGTCCTTAATTATCTTCTTGATTCTACTAAGGGTCAATACTTGATTCAAACAGTAAATACTTAGAAAATCCTCAGTCAAGGCATGGCACCTTCAATCATGTTGACCTTTCTACTTGAGTGATAGAGAAGCAAAGAATTTCAGACTGATTCAAGCCTCTGAGGAATTTGCCAAATTTCTATAATGTCCATTATGCAGAGAAGAAGGACATTAACTCTCTTTTCTTAAAACTTTTGCCTTTTGTCTTAAAATGAATACTGTGTATTGGTTCCAAGACAAAAGAATGGTAAAGTCTTGGCAATGAGGGTAAAGTGACTTTCCCAGGGTCATGTAGCTAGGAAGTGTCTGAGATCACATTTGAATCCAGAACCTCCCATCTCTAGCCCTGGCTATCAAGCCACTGAGCCACCTACTTGTCCCCAGGCATTAATTCTTTATGGGAATTTGGATACTTTGTTAGGTAATCTGGGTAATACTGATGGAGGTATTAATTCAAAGACTGAATGATTACTCAGTCATAATGTTTTTGAGGGAACACATTTCCTCTGCAGGTTTGATTAGATGGCCTCAGAGATCCATTCCAGCTTCAGGAGCCAAGTTATGGGTTGAGTTGGACCAGATGGCCACTGAAGTCCCTTCCAGTTCTGAGATGATGCTATGACTGTTTCATTAATATGGCAATTCAACAACCTAATGGGAAGGCATCAGTGCCATTTTCACAAACCATCTGGACTATCCTAATTTTCTTATTTGTAAAATCTCCATAGACAAGTATATATATATGTGAAGAGGGTTGGTTTGGACAAACATTATATATATTATATTATAATCTTTTGTATATGTATATACATATCTATCTATCCATCCATCCATCTATCTATCTATCTATCTATCTATCTATCTATCTATCTATCTATTACTCTTAAATTGGAAGAGACCAGTAGGGTTATCAATTCTAACATCCCACACCATTTAGGAATTGCTCTGCATTCTACTTCTGATAAAAAGTCATCAAGGCTCTGCTTCAAAACTGCTAGCAATTGTGACCCCTTTACTTGACAAGGTAATCTGCTCAACTTTGTAGTATCTCTAATTGTTAGAATGTTATTTCTGATATTCAGATAAATACTACTTTCATGGTAGTCCTAGTTCACCCTTCTACATAAAAGTTTTTTTTTTTAAGCCCTTACCTTCCATCTTGGAGTCAATACTGTGTATTGGCTCCAAGGCAGAAGAGTGGTAAGAGCTAGGCAATGGGGGTCAAGTGACTTGCCCAGGGTCACACAGTTAGGAAGTGGCTGAGGCCAGATTTGAACCTAGGACCTCCCATCTCTAGGTCTGGTTCTCAATCCACTGAGCTACCCAGCTGCCCCCCTACGTAAAAGTTTTAAATAGATTTTAAGACTGCAATTAAATCTCCCAAAAGTCTTTCCTTCTCCATGCTAAAAATGCCTGGCTTCTTCAATTATTCTTCATATGATAGGGTTTCCAGATCTGTACTCACTCCTATTTACCAATATTCCTTTTAAAATATGGTACCTTAAACTGAACCAGTCCCCTGTTGATTGAGTGGGAAAATGACCATTACTTCCCTTGTTTGACACATTTTGCATCTGCTAATTTAACCAAAAATTACATGAGGTTTTTTTTTCTTGCCAGGTATCATTATTGACTTATTTGAATTTGTTGATTATAAGTCACAAATGTTTTTTCATCTCTTCCTACTAATATTTTTTATATTTTATATAATTAGTTTTACATTACCCCCATTTCCAAAAACATCACTCCTCACTCTCTTATGCAGTGAGCAATTTCTTGTAACAAAGATCTAAAAAGAACACCACCACCACAACCACCACCACCAACCCCCCCCCCCCAACAGTTCAGCAAAACCAACGAATGTATCTGTTTCTGGTAGTATATGTAATATGATTTGATCATAGTCCTCTTCACAAAGAATAAAGTGAATTTTATCAACCATTATCTTGGATTGAACTTGGTCATTATGTTCCCTGATATTCAGGTCTTTACAGGTACATCATTGTTGCCATGTTATATATTATTTTCTTAGTTCTCACTTCTTTCTTTACATATATCTTCTGATACTTTTCTGAATTCTTCATATTTGACATCTATTACAATGCAATATTATTCCATAATATTTATATATTACAACTGATTTAGCTATTCCCAAGACTTTATATATATATTATTCCCAAGCCATGTCTCCTCATGATTCCTCTCCTCCTGCTATTCCTGTACTTATGTAGTTATTTTTTAAAATTCAAGGTATTGCATCTTGGTTAGATCTCATCTTATGGGTTTTCAGCTTACCCTGCTGAATTTCTTTATGAGTCTTGATTTTGTTATCCAACAAATTAATGTTTCCTCCTGCTTTGTTTCACTTACAAAGATGATAAGTATGACTCTGGTGACTTTATCTAGGTTGCTGACAAAGAAAGTCCAATGGCATGCAACTAGAGACTTCCATATTGAAAATGATCCACTGAATAATATTTTTGGAGCATAGTTGTCTGACTTCATGTACTCTGATCTAGTCCATACTTCTTTGCCATAGTTATATAGACATTAGGAGAGACTTTGCTAAATGCCTTAGTAAAATCATAATATAACATGTCAATATTATTTCCTTATCTACCAACCTAGCAATCCTATTTTTTATTTATTTTTTTAATAATTTTTTATTTGATCATTTCCAATTCCATTTTTAAAAAAACTGTCCATCGTCCCTCACTGTCACTCACTAGAGAAAATGATAATATCTGCCTGCAGCAAACATACACACTTTCTCCCAACAAATACAAATTCTTGAAAACTAAGCAAAAACAGAATAGAACGAAAAGGAGAAAAATCAGAATTCTTGTTTTGGTTTTAAATAATCCACAGAAGAAGAACAATATTCTACAGTAGAAGAACAAGACATTCACATTCCAGTTTTGGCTCAGTCACTGATTATCTACATGAATCCAGATAAGTCACTTCTCATCTCTGAACCCCAGTATCCCCATCTAATCTAGCAGACTGGACTATAGAATCCTGAAGTCAGGAAGTGGTTTCCCACTTTTTCTAGTCTGAAGACATTTGTGGGGTGGGGATTGGAAGGGGAGGAATTGTTTCTCCCTTTCCTTTGAAATTACTGTATGTGTGTACATTTTGTATTCATTTCTTTATTTACATGCCCCTTCTATGAACAAAAAATAAACTCCAGGAGATCAGGGACTGTTTTTGTTTTCTGTCTTTGTATCTTGTTTGCATAGTGGGTTCACAGATCTAGAGCTGTCATGTCATATGAGTAATCATAACATCATGTCCCAGGGTGGTTGTGATGTTCAAATCAGATAATACATGGAAAGGGCTTTGCAGACCTCAAAATCCTATGTAAATGTTAGATGTTGTTGTTTTTATTGATAAAAGGGACTTTAAAGATCATCTGGTCTCACCCCCACATTTTAAAGATGAGAAAACAGAGACCCAGAGAAGTCAAGTGAATTATCCAAGGTTACTCAATACTTTTCTAGTAGGGGACAAAATTTGGAATTCAACTTAGATCTCATGACTTCCAAATTCTATGGTCTTTCCACTGCTTCAGTATGCACTTAATACATGTTTTATAAATGAATGAATTTAGGATCGCATTATGGTCATGGCTGTACTATGAGTATTCATAATTTGAGGAAATTCTTGATAAAACTACTCTGAATTAAGAAAAAAATAATGTTTTAAAATGAATTTTATTAACCACAACAACATCTACAGATATTTAGAAAGAGCAATATATATGCATGAATGACATTCTGTTGCATATATTTTCAGAGATAAATAAAGATCAGAATAGCAATGTATGGTATGCATATAGATTCTCTGACCCTTTCCAATAATATGATCCTCTTCAAGGGGACTGAAGCCCATGAGCTTGGCCCTTACTTCTCTCGGGGTCTTATTTACTCTAAGAGTCTAGAAAGTATTTGTTGAGTTCCTACTCTTCATTCAGCCCTATGCTACATGCCTCAGCTTGCAGCCTGATTCCCCTCAGTTCCACCCCAATTTCCATGAGGATGAAGGCCCAAGGCTCATTTTCATGGCCGAAATTATTTTTCATCTTGTCATGAGCATGTTGTTTCTCATCAGTCCCTAACAATGTGAGCTCTTACTTCTTTCAGTCCCCAGAGGCACCCTGGAAGGTTGTCAGATGAGATGCAGAATCTTAAATGAACTCAACTTGAAAACCCAAGAAAACTCTATTGGATCAATATTCCTTAATATTCATTGAGCAACAGGGAAAAAACAAACCCTGTCCTTGGGGAAGACAGGAAAAGAAGTGTAGAAGGGAAGTATAAGACATCTTGGTTAATGACTGAACTCCATATAATACCTTGCACACAATAAATGTTAAGGAAAATTGTGAGGTACATTGGGAAGCTTTGCTTTTGGGGTGAAAGGATCTGGTTTTAAGTTCTACCAGAGATGCTTAATTTTGATGTTAATCTAGCATTAAGTCACAAACTCTTTGAGCCCCATTTTCCTCATCTATAAAATGAGGAGTGTGGATTAAGTAGTTTGTAAGGTTCCTTTCAGCTCTAAACCTATGATCCTACCATGATTCTAAGTGTTTCTGGCATTAAGGTGACAGGAAGTGAACCACAGTTAAGAGACTGTTTTTGAAGTTAGTCGTTGGGGCAATTCGTAATGATTCATAATTATTATTCCTGATCTGTCAGATATTTGTCTTTGACTCTGATCTAACAAATACATTGTGAGAGGAATGGATGACAAGAGAAGCAAAGAAGGCAGAAAAAGTAGGAAAGGGAAGAGGAGAAAAATGATGATAAGGGTCATCTCTATAGTCCTCCTAAACATCTGGATAAAAAGTCAAGTTAGCCTTTATCTGGCCTTGAGACTATGCAAAATCAAATATTTTGACATGTTTAGAAATATGCAGATGCCCAGCCCTGGGTTTTCAGTTGTCTTTGGCTATACAGTGAAGAGTGTCAGGGTTAGAGTCAGGAAGACCCATTTTCTTGAGTTCAAATCTGGACTTAAACACTTACTATCTGACCCTGGGCAAATCACTTAACTCTTTTGGCCTCAGTTTCCTCATCTTAAAATGAACTGGAGAAGGAAGTGGCCAATTGCTTCAGTGTCTCTGCCAAAAAAACCACAAATGAGGTCCCAAAGAGTTGAGCAGAGTTGAAATGACTGAAATACTAAATAAATCATGTATTTGGATTATTGGCTGTCTAGCCACTCAGTGACCACAAAGAAACTAAAACAATTCTTAAACTTTTGAGGTACATTTTATTTTAAGTACAAAATCTTAGGGACATGTGAATTTTATATCTAGAATCTGGATAATGAGATAACTTTCATATACAAAATATGCTGCTTATTCCACCAGGATGTTACTGGATTAAATGAAATAAGAAAAACAGAAGTGCTGGTAAAAAGATATAGACATATACCTTAAGTATTTTTACTTCAGTTCTAAGACATTTTTATTATTTCATTATTTTGGATGGATATTTCCCTTAAGGCAGAGATCCAAACCTTTTACAACCTCTGATCTTCTCTGTTTGCCTTTCATTGATTTCCTTCAGGGCATCTACCCACATTCAGGGGACTTTCCTTTCTATCTATTGATGGTGCTTTGACCAAGGAAGCATGTGGATTGTTCCTTGGTCATCCTTTTGCTCTTCTTATGTGACTGGCCTTTTCTGCTCATACATCTTTCTGATGACATCCTCCAAGTTGTTTCTCCAGTAAAATTCTTTAATGGTAATATGCCACTGTTTACTTAAGCCCACAACTGTGCCTTTCTATTATTTTTTGGAAGATCTGGCAAAGAAGATAGAAAGCAAGACTTGAAGTCAAGAAGACTTGAATTCAAATCCTTCACTAGTGTTACTCTGCCTTCTTGGACAAATCATTTAAGCTTTCAGCTTTAGGCAAGGATCATGTCTGGAGCAGTGAACTATTTAAGGTCCTTAAAATCCACCTGCAGTTTCTCTTGGTTTTTCCTGTATAGAAAGTTGAGCCAAGCTCTCTACAGTGGTTGCAACTCTCAGAATACCCTACAATGTTTCAGAGCTTGATATAGCCCTGACAGGGTTATCTACAAATTCAAGCATCTGGAGGACCTTCTCTCTCTATGGAATCTCTTCAGTTTGGTTCAAACCAGACATCTTCCATCACAGTGGCAAACAAATGTCTCCATGTACTATGTCTAGTTTTGTGTTAGTATCAAAGTTCTTTCTGTTGTTTAACCTTTCAAAGGATCTTGTATGATTTTGACAGATGTGTAGGAGACATACATATATAGGCTATATATTGGAGGGGAGCCTTTTAGGTGACATTTTCACCTTTTGAATCAAATGCTTTTTTAATGGTCAACAAATAGCAAATGTAGTGGAATCTTATATGCTCTGCACTTTTTTAGTTAATTTTAGTAATTTTGTAACTTAATTAAAACTAGGGCTTCAAGCTGTCTAAGGCAGCCAGGTGGATCAGTGGATAGAGAGTCAGACCTGAAGATGAAAGGTCCAGGGTTCAAATCTGTTGGCAGATACTTCCTAGCTGTATGACCCTGGGCAACTCACTTAACCCTCATTTCCTAATCCTTACTACTCTTCTGTCTTAGAACTGATACTTAGTATCAATTTGAAGAGAGAAAATAAGGTCTTTTAAAAAACGATATGATCTGATGTAGAATTTTACTTGTAAAATCCTACCTGTTTGCTTCTCATATCATATAGTCTAAGCTTTATATAAAATCTTTATATTTTCTCCAATTGCATTCATTTGTCAAAACCAAGCCTCCTCAAAACCAACCATTTTTGAGTATATTATCAAAAGTACTACATATCATATAGTATTAAAGAGCACCAAAAACTAATAACACATAACAAATAGCATATAGCACTAATGGGCACCTAGTCCATTAATTTGTCATTGTGGCTGCCATTTGAATTCATGTGAAGAGAGAAAATTGAACAAATCTATCACTAATTTTTTAGCCCCTACTTCATAGGTATAGGCTAATATAGAATACTTTAAGCTCATCAAAATGAACTATTCACATTTCATATCCTGATATATGTAAGGATTAATGAGTTCTGAAGAAAACTACTTACAACATTCCAAAAGTGTGGAGAAACCTGACAAGAGAAGAAAATATAAAAGTGAAATAATTATAAATGGCAAACACTTGTGTATGCACTGAACAAAACTACACATACTAAAATAGGGTAGCAGAATGCATATTGGTTCAAGGGGCCACAAAAATACTGAAGAAAAGTTCAAAGATAAGGCAGCCAGTTGGGAAGTTTGGGGCAAAGTAATTTCCCTTTCTTCAACAACAACCAACATAAAATTGGGAGCTCATTGAAGTACAGTACTGAGCCCTTTGGAGATCATTTAGTTCAAACTTTCCATTTAGTAAACTAAGAAACCGAGGTTTTCAGAGTTCAAGTGATTTGCCTAAGGTTGCAAAGCTAGTTAAGTGACTCTTGATGCAAAATTCTATAACTTAAAATAGGGTGTTTAAGTCAGAAGAGGGATCCAATTCAACTATACATCCTTATATGTTTTGGAACTAACTTGGTTGAATCAAATTGTTGAATGACCAAATCTGCCACTTACACCACTTATGTGACTCTGATCAAGTTGTCTTACTTCTCTCTAGGTCTTAGGTTTGTAAAATGAGTAAATTGGTTACAAGATCTTTGATGTTTCTTCCATCTTTAAATCTATTTTCTCATGACCTTGAGACCACTATGTTATTAAAGGGATTAAATATTCCTGCAATGATTGGGAGGTCATACCAGATGATTGTTAAAGTCCCTTTGGACTACAAGAGTCTAAGATTCTCAAAACAACAAATCACACAGATTTAAATGATTCTACTGATAGGTCTCTGATATGTTGTATCAGCAAACAAGAAGTAGTAACAAATGCTGGCCTTGACATTGAGATATGAGTTCAAATCCTACCTCTGATACTTATCCATAACCAAGGACAAGGCATTTAACTTCTCTGAGACTGTTTCCTTATCTAAAAAATGGGAATAAGGCCAACTCACAGGGTTATCATCAGCAAAGTAGGATGATTGGTAAAAATTATTTGTAGACATAGAGAGGATAGAGGGTGATCCAGTGGATACTTTCACCCTGGCTGCCTTGCTTCTGGTAAGAGGTCTTTTTCTCTGCTTGCTACCCAGAGAGAATTCATCATAGTAAAACAATCTCTTAGCCCTAAGTTCCTACATGGTGCCTTTCAGTCCACAAACTAAGCTGAATTCTGCGTGTTATGCCCAGCTGTAATAGACTTGGAAAGCTTCTGAAAGATCAGTGTTGATAACTGCCCTGAGTGTTTCCTTTGAAAGAATGATAAGTGGAAAATCTGGCACTTGCACAGAAATGTAGATCTTCCAGGAAAGAAATTTACCCCATAGATTTTTATGTATTTCTTAAACCACCCACTGCTGCTTTCGATTCTCTTTTGGAACAGTTTGGCCATAAATATTTAAATAACAGCTGCTCAACAATCAAAGCTACTCACAACAGTCATTGTTCAGCATGGTAAATGAGGATTTGCTGAGGGCATGGAGAACAACTTAAAATGGAAGAGATTCAAGAGGAAGGATAAAGAATGGAACAAGAAGACCCATCTGTAGCTGGGCTGAGGGTTGCCAGCAGCTTCTTGAAATTATGTCCACCCTACTCTCAAGTTCCATATGAGAGGACAGGGATAGCTCCTCCCATGTGTGAGACCCATTTGACTAGAAGGGAGGTAGTGTCAGAATATGGTCAGAAAAGACTTGTCGCCCTCAATATTCTTAAGTTTGTTTTTTTTTTTACCCTTTAGTTTGAAGAAAGTTTGACTAAGTGACAATGTAGTGAATGTTAATTAATGGAGCAGTAATAATGTGCTTAATTGACTAGTAATAACAAATTATTATTTATTATTAGACACTTATTAGCAGTATGCTCCTGGGCAAGCTACTTAAGCTCTGTTTACCTCAATGTCCTCAACTGTAAAATGGAGATAATTATGTTACCTACCTTCTAGAGTTATGAGGATTAAATGAGATATTTGTAAAGTGCTCAGCACAGTGCCTGGCACATAGAAGGTGCTATATATAAGCTAGCTATTATTATTGTTGTTGATTTGTTTATGGATGTGAAAGGATTTATGAAGCCCCTGATGGTGATTCAAGACCATATCGCTGCCAACAGAAATTACAGTTAGATGATCTTAAAGAACATGGACTTGGTACCCCACAGAAATTATTCCAAGATAAGATGGAAACTGTTTAAAACGTCACTACTGGCTATACAAATGTAGCACCTACTGAACAGCTAACAAGGCATGACCTGGAACCTTGAATGAAAAGCATACTATCTTTCTTGGACTGGCTGGCAACCAATCTCCTTGCTACAAATAAAGGCTCAAAATACTCTGGGAAACTCATTTTTTAAAATGTTGAAAATGGACCATTATAACAAACTGAAATGTTGTCCACAACAGCCCACACATAACATTATCCCATAAAAACTTGAAAATGACATTTTTAATAGATATCCCTATACCAAATATTTATAATGTCCAAGCTTCTCATGGAACAAAAATCTTTTAGGATAAAGAGTCATAGATGAGAATATGGGATAATGTGAGAAGAGAATGAGGTGCCAGCCAATCATTCCTGCTGTCCTATCTCCCGGGCGAACTATAAGAAGGGGCTGAATTTATATCCTAATATATTTTTTAAACTACAAAAAGTTGTATCCTTGTTGCATTAGTCCATTAAATGTTAAAGTAATAATAATTATGATGATCGCAGGATGGTAACTTATCTCAGGACTAATTCTATCAGAACTTTATTGAAAAAGAAGAGAAACATGAAAAGATAATGATAATTGACATTTATATAGAGCAGGTTCTTCACCTTTTATGTATCATGAACCCTTGTGGCAGTTTGGGAAAGCCTGTGGACTTCTTTTAAGAATGATGCTTTTAAATGCACAAAACACGTAGTAATACAGAAACTAAATTTATTCAAATACAGTTATAAAAATGTCTAAAGTACAAGATTAAAATACGACTCCAAGTTAACGACCCCTGATAAAGAGCTTTAGAGTCTGCAATACACACACACACACACACAGTATCCCAAAAGTATATGTGCAACTGCACAATAAAATTTTGAAGACACCCTTCATTATCCAATTTAAATAGCTGCACAACAGCCCTGAAAGACAGATCTACAAGTATTACTTTCATTTTCTAGATAAGGAAGTAAGTGTTGGAGGTGAAATTTGAACTTACATCTCCCTTTCCTATTAGTAAGTACTGGAGTCAAAGCTACACTCAGGTTTAGGTTCTTAGAAACAACCAAAATTAGGCTTTTCCTCTGTCCCTAAAAATAACCTTTCCTGACTTCCCAACTCCCTGGTCCTCTATTTTTTTTCTTCAAAAGGAACCCATTGACTTCAGAGACTATGGAAAAAAAAGCCTTCCTAACTTTAGTCTCAGGTGACACCACTCACCTGATGCCTTTCCCGGTCTCCCTAAGTATTAGTGCTCTCTCCTTATTCTGATTTCCTTGTATTTTACCCATTTGTCCATCTATTGTCCTACCCCTACACCCCCACCCCAGGAATATAAGGTCCTTGAGGGCAGGGATAATTTTGTTTTACGTATTTCCATCTCCAGTGTCTAGCACATAGCAGGTACTTAATACATCTTTATTGGATTGAATGTAATTCAGAAGGAATCTGAAACAGAGTTGAAATGTTTAGAAAAGGAAGTGAGAAAACTGATAATAATTAGCAGAAGGATTAGCAAAAGAAGATGGCAAATACTAAGTGACACATGCATGATATAAACAATAAATCCCAAAAGAATTCAAAAGAGGAAGAAATCATCTGAGCTAGAGAGATCAGCAAAGTCTTCACTGGGAAGATAGGATTTGACCTGTGTCTTGAAGGAGAGGAAGAAAAGTAAAGATGAGAAAAAGGAGAAGAGATGTTAAAGCCAAAAGTATACTGATTTTGTCTTCTTAACATATCTGATTTCTATCTTTCCTCTTCTCTCTATTTCCACTGCCATCATTCTAGTACAGGCTCCCCTTAATACAAGCTAGGTTATTGCAATAGCTTGCTAACTCATTTCCTCATCTCCATTTTCTCTTTTCCATTCTGTCTTTCATATCATTGCTTTTTTTATATAAAGGAACAATTATGTTACTCCTCAAATATCTTTAGCATTTCTCCATTGCCCACCAGGTATATCTCAAATTCCTTAGCTTATAGAGTTACAACAAGCCTTCTACAACACTGTGGCGCCATCTTATCTTCCAGGTCCTCTCATATGCTGTAAGCATTCTGTACTCCAGCCAAATTGACTTATCTGCATTCCCTATATTGGGAACAGCCTTCAGCATCTCACCTTTCTTTATACTGTCGCTTTGAATCCCTCCCTTCCAATCACCTTTATTTATGAATTTGCATCTATCCTTTTAAGCTCAGCTCAAACATTACCTCCCCCAAGAAGGCAACTCCATGTTTAGTACTGGTGACTACTTTCATTTCGCAGAGTACATTGCTTTTTCTTTTTACCACTTTAAGGTGCTTTTTATAGCATATTGCATATTATGATTAGTTGTATTTATGTTTAGTCGCCCACTAGACTACAGCCATCACGAAGACAGGAGCTATGTGGCATCTAAACCTTATGCTTCTCTCAGTAAGTCTCTTTGTGTCCTATACAGAGCAGGCACTAAATAAAAGCATTTATTAAGCATTTGCTACATGCTAAGCACTGAACAAGGAAACGGTAAACAATCCAGTATCTTTGCCCCACATCCCCCCTAGATGGAAGTGGTGTGACATGTTCCACAGTGCCACAAAGGGTCAGACATCTCTGAATGACTCAACAACAAATGTACTAATTACTCTGTTAATACAAGCCAATAGCTGACCTCAAGGAGATGACATCCCACTAGGGGAAGATAACACACTTTCCTCTAGGAATGAGTATGTGGCTATGGACGAAGGTTTTGGTTTGGGAAGTCCAGGGATGATGGTTGGATTCACAGGGTAAGGATCTTACACATTCCCTCCAAAAATGGTATTATTGATTTAATCATTATTCTCAGTGCTAGAGGTGGTGAGGGGTTATTACTACACCTGTAATGGCATAATATAAAGATCACTGGAAAGTAAAGTATTGAGCCAGAGTCCAGGACAAATATAATAAATGGTCATCAATCAAGAGCTCATGGAATAGACCAATTTGACTGGAGCAAAGGGTTTATATAGAGCAGCACTGGTGAAGTATTGGCATGCCTGTCCAGCTGGCACTCAGGGAACTGCTTGATTCCCCCTCTTCCCAGCACCTGAGGACATTTTTTGCATGCCCTGCCCCCCTGTCCAGCAATCCAAAGCAAACACTTCCTCCTTCCACTCTCTTGGGTAATGGGGGCTCACTGACAGCTTGAATTTGTCCTCTGGGCACTCAAATAAAAAAAAAAAACAAAAACATTCCCCAACACTGATATAGAGGATCAGTGCAGAGTGCTGGGCCTAGAGTCAGGAAGATACATCCTCCTGAGTTCAAATCTGGCCTCAGATGCTTACTAGCTATGTGACCCTGAATAAGTCACTTAGCTCTGGTTACCTTAGTTTTCTCATCTGAAAAATGAGCTGGAAAAGGAAATGACAAATTATTTCCAGTACGTTGGCCAAGGAAACCCCCCCAAAAGGGTCATGAAGAGTTGGACATGACATAAAATGACTAAACAACAACAAAACAAGTAAAAGTGTGATGTGGTAAAAAGAATACAAGATTTGGTTTCAGAGGACATGGGTTGAAATCCCTACTTCACTACAGTGTCACCTCGGTCAAGTTACAACCCAGAAAACAAGGTGGAACAGTGGATAGATTACTGGGTCTGGAGTCACCTAAGTTTAAATCTGGCCTCAGGCACTAACGAGCTATGTAACCTTGGGCAAGTCATCTAATCTCCATTTACCTCAATTTCCTGAACTGTAAAATGGGACTAATAATAGCTCTTACCTCCCAGACTTATTTTGAGAATCAAATATATATAACATAATATATACATATAATATATGTAAAGCACAGTGTCAATATTTATAAAGTACAGACCCAATAATTTGTATTAGCACAGTGGGCAGCACATTTTTTGTTGTTCACCATTTCATTTTTGGCTGACTCTTCATTATGTTATTTGGGGTTTTCTTGGCAAAGATACTGCAGTGGCTTGCCATTTCCTTCTCTAGTTCATTTTACAGTTGAAAAAACTGAAGCAAACAGGGTTAAGTGATTTGCCCAGGGTCCCCAGCTATTAAGTGTCTGAGCCTAGATTTGAACTCAGAAAGATGAGTCTTATTGATTTCAGGCTTAGCACTCTTTTCACTTTGATATCTAGTTTCCCAATAATAACAAAAATAATTTGTATTAGTATATTGACCAGTACATAAGAAGGCATTTAATAATGCTTTTTTCTTTTGTTCCCTATTTAACCCCTCTAGGTCTCAGTTTCCTCATCTGTAAAATGAGGGGACTGGACTCAGCAAACTTTAAGTCTATTACACCTTTAAATGAGTCTAAGCTTAATTATTGAAAGGGAGATTATACAGTATTATTATTTTTTTTTTTGTTAAACCTTACCTTTACTCTTAGAATCAATACAGCATATTGGTTCCAATGCAGAAGGGCAGTAAAAGGTTATACAACTAAGAAGTATATGAATTCAGATTTGAATCCAAGACCTCTTGTCTTAGGCCTGGGTCTCATTGCACTGAGCCACCTAGCTGACCCCTTATGATGCAGTATTAATAGAAAGAATTCTGGATTTGGATTTGAAATGGTTGGGTTCAAATTGCAGCTCTGCTACTTGTATAAGAGAGATTAAATGTGTTCTCTTTGGTTCCAGGGATGGGAGGTGGGGAAGGGGGTGCTTATAGAGAAGCCAAGAGTGGAAGTGGTAGATACAGAGATCTTGGCTCCAGCTAAGGAAAGACTCCCTAATACTTAGAGAAGTACAAAAGTGTAATGGGCTGCTTTGGCAGGGTGCCCCTCTTGAAGCAGAAGCTGAATGACTCCCCTCAGGGATTCTACAAAAGTGATTTTTACATATATAGGTTGTCCTGGATGAATTCTGAAATTCTTTCTTACTTTGAGAGTTTGTAAATCAATGATCTTTTCTTTCTGTGGGACCGTGGGTAAATTCTTTTCCCTCTCTGGGCCTCAATTCTCCCTTCAATAAAATGAAGAGGTTGAACCAGGTGATGTCTACAGTCCCTTCCAGTTCTAAATCTTCTAATCCTGTTAGATGAGAAGCTCATTCCTAAAATTCTTCCCTAGTCTCTTATAAACCCTTCTTAGTAGAGAGAGATTTTTAATATTTTCAGGCATCCATAAACCTGTGGTTTTTCTCTCTGCTGTTGGGATTTGGACTTGGGATTTTCCTCCATGTCTCTTCTCCTCCCAAACATTGTTCTTTCTTCAACATCTGTGTAAGGAATCCGAGACGGTTGAGGATGGCCCAGTTCCACTTGCTACATCATCACTGAAGGCTGTTTATACATCTAAGAGAATAGCCCTTTATGTTGCCTTGTGAAAGTAACTGAGCATTGTTCATGTTTTGGGCACCTCTCTGCCAGTTCTGGAGGGCACTGCTGGCCCAGCTGCCAGGCGATCTCATGGGGCACAACGCCATTTGTGTAAAGGGGACCACAATGTCTAGATTGTTCTTTCTCATTGGTGCGCTGACCCTTGTGACTAAAGATAAGAATGTACCTATTGACATCAGTGGGAGACATGGTGACATTGTGGACTTTAACCTAATCCACACCATTCATTAACATGACTTTGTCTAGGATTCACTAAGGGAAGGACTGGCTTGCCTGCTGACAGGGGAAGAGGCCCATCATTAAGTTTTGTGTTGGCCTTAGAGGGTGACTATTGGAACTCCTTTCTTATCTAGTTGCCACCTTCATGGGTAGATGCCAAGCAGACCAAACACTATGTGGATGTCGCACACTGATACTACTCTCATATTTTAGTAACTGTTCATGAGCTTCACAAATGTGTGTGGGTGTATGTGTTGTGGATATAGGGAAAGGAAAAACTCATGCTGCCAGAGGACTGGACTTCAACATCTATGGAACAGGATGGAGAATCCTTGCCACTACCCTCCTCTCAGCAATAGGGTGAGGATGGATGAGTCAGACCGGCAATGACATTTACTTTGTGCCCACTCAGTGTGCAGAGTCTGGCTAAAGCTGTTTTTTCAGGTTTGGGAAACTTCAAATAAAATGCATCTGACCCAAATGGATCAGTAACTTTCTTCATTGATGCCAATCATGACCCATCTCTGCTTACATGTCAATAAGCTTCTATAAATTCACCCCACTGGTGCCACCCTTGATATTGCTGGCACTGGAACAGCTGGTTTCTGCACTAGTCATCCCTCACTCTCATATGTGCCCTAACATCCTTTTCAATACGCATTCCCCTGTTGGATGGACATGAGCATTAAATGTCTACTATGTGCCAGGTAATGTGCTAAGAGCTTTACAAATATTATCTCATTTAAGCTTCACAGCATACCTGGGAAGTAGGTACTATTGTTATCCCCATTTTGCAGCTGAAGAAATTGAGTTAGGCAGTGATTTCCTCAGGGTCACACAGAACCGATAATTATGAGACCAGATTTAAACTCAGGTCTTCCTGACTCCGGGCCCAGCATTCTAACCACTGTGCATCTAGCTGCCTTTGATGCATCTTCAAAGGATGATAGCATCCTTTATTCAATTCTTTAAAGTTCCTTATGTATTACATGTTGCAGTCTGGTCTCACCTACTACCAGCCCCTTTTTATCCTCTGGGTAACAGTCATTTTAATTTTTTTTATAAGACTATAGAGGGTTTAAAAAAACCACAGCCATAAAACAACACTGATAGAATATTTATGTCAACAAGATTGATTGTTTGAACAGCATGAAGAGAAGTTTAGGGCAACTAAAGGAATTGTGTAAGTTCCTAAAGACAATCTAGCTCACTTTCCTACTTCTGTTTAATTCTGAGTCCAAATCATTATCCATTTTTATTGTCTGCCCAAGTTGCATATACTAATGGATGAGTTAGTCTAATAAGTTGTTCATCTAAGTGTTTGTCATAATCTGGATGACAGACATTTTTCATCCACCTAATTTTTCCCATGTGGATGGTTAAGCTAAATTGCTACTGAGTGGTTTCATATGTCTTCTAGGGGCTTAATATTGTCCTAGGTGCTTGTTGTAGCCAGAGCAATGAAAGCCATAAATACGAGGATATAAAAGACCTCATCATTGATGGGGAATCCCTTTTCAATTTGGGCTCTGTATTGGATCTCTTCCATTACAATAGTACATAATTTTGGCAAGCATACATCTCTTGGTTTTATGCCTCACTTATTTTTTACAAGCCAAGTGTCACTGAGCAATGTACTCTTTCTTATTATATCTATAAATGCTATATATTTTAAAAGTAAATCTTAATAACTTTGATGTATTCATCAGACAACTTGCAGGAAAGTTCAGATAGTGTTTTGCTCTGTTGAATCAAATTCTTTATAGTTAATAAACAATAAGAAAAGTGGAATTTTTTATTCTCTAGATCTTTTCAGTCAATTATGTGATGCTGAGCACATGTACTACTATGGAATAGCACTTATGAAAGTCAGTCTGTCCCCTATTAATATTTTATCACTGATGCCCTCCATGCCTATGCAGAAAATTCTCATAAAAGGGTTGCATTTATTTTATAAGTGGGTAATACATAAGTTGATAGCTGTTGATGTCCTCAGTCACCTTTTTTGAGAGAGGAGAAAAAGTGAGTTGTTTTTTCCTCCTACATCTTTGGTGGCTTCCCTCCTTCAGCTATATTGCAAATTGATCCCCACCATTTCTTCTTCACAGTTGTATAGCCTCTAGCCCAGATGTGTGCCATGCACTCTTAATTTAATTTATTCTTGGTTCTTTGGAATCCTAGATGTAACTCCTTTACAAGTGGAATAATATAGTCTAAGAGGGGTGGTCTTACTTTCCTTGATGGTGAGAAAAGTTCATCATCAAGGCACTCTATCCTTCTGAAATGATGGTATTGTGGCTGATATTGATGGGTCAGTGAGTGAGATACTCTTATAGGCACTGGGGGTGACTTCTGGGTGCTTAATTGCTTTCCATTGGTGATGATAGTCCTATTATGGGGCCTAATTCACCTCTGAAGAAAAAAATTCAGGTTTTGAATCATTCAGTCTTTTCTCTTCCTACAGTAACCTAAGCCTAGAAGGGTTTGGGGAGAGGAGAGGAGTGAAAGGCATGTATGAGGCCCCTAGCAAATATCTCAGAGAGTTTCAAAATATGAGAGCTTCATCTGCCTGAAACCAGCGGCAAACAACTAAATGATTTCAAAAGCCCTCAAGCATAGTCCTCAAATGGCTTCCCCCCATCCCACCCCATATAACACCTAAAAGGGCAAAAAAAAAAATAATAATCAGAGGTGAAAAATTGAACCTAGAAGGAAGATTGAAGAAAATAGAATTGGTTTGCCTGAAGAAGAGAAAGCTAAAGGGAACACGGAGACTGAATTACGATCTTCAAGCATATGAAAAGGCTTTATATATGACTATGATAAGACAAAACTCTGGAAAAGGTTTCCATGAGTGGCTGTCAGGTCCCTATTCTTGTGATCCTTTAGTAAGGTTAGACAACTTCATGTTCCAGATGTTTGAGACATCTGGAAGAAGGAGGGGGAGAGATTATTTTTTGTGCTCTAGCATTCCATGATTTTTTTTTTTATGTTGTGTAAATCCTGATTTAGAGCACAATTTGGAGAATTGGTGCTCTGATGCACCTACATGGTACATCAGGGTCTATTTTAATACAACTCCCAGAGTACATTTTTTCCAAGAATCTGGAATCTCTCATTGGCAGGATATAGCTAATACTTAGTCTATAATGAATGAGTAATGCCAGATGGGAAACTTGCGATCAAGGAACAGACTGTTAGAAGAGAAGGAATTAGCATTAAGGACTAAGGCAAATTAGTAAACCAGTCCTCTTCCTCCCTCCCTCCTCATTCCTTTAGGCAGTCACTATCTATTCTCCACATTTAGAAGCAAAGCAGTAAGAAGTGATAATAATAGCTTACATTTTAAAAATGCTTTAAGGTTGACAAAATGCTTTTCTTATAACCACCCTATGAGACAGGTAGTACAAATGTTATCCCTATTTTACAGATGGAAAAATTAAGGCTTAGAGATATAAAAAGGACTTCTCCAGGTCATACAGCTAATGATGATGATGATGATGGTGGTAATAATAACTAGAATTCACACAGTGTTCTAAATTTTACACAGCATTTTACATATATCATTTCATTTTACCTTCACAACATCTCTATGAGGTGGATGCTGTATTATCTCCATTTTACAGATAAAAAAACTGAGGTACAGAGAGGTTATGTGACTCACTACAGCTATCATCTGAGATAAGATTTAAACTCAAGTCTTCCTTACTCTAAATCCTTCCCCCATCCACTGTCTGCATATATGAGCTAATAAGAGTTAGAGTCAAGACTATTTATGGAAGGTCAAATATTAAAGCTGAAGTTTAAATACTTTGGCCACATAAACATAACAAGAAGACAGGACTCATTGGAAAAGATATTGATGTTGGCTAAGATTGAAGGCGGAAGGAGAAGGGGATGGCAGAGGATGAGATGGGTACATGATGTCATGGAAGCAAAGAACATGAGGTTGGATAGATTTCAGTAGATAGCAGAGAACAGAGAAGCCTGGCATGCTTTGGTCCATGGGGTCACTAAAAGTTGGGCACAACCGAACAATAATAACACAACTCCCGGGTCTAAGCCCAGTGTGCTGGTCATTTCGCTGCAGCAGTTTCCAGAATCAATAGTCAGGGATGATTTCAGTTCTTAAGGTAATTTCTTTTCATTGTAGTCTCATTATATTTGGGACCTGCACCAGTGGTTCTGGGCTGCTACAACTCTCTAAGCCTTAAAGAAATGTGCTTACTCCCTTGCTTTGGCAGCCCAGTGGGCTAGGCATGTCGCAAGTTTTAAATGTAAATTTGCACTAATGGGCACTCTCTTCCTTGATTCATGCTGTTGCATTAGTCTCAGCATGTCGGTGGTTCTTTAAATGAACCTTTGTTATTGCTCCTAACCATGTACTTTTAATCAATCCACTGAGGTCTGCGCTACAACCTGATAGGGCTGTGTCAAATAAATAATTTTGTATGATGCTCCGAGCATATCAGAGAATCAATAGACTATTGTAACTGAAGCCGTGGCCATAGCTTCACCTATAGGATAGGTTCCATTTATCATCTCAGTTTGCATTCATCTGAACTGGAGCCAAAAACCACAATTTCCAAACAAAAGTCTGGAAATGAGTGCAAATGAAGGGAATTCAGAGCATCCTGTGCCCAGCATGTCCAGTTATCTGTGCCATGGTCACCAAAGCTGGGAAGAGAGGATTCCAATTTGGCTCAGTTTGTATTACATTTTAGAATACCAGAAAGAGTAGGGGAACCAGTTGGGATTAGAGTTGATTTTACTGAATCTTTACCTCTGAACAAGGATGTGCCTCTGAACCCTGAAGGTTGATTTGCTGTCTCCCAGAGCATAAGTGGTATTTTGTCTGAGAAAACATACAACAAATACTCTGGAGTTGAATAACTGGGCTATGTAAGAAGCATTGTGGCACAGTGGTTAGAGGGCTGGCCTTGGAATCAGAGACTTGAGTAAGAATCTTGCATTTGAAACCTATCAGCTCTTGGGCAAGATAGTTTTAAATCTCTGAGCCTGTTTCCACTTCTATAAAATGGGGACAGTACCTACAGTTGCCTATGTTATGTTGTAGTTGTAAGAAGTAACTGATATGCTCCAAGTATATAAATAACTATTGAAGCAGTATGCTGTTCCACTAGAACATAAGCCCCTCAAAGATGATGATTGTTTTCATTTTTTGTCCTTGAGTCTTCAAGGACCAGTACGGTCCTGAGAACCTTAAAGAAAGTTTTTTATTGGTGTATTTTGGGCATTTTCCATTACCTGTTTCTCCCAATATCCCTTTAATCCCCTTTCTGAGTCAGCCTAAAAGGGGGGGGGAGGGTGATGGGAATAACTGATCCTCAATACATGTAAAAAGCCTGAAAATATGTGCAATGCATAACACTTGTGGACCTCCCACATCTACAAAGGAGTGGAATAGGAACATCTCATATCTCTTCTTTCAAACCATGCTTGGGCTAAATAATTCTACGACATTCAATTAGTGGTGTGGTTGCACTTTAACATTTAAAAAAAACCATTACTTTCTATCTTAATATGATTCTAAGACAAAAGAGTGACAAGGACAGGACAGCTGGGGTTGAGTGACTGCCCAGGGCCACACAGCTAGGAGAAGAGTGTCTGAGGTCGGATTTGAACCCACGTACTCCTGATTCCAGGCTTGGTGCTCTATCCACTGTGTTATCTATCTCCCCTTCTACCTACATTGTTGCAGTCATTGTTTCTATTTTCAGGGGTCTGCTTATGTTATTGTATCCCTCTGTGTAGATGTTTCTATGACTCTCTTTCATCACAATTGCCATTTCTTAGTAACTTTTTAATAAATGCTTGGAGATTCATTGAAAATGCCACACAGAGTGTCATTGGGCAAATATTTGTTGAGTCCTAGTTAAGTACAGGGCTAAACTGTGAACATATAAAGCCAATGGCAGAAATAGTCCTGGTCCTGGAGGACCTCATAGGACAGGGTGGGGAAGATGGTGAGAGTAGGAGGGCCAGTCTGTTAGGCAACTGGAAACCGCTGATGAACATTTATTAATGCCCATTTTGTGCTTGGAACCGTACTGAACCCTGGGGATGAAAACAATAGACGTTTATTTTTATTTGTTTTTGTTTTTTATACAATCCTTTGATTTCATTAGTATAGGAAACTCTGGGTAAGGATACTTCTCTCAAAGAAGATCAGCACTTGCATATCTTGGAAAGTTGCTGAGAAGAACCAATTAAGTCATTCCTCCAATGTTATAAGCCAGTATGTATCGGAGACAGGATCTGAACCCAAGCCTTCCTAACTGAGTGAAGCTGGCTTTCAATCTGTTATACTTCTTAAAAATACAACTTCAATGAAATCTTGTTTTAAAGCTTCTCCTCAGGATATTCACAATTCTACCAAGTAACTCAAGTACATTTCAGAAAATAATAGGAAGGGCAGCTGGGTAGCTCAGTGGATTGAGAGCCAGGCCCAGAGACAGGAGGTCCTGGGTTCAAATGCGGCCTCAGACACTTCCTAGCTGGGTGACCCTGGGCAAGTCACTTAACTCTCTTTGCCTAGTCCTTACTGCTCTTCTGCCTTGAAACCAATACCTAGTATTGATTCTAAAGCTGAAGGTAAGGGTTTAAAAAAAAAAAGACAAGAATGAGATTCCTCTTAAGCATCTCACATAGTCACTTCTTTATAGAACTGAAGAACTTGTTTCTACCCTGGGTTCTCTGGAAGGAATGTTCCAAAGTGCTCAAGAATGAGAGGCCTCAACTGTGCTGTCATTAAATTTATTGTGAAAAGCCAAAATTACTTAGCATAGGCAGTCATTCTAAGAAACTCTCAAAGAGTGAAGACCTGTCCCAAAAGAAAACCCAAAGACCTAGATTCATAAGGTCTTCTGCAACTCAAAATAAGGGAAAATGCATGTAATAATGGGCTTAGATTTCAGTTTTGTTCTTATTCTTTGGGGAATTTTCTCTACAGCTTGCTGGAAGGCGGGAGAGCCATTGATCTTACTTGATCTGTTTCGACTTGCAAATAACTTGGGTGAGACTCATGGGAATCATGAGTTATTGTCATCCTGTTTGTCTGAATCATGGAATCTTAAGAGTTAGGATGGTCCATTTTTCAGAAGATAATACTGAGGCCTGAAGTGGTAAAGTAACTCTTGGACCGGTCTGATGACACATTGTCAAATGAATGAAATAGTAATAGCTAATCCTTATACAGTTCTTTAAAATTTGCAAAGCACTTGACAAACATTATCTCACTGGAACCTAGGTAATGTTATCATCCCCATTTTACAGATAAGGCTTAGAGAGATTAAGTGATTTGCTAATAGTCACACACTTAATAAACATTTAAAGCAGGTTTTGAACTAGGGGCTCTCCCAATTCTAGGACCAGGGTTTCTTTTACATTCTACTTCACTGATTCTGTTGTCTAGGCCACAAACTGCTATAGGAATAATGTTTTTCTATACAAGGGACCCTAAAAACCTTAATGCAGTTTTAAGCTTTAATATCATTAAGGAAATTTTAGGAAATTCCTTTAATAGTTTAAAGTAGCACTAAGTCTTTTGGGACACCCTGTATTGACTACAGATTCTCCTCACATGACTAACCTCGAAAGAATAATCCTGATTTGTGTTTTATTACATAAATTTAAAAGTGACCAGGTCAGATGATAGTTCTGGAAGTTCTGGAAGACTGACCACTGGCCTTGGAACCAGCAGACACACTTTGGAATCCTGCTGCTTCCCAGATGTGGGACTGGGCAAGTCCTGGTCATTTCTTTGGGTCTTGGTTTCCTTTTTTGTGAAATGGGTTGGAAAATGCCTGCACTGTGTGTTTCTCCCAGGTCTGTTATGAGAATCAAGTGAGATGAGGCACATACAAAGCTTATTCAACTCTAAGTACTATTCACTTATAAGCTAAAAACTATTATTATTACTTAAGCAGTACTTGGCACATAGCCTCTGACTTAAGCATCCCCCTTCACTCCCCCATAAAAGAAGCATTCCAGTGTTCTTAATAGAAGAAGTTGCAGAAGAGAAGTCAATCTGCCATGGTACATGGAGTTTCCTCACTAGGCATTCCCCAATCCAAAGAAAGCATAGACCTCAACAGCAACAGTAATAGCAGCTAAGATGTATATAGCACTTAAGTGCCAAGACCTGTGCTAAGCACTTTACAGTTATTATCTCATTTGATCCTCATAACCTTGAGAGGTAGGTGCTATTAGAATCATCATTTTACAGATGAGGAAACTGAGGCAAACAGGTGTAAAATGAAGATTTGAACCCTAGACTTAAATCCCCAGAAGTCCTTGGTATTTCCCAGAATTCTCTATAATCTCACCTGAGACTCCACCTGGGCGAGATCACAATGAGTATTTAACTGGCTCTCTGCCTCACACATGGGCTCTCTTCTATTGCAGTGATGTTGTGGGTAAGCTAAGCACGGGGGTTTTGAATGGGCTAATCAGCCCTAGGCACGTGTTTTTCTATTTTGTATTTCTGTATTCCTTGATTTCTAATAATCCTTAATAAACCTCAAATATAATACTTTTATTCCTAGAGACTAAAATTAATTTTTACAATTATGGCAACCATGAAGGGATGAGAACTTCTCAAATTTTTTTTAAGATAGCCTAGATAATGTTTTCTAAGTCATGTTTCTCCAAGGCTTTTCAGCAAAGCCTCTTGATTCAACTCACTCCTGCTGCCTCCTTCTGTGCTCTAGTCATCTGCTCCGGACTTTTTTTTTCCTTTTCTTTTTTTTTGCTCCGGACCTTCTTGACCAAGATCGCTCACCTGGTCCTGGCCCTGCCCACCCACTCTTGCTGCCTGTTCCTACCTCCATTTATCTGCCCCAGACCTGCTTGATCCAGATCACTCTCCCAGTCCCGACACACTCTGGCCCAGCCCCAGATGAACTCCAGCCTCTGAGACAGATTGCCTTAGCCCAGCCCCAGGACCCAGCTTGCTGGTAGCTTCCCCAGTTTCTTCAGGACTCACAAACCAGCTGGTAAAAATGGGGGTGTTCTTCCTTAGGCTACAATTAGCCTCCATATGGCAAGGGACCACGGGGGTGAGGGGGGGACAACAAGGAGAAGGAATAGACTTTTCCAAACAGGAAGTTATAAGCATGACTTATTTCAAAGGGTATCTTTTGAGTGCACTGGTCCTTTTATTTATCTCACCTGAGATTCAGGAGAGAATTTCATCTCCCTGCAACTCTTTGGCCCAATTTGAGATTCCTAAAATCCACCCTCACTATGGGGGGCACAGTTCAGTGACTCAGTGGATTGAGAGCCAGGCCTAGAGACGGGAGGTCCTGGGTTCTAATCTGGCCTTGGACACTTCCTGGCTGTGTGACCCTGGGCAAGTTACTTGAACCCCATTGCCTACCCCTTACCAATCTTCTGCCTTCTGACAATAGGCATATAAATGGATAAGAAAAAAAGAAAAATCAATGAACTTTAAAGAGACTGGAGGTTATATTTTTAAGGCATTTCAGACTCCAATGTTTTATAAAAATCTCTGTATTTTATTGCATTTTGCTGATTGTTTTGTCTAAGATTTAATTTTGTTGATTTTAAGTTCATATATTAATACATTCAATACTGTTCTGTTACACTGAATAATTTTAATGTACTGGGCTTTAACTACTATTTTATTCTGTTGCTTTTCCCCTATAACTATACTGAACAAATATTATTGAATAAGCCCATATATAAAAATAGCCTTTTCTATTTATTACTTTGTAAATTGTCACATAGAGGATGGATGGACTTCATCAGAACTGGTTACAATTGTATAACAACCTTTGGAAAATTTAATGAGCTAAATATCTCAAATTGATTTTTAGGGGTCCTTTAGACATGATTTTTAGAATTTTTTTTTAACAATCTCTGGTCATTTTTCCTGCCCCTAATAGGAGGTAAGGTCCATTTTAGTAGCTGAAGTGAAATACAAATTTAATCCCCACCTCCCACATTTATAAAAATGTGAATGTATGGAACATTACAGTCTCATACCAAAGGAGCTGGGAAGTTAATCCCAGGGCATAGTACCCTTAGATGACTCCCAAAAGAGGAGCATCTCTCATTTATAAATCTTCAGCTAACTTTACTTCCACCAGAATGATCTCTAGATTTCTTGATGATGACCTAGACCCAAATACATTTTACTTTGTTTAAAAATATGTTTACCAAGGTTGAAAGGTTTGCTATGTTTGTAAAAATTGTGACAAATATCCACCAGTTCATAGGCTTTTAAAAATGCCATACAGCAACTCATGTGAAATATGATAGTGGGTTTGTTTGTTATTATAATTAATTGGGCTATTGAGAATTTTGGGGATATTGATACCTACATATTTGTACTACTGTTCTTTATTAAAAAAACCTGTTACCTTGTAAAATTCATTTGCTTGTACTCACAGTGGATCATGGCCAGATATGAAGAGGAAATGGATCTCATTTTTGGTGAGAAAGCCTTGTATTCTATATTTCCTTAGCTGACACAGTGTGTCAATGATTATAAGCTATATTTTTATTTTAAAAACTCTTTTATTATATTTTTCTTGCATGTGCAATATACTATTTCAGTTTTTTATTTTTTCTCTCCTTTTTATATTTGAAGCACATCACCAGTATTAAGATTTTCTTTAACTTTTTTGATTTTGCAGCAATATAAGTTTAAAATACATTTGCTATAATGTCAGTACATGCCCCAAAAGCTTGAGACTATAAAAATGATGTCACTAATTGTTAAAAAAATTTTTTGGGGGGACTTTGTTTAATGATTCTGTTTGATTCCAGGACAAGAGATACAAAAGAGCCATTTCACAGGGCCATAGAAGCAAAGCTAAACCTGACTTGTGCCAAAAGAGCACACAGGTCAACAAAGAAACCAATCCAGGAAGGATTGATTTACTTCTAGCAAATACAAAGGACTTGAACCTAGTCTGAAGACTCAAAGTTGCAACACTTAACATACATTAAGACGTAGGCCTTCCTTGTATCCACACTCTTTGTGAAAATACTTACAGATGAGTATCCCAAACTTGGCTCCTAACCTGGCTCCTATAATCCAGTCCCTTTTCTATCTTTCATAGTGTGGCAAACTTTCTGTAGTCCTGGCTACTGACTGGGTAAATGCTTACTTGCTTATATCATTTTAATTGGGCCTTGATTCAAGGACCTTTTATAGATTTATTTTTCCTTTACTTAGAATTTTTACACATAAGACTTTGATAGTCTATATTTCATCCAGAAATTACCTTTTTTATTTGGATTTTTTTTGATGTTTTTGATTTTTCTTACCAATTGATTCATATACCTCATAACTCAGCCATGAATCCCCAAGTGATCCCTGTGTTTATCAATCATCCTCTTTGGGGGGTGTGTGTGTATAAATATTATTATTTTAAATTGCAAAGTTTAAATTCCTTTTGAGAGAAATTTTAGGTCAAGAACCATGCTACCTCTCCGAATCCAGAAACTGAACTGTTTGGAGAAGTCCTTGATGCCTCCACAGACCACAAGCTGCACAAGAAGATCAAGAATGAACTTTGGGTGTTGTTGATTGAACATTTATTTGTATGTATACTTTCATGCCAAAGGGGACTGTCCCTTAACTGGCTTTTTGTCAATGAGTCTAGCAATTATTGGTTTTGTTCTCTTTCCCTCTTATACTCAAATTATTGTAATTACAAAGTTGGTATGTTTACAAGACCCAGCAGAGAGATTAGCCTTCCTCGGGCCTCAGGGGGTTGAATGTAAAATGGAGATTTGAACCCTAGACTTAAATCCCCAGAAGTCCTTGGTATTTCCCAGAATTCCCTATAATCTCACCTGAATCTTCACCTGGGTGAGATCACAATGAGTATTTAACTGGCTCTCTGCCTCACACATGGGCTCTCTTCCATTGCAATGATGTTGTGGGTAAGCTAAGCATGGGGGTTTTGAATGGGCTAATCAGCCCTAGGCACGTGTTTTTCTATTTTGTATTTCTGTATTCCTTGATTTCTAATAATCCTTAATAAACCTCAAATATAATACTTTTATTCCTAGAGACTAAAATTAATTTTTACACAGGGTTAAGCGACTTGCCCAGGGTCACAGACCTAACTCTTAGGCTGGATTTGAAATCAGGACTTCCTGAAGGCAGAACTGGTACTCTATCCATTGTGTCACCTAGTTGCCTTTTCTCTTGGCCTCAGTAGGCCCCTCTCTAGGTCAGGGTTGTTGACCTCTATGGACCCCTCCCCTACCTAAGTAGAGTAGGAGATAAAGCCTCTTACTGAAAAGCATCCAGTGTGAGGGCAGTTTGAAATAAGGTGCTTGGTGGAGAAAGATCTCCAAAAAAGAATCCTTAAATGGTAGTGTTTAGGACATGGATGGCAAACTTTTTAGAAACTGTGTGCCAGCTTCCCCCACCCCCACCTTATACCAGAGAGGGGGAGAGAGGAAGCATTCTCATTGGGCTGCTGGGCAGTGGGGTGAATGAAGTGAGGAATGTCCTCAGGTACATGTGGAGAGGGGGAGGGCAGTAGCCTGAGTGCTCTGCTCCCCTCTAGCTCTGCCACCTGTGAGCCACCCACCTTACTCAAGACAGGGAAGGGAAAAAACACTCCTGTTGGGCTGCTGGGCAGAGGGGTGGGTGAAGTGATAACATGTCCTCAGGTGAGGTGGAGAGGGAGAAGGGAGCATCTCCACTCAAGTCCCTCTGCCTTTCTAGTAATGGCTCTGGCAGATGATGGGGCCCATGCCCCAGAAAGGGTTCTGTGTCCCCTTCCTGGTACATGTGCCACAAGTTTGCCACCATGGGTCTAGGAGGTAGTGTGATACAGTGGAGAGAACTGAATCTGAGGCTCACTCTGCCATTCACTAGAAAAGTGACTTTGAACAAGTCGCTTAATCTCTCTAAGACTCAGTTTCCTCTTTTGGAAATAAGAAAGTTGGCCTAGATTTCATTCCTCTTACGTTCCTTTTGGCTCTAGCATTCTTTGAATCTGGAGTTGAAAGGGACTTTAAGGGTCATGAAAGGAATAGATATAAAACAAACTAGACCTTCTTCCCCATTGTGCCAAGGACCAGCCCTGCAGAGAATACTCAAGGCAAGCTCCTTCCCCCTTGCTCAAGCAGCACACACTTCATTCACTACTTGCTCTCTGGGAAGGGACTGGGTAATGCCTAATGGAGAACTTGATCTACCCAGCCACCTTGTGTCCAAGGCTGGCTATCAGTGAACTGAGTCAGGGGAGAAATATGACCACTCACATCTTCCTGCATATATATTTAGGATAAGAGGTCAAACAAACACACAGTTTTCATTAGGGACAGAGATAATTTTTTTCCTATAGAAGAATACAAATTAGATAGGTACAAATAGTTTTCAAAAGAAAAAGAAACATGATCAATAATTGCCTAGGGGGCAATGTTAAGAAATCACTAATAATCAGAAAAATACAAATTAAAGTAAGCCTGAGGTATCCCCTATTGAAATTAAATCTCAGAGCTGGAAGAGGCCTTATGGAGCCCCCTGTTCAATTCATACTTAAACAATAATTCCCTTTATCTACCACCCTAGATAGCTGTCTCTCAGGGGGTAAGAGCATTGGAGTCAGGAAGATCTGAGTTCAAATTCAACTTCGGACACTTCCTAGCTAGTATGACCAACCCTGGACAGACCACTTAGTCTCTGACAAAAATATCCACTGTTTCCACTGGAGAAGGAAATGACAAACCACTCTAACATCCTTGCCAAGAAAATTTCCCATAGATAGCTATGGCCTGTCTGGTCATGAAGAGTTGGACACAAGTGAACAAGAACAAACAACAATTTATAACTTTGGACAACTAGGTGGCACAGTGAAAAGAGTGCCAAGCCTGGAGTCAGGAAGATCTGAGTTCAAATTCAGTTTCATTAGAGTTGTGTAACCCTGGGCAAGTCATTTAAGACTGTTTGCATTAGTTTCTTCATCTGCAAAATGAGCTGGAGAAAGAAATGGCAAACTACTCCAATACCTTTGCCAGGAAAACCCCAAAGGGGATCACGAAGATTCAGGCACAACTCAAATGACTGAACAACATCTAAAACATTCTTTGGATAGTAGTTATCCAGATTGGCCCTTAGTAAAGGAAAACTGATCATTTTCTCAGGCAGACTGTCTCATTTGTGGATACCCCAGTTATTAGGAAATTCATCCCCTCCCCAACCAAGTACAAATTTGCCCCTACCATTTATACACACTTCTCCTAGCCTTCTGGGGTCAATAGATATTAGCAGAACAGGTTCATCTTTCTTCTTCCCAGCAGCCCCAGAAATGCTTGGATATTAACCCACTAAAGATCATCTCCAGATATTGAAACATAGGAAAAATCAATTGTTGGAATGGTTGAGGGAAGATAGGCATTCTAATTCCCTGATGGTGGAACTATGAATTGGGATGATCATTTTTGAAAATAATTTGGAATTGGAGCAGCTAGGTGGCACAGTGGATAGAGCACCAGATATGGAGTTGGGAGAACGTGGGTTCAAATCTGGACTTAGTCACTCCCTGGGTTGTGTAACCGTGAGCAAGTCAATTAACTCTTAACTCCATTTTCCCAGTCTTTGCTACTCTTTTACTCTTTTGTTTCAGAATTCATACTAAGACAGAAAGTAAGTTGGAGAGAGAGAGAGAGAGAGAGAGAGAGAGAGAGAGAGAGAGAGAGAGAGAGAGAGAGAGAGAGAGAGAGAGAGAGAAGCATTTGGAATTGTGCCAATAAAAGTTATGAGATTGTGTATACTTTTGACACTTAATGAAAGCAAGAAAAGACCCATATTTATAAAAAACATTTATAGGAGCATTAGCCAGTGTGCCTGGCGCACAGTAAGTGCTTAGTAAATGCTTATTGATTGAATATTTCTGATAATACAAAGCTGGAAATAAAGTATGTTTCTAACAACTGGGGAATTGTTGAACAAACATAATGAGTTATAATAGCATAAAAAATGACAAATTTGAAGAATTCTTAGAAACAACAGAAGATTCATAGCAATAGAAGAAAACAGAGCCAAAAGAACAATATACACAATGAATGACTACAATAGCTTAAAGAAAAATCAACATGAAGACGTAACAAAAATTTTTTTTTAAAATAAAGCAAGCTCTGAGAGTTGTGGTTCCAAGCTGTCTTTCTCCATCTATTCAAATATCCTACTGTTGTTGGAGCTGGTTTTGGAAGAGCTAACTTAACCCATTTCTCAATGCCCAGAATGCCTAGCTCTTTTCCAAAACAGTACATGCAGTGTTCTTGGCAATGATCATTGGGGAAAATGGTGAGAAGAAAATCAGCCTTTGTCTGGGTTATAAAACAGTAAACAGGTCTCCATGTTTGCAGGCCTGCTCTGTCAGACACAGTCAGAAACAGTTGCTTGTGAACATGGGACATCCGTGGCTCTGAATTAGAGGCCTATTGGTATCCAGGACCTGGGAAATCTTTTAAAGGCTCTGCCTCTCCTGCTGCGAGGTATGGTTTTCGCTGAATCCTGTCACAGGCAGGCTCCTTGGCTCACCCTTCCCTCCCACCGTGAGGGAAAGCAAATGCCACCGAATTTGCTGTGACAGGACTCGGGGAGGGGCGTTTGTCTGACCCCAGACAATAAATCCAGGGCCAGCTTTCAGACACAAGCCTAGACACTCGACCCCTCCCCTTCCTCAGCCACTCATTCTCCCTCATCTCCCTCCCTGCCCCCCAGCCCAACTGTGCTCTCCAGAGCTTCTGCTGCCTTTGCCATTGCAACCCATCTTTCCTTCCTCCTCCCCCCGACTGTCTGCCAGGCAAGTCACAGTCCTAATGATGACTCAGAAAACAAATGGACCTGCCCCAGGAGCAATGACAATGATTTCATTGCAAGTGTTTTTTTCCTATTAGATTTATAAAATTATGCCAAAATGGAGAAATTGCCTTAGGTCACAAGTACAAGGGAATAACAATGAGTCCCTGAACACCAATCAGAAATGGCACTGACCAAGAGACCTTGGAGTCCAAAAACCTCTTTAAAAGGAAAACATTAGGCTCTGTGTCCTCAAAATCTGATGAGGTCATTATGGTGAAGAGATGGACCAGGGAGCTCTTGAAACAAAGCCTTTCTCTCTCTCTCTCTCTCTCTCTCTCTCTCTCTCTCTCTCTCTCTCTCTCTCTCTCTCTCTCTCTCTCTCTCTCTCTCTTCTCTCTCTCTCTCTTCTCTCTCTCTCTCTCTCTCTCTCTCTCTCTCTCTCTTCTCTCTCTCTCTCTCTTCTCTCTCTCTCTCTCTCTCTCTCTCTCTCTCTCTCTCTCTCTCTCTCTCTCTCTCTCTCTCTCAATCTTTAACCTTCCTTCTTAGAATCAATACCATGTTTTGACTCCAAGGCAGAAGAGTGGTAAGGTCTAGGCTATGAGGGTTCAGTTACTTGCCCAGTATCACCTAGGTAGGAAGTGTTTGAGGTTAGATTTGAACCCAGGACTTCTCATTTCTAGGACTGGCTTTCTATCCACTGAGTCACCCAACTGCCCCTCAAAGGCTCTCTTTGAAAAGGATGTCCCCCCTCACACACTGGTACAGATAGATGATGGGAAAGGGCAGCAGTAAGTAACAATACTGGTCAATAATAGCAATTCTTTGCACTTTTTTTCCCCTTGCACTTTTAATATGCCTTCCAAACCATTTTCACATCTACCAAAGGGCTTGGGAGGCAGTGGTCAGAAAAGTGGCTTTGAGGGGGCAGCTGGGTGGCTCAATGGATTGAGAGCCAGGTCTAGAAATAGAAGGTCCTGGGTTCAAATCTGACCTCAGACACTTCCCAGCTGTGCGACCCTAAGGAAGTCACTTAACCCACATGGCCTAGCCCTTACCACCTAAACGCTAAGGGTTTAAAAAAAAAAGAAAAGTGACTCTGCAATTGGAAATCTCAAGTTCAAATGCATATATCTTGGTCAAATCTTTCTTTTTTTTTAAACCCTTACCTTCCATCTTGGAGTCAATAGAAGAGTGGTAAGGGCTAGGCAATGGGGGTCAAGTGACTTGCCCAGGGTCACACAGCTAGGAAGTGTCTGAGGCCAGATTTGAACCTAGGACCTCCCATCTCTAGGCTTGGCTCTCAATCCACTGAGCTACCCAGCTGCCCCCTTGGTCAAATCTTAATTTCTATGGAGCCTCAGTTTCCTTATCTATGAAAAGAAGAGGTTGAGCTAGATTACCTCAAAGGTCCCTACCAGCTCATCATTTATAACCTCGTGATCTTGAAAAAAACCCCAAACTCAACTCTATGAAATATGTAGTACTAATATTATTAATTTAATTTCAGAAAAGTGAATCCTAATAAATCTCTTTAGGTTACTTGTCCAGGTAAATGAGTGGAAGAATGGGGGTGGTAACTTGGAGTTCTCAGCTCTTGTTTCTAAGGCTGTTTCTTTTAAAATATCATTTTTGACATGTTTATTTTGTGCTCAAAACAACTTCAAAGATTAAACATTATTCTTTAAAAGTAGGGTTCAAACTCTTCAACAAGGATTCAAGCAGAAAAGGACCCTATACTCAATCTGTAATAGATGGGCAGACAATGGAAAGGTCTGCCATCATTCCAAACAAACTGTACTGATCATCATCCCCCATTCATGCCTGAAATTTTGCAGCCTCAAAATCTTTTCTCATGGTTTTCTCTCTTCTTGACATGCTTTTTTCTACCTTTTCCCAGCTCCATCCCATTTGCTGAATTCCTAATCATCCTAAAGAAAGAAACAAACAAAAAACCCCTTATTTTTCTGTCTTCATAACAGTTCTAAGAAGTAAGGCAAGCAAAGGCTAGGCAAACAGGGTTAGGGGAAGTGTCTGAATTCAGATTTGAACCCAGGTCCTCTTGACTTCAGTTCTGATGCTTATTCACTGTGACACCTCATTGACCCTGCTATTCATCCTTAAGGTCCATAACAGCTGGCCATGATTTCCCTTTGATTCTCACACAGTACTTTGTACCTCTCTTATACACTTATCCTATATTATTTTACACGATGACTATTTGTATATGTGCCATATTTTTCTACCCCACCCCAGAGTAGAATATAAGCTCTTTCATGGTCAGGATCAAGATTTCTCTATGCTTTGCCTCTCTCTAAATGCTTTGTACTTTACTTTGCACAGAATAATCAATTATGGCACAGAAGGGAGAAAAAATCACCAAATTTTGTGGGAAAAACCCAGGGTTTTAAATCAGAAAAACTTGGGCCCAAAACCACTCTTCTGCTATTCCAGCTTGATATGATAGAAAAACTTCTTTATTTGCAATCAGCGTCTAAGTTTAAAACTCAGCTCTGCTGCTAATTCACTGTGTGAACTTCAATAAGTAATCTCATATCTCTAGGTCTCGTAGCCTTCAATTGGATAGTTTCAAAGGTGTTTTCCAGCTTAAAAAAAAATGTGATCCTATCAAACCTCTCTGGACCTCAATTTCCTAATTTAGAAAACAAAAGCATTGGTCTAAGTATTCTTTAAGGTCTCTGACAGATTTAAATGCTATGATTTCCCATCAACTAATTTTATTTGGTCATTTTTTTAGTTGTGTACAATACTTTGTGACCCTTGTGGGGTTTTCTTGGCTAAGATTTTGGAATGCTTTGCCATGTCCTTCTCCGGTTCATTTTACAATTGAGGAAACTGAGGCAAATAGGGTTAAGCTACTTGCCCAGGGTCACAAACTAGTGTCTGAGACTACATATCAAACCAGGTCTTCCTGAGTCTAAGACCAGCATTTTGTCTACTGTACCCCCTAGCTAATACCTCAAGCAAAACCTAAAAATCAAAATGACCACTGGTCTTGGGTATGGAGCATTCAAGTGTTCTTCCCTTGGCATGCATGCTTTGGCATCCATACAAGTTGCATGTTTCAGTAGGTTATTAAGCTTAAGCCCATCTACTCTAAGTTGAAATTAAACAATGTTAAATAGAAAAGGATAATAGCACTTGGAGTTGTAACTAGAATGGTAGAACCAGAACATAACATTGTACCAGGTAAATGAAGACACTGAGTTTAAAAAACTAAAAAAATACTGATTACAAAGGGCAGCTGGGTGCTTCAGTGGATTGAGATCCAAGCCTACACATGGGAGGTCCTGGGTTTAAATTTGGCCTCAGACACTTCTTAGCTGTGTGACCCTGGGTAAGTCACTTTTGACTTTGCCTATTTTGCCTGGGTAAGTCACTTTTTGCCCCATTGCCTAGCCTAGAGTGGTCTCTTCTGCCTTGGAACCAATACACAGTGTTGATTCTAAGATGGAAGGTAAGGGTTTAAAAAAATGATCAGTTTCAGGAAATGTGACTGAGAGATCGTGTGTTATACTGGAAAGAGCACTCATTCATCTTGAAGTAAGACTTGGTTTCCTAGACTAACTAGCTTGGACACTACATTTTCAAGCTTAGACAAAAGACTTGACCTCTCTGGCCCTGAATTCTTCATGAGCAAAATGGGCAATGATCTTGATGCTACCTACCATATAGATTGCTGAATTTGTTAGGAATCTTAAGTGCTCTAAAAATGGGTGCTACAAGATGACATGTTTAAAGTCTTGGCACTCTCAAATAAAAAAAATGAGAGCTACTTTTACCTCTTTTAATAATTAAGGGAAAAGGTTTTTTGTTATTGTTCAAGAGGAAGACTCTTGATACTTAGATATTATATATATGTGTATAAAGAGAGTGTGAGTAATGTTGATTAAATTTTAAAATGTCTCCTGATTTTTGAAGAGCTAATTGTTCAATATTTACCAGCACATCCCTGAGTCCAGTACAAATTTGTCTCTACATTTCTTCCATTTCTATCCTAGTTTTGGCTCTCAATACTTCTTGCCCAGATTATACAATGATCTTCTACCTTTTCTTCTTGACACTGGGCTTTCCTCTTTCCTCCCCAACACATTTTCTGTTCTACTTTCAGACGTAATGAATACCAGTTTCATGATAGCACATCTCTGCACAAGAACCTACCATAATTCCCATTTATAATCCAAGTAAAGCAAAATTACTTTGCTTAGCTTCTATGGACCATAATCATTTTATACTAGGCCCTATCTACCCAGCTTTTTTCTTCCCTATTGCCCCAAATTTATTCATGTTGATTAATCATTTATTGAACAAACACCTATTAAAAAATAAAAGGTAGAATGTAATTAAGCATTAAATTATCTATCAACTAATATTTATAATATATATTTAATCTTAACCATGTCCTATGACTATTTTAATTAATAATATATTATTTATAATATTGTACATCATATATGGAACATGATAAATGCTTGTTGACTAATTGACAATAAGTATTGTCTCAGCAAAAAGAGACATTGGTGTGGGCTGAGAAAAACCGTGAAGTTTCAAGGAGGTAGGACTTGAACTGAACTTTGAACATGCAAAAGATTTGGACTGACAGAGAGGAGATGAGAAAGAGCATTAAAAGATAGAAGAAGAAGAAGAACCAGAGAATGGAATTGAGAATGAGCATGGTGCATTTGGGGAATACTGATCTCTGGGATAAGTCATTAAAGCCCCCCAAGTCTCAGATCCTTCATCTGTTAACTAAGTATATTGTGCTATATAGCCTTTGAGGCTCCTTTTTTTAGCTCTAGATCTGTGAGCCTATAATTAAAATGGGGGAGTCAGAGGGGGAGGTGTGTGCTTATTTTTTTCTCAGAAACTTCTAGCAAATGAACCCATATCTGTGAATGAAAAAGTTCTGTTGTTGGGGAGATACACAGAGAGAGAAGTAGGGGAGAGAGAGAGAGGAAGGAAGGAAGGAATGAGGAAAGGAAAGGAGGGAGGAAGGAAGGCAAGAAGGACATCAGGCCAGGGGAAAGAAGGAGAAATAAAGACAGACAGAAAGGAAGGAAGGAGGGAAGGAAGGAAGGAAAGAAAAAGATAGAGAAAGAAAGAAAGAAAATTCAATGTGTTTCATCATTAGAAAATAGATTGTGGGGACAATTTTTCTGTGGGAGAAAAAAAAAGCAAAATGAAAGTTTAATTTCTGTGTACTTTATCAAAGACAAAGAAATACAAGCCATATAGATAGATAATCTTCCTGGAGACCTTCTTGAAACATCTACCTACAACTGCTCATGTGTCCCAAAGTTGGTGAGCAAAAAATAAGTCCTAGTACCAGCTTTGTAATTCCATAGCTATATGATCTTGATCTAGCATGTCACTTCTTTCTGGATTCTCACTTTCCTCAAATGAACATAAGAACTTAAGAATATATGCTTCTTTACTTGCCACACAACTCTCCTACTAAAAATAACACACACACACACACACACATACACACACACACACAGATAGGGGAGGGGACAGTCAGGTGGCTCATTGATTTGGCCTGGAATCAGGAAGACCTGCATTCAGATCCAACCTCAGATACTCACCAGCTGTGTGACCCTGGGAAAGTCACTTCACCTCTATTTTTCCTTAATATACTGGAGAAAAAAATGGCAAACCATTCCAGTATCTTTACTAAGAAAACTCCATATAGGGTCACAAAGATTTGGATATGACTGAACAACAACAATAGATCTATATCTACATGTATAATATATTGTAAGTATATAATACTTTATATTATATGTAACACACATATATAAGTATGTTTCATATATATGTATATATTTACATAATGCTTTGGATGGTAAGCTTCATAGAGGTGTCAAAGGAAGAAGGAGTAGGGAAGGGCTCATGTTTTAAAAGATATCTCTCCTTTCCTTGTTACTGCACCATTTCCTCCTTGTTCCTGGACAGATTAGTCTCTGTCTGACTGATATTTTGTCCCTCTCATAGTGAAATACTTTTGCCAGATGAGTCATCTCTCACAATGGGGGAAGGGAGAAATATTGCTCTTTTAATTAGGTCCACAGAGATGGTAAGAGAATCTTGAGTGTCTCTATCAAGGACCTGTTCATGCATCACTTGTTTGATTTGTTTTTGTTTTTATTAAACTCCTTTTAAGGAAAAACGTTGTAATGGGGGCCTGTGATGCCAGAACCCCACCATTTCAGGAACAGTTTCCTTCTTAAGTTGAACCATAAGAGATGTATTTTTGTTCTGACTGAAACAAGAATATCTTACATTTGCATACTTTATTTCAAAGTGTGTTCACATACATGGCCTAATTTAAGCTTCAAAATCTTATGAGGCAGGCAGGGAGAGTATGTGTCCTTATTCCTAGTCATCATTTGAGGAAATTGAGGTCTAAGGAGATTCAATGATTTGTCCAAGGTCACAGGGAGTGAAAAAGTTTTTGTCATATGAGAACCAGTTCGAGGAACTGAGGATATCTAGCCCCCCAAAGAGAAGAGTTTGAGAAAACGATAGCTATACAAATATTTAAAGTACAACCATGTGAAAAGAGGATTGGGCACAGGCAGCAGCAGTACTGAATCCAAAATGGTGGCCAGCATAGGCCAATGTGGGAATTAGGAGACATCTGAAAATGTGCAATGAAAAAATTCCATAATACCTCAGTTGATTAAGTTAATTTATTGATTTTGCATGTGTTTATTGTTCCTGGCAATCCTCCATGTGATAAAAGTAACTTCAGAATTGAAATCAACTTCTTAACAGTGTCTATTGAAATCATCATATTTAAAATACAGATTGTTCTCCCTTGCATCAATTAAAATGGGCAGATCTATCTACCAGAGCTAAAAAATGGAAGCCAGTAATCTAAACTGATAAAATCATTTAGCTTCGCATAGAACTTGTGAATGACCTCGAGTTTGAGCACCCCTTTCAGGATGACCTAGATAAATAATACTCTAAAAATTATGAAAAAAATTCTGTAAGAACACTGAAGAGTTCAAAGAAATATAGGAAAAGCAACAGGAAGGCTAAAACCTTCCATGCCTATTTCCAGCAAAAAGGACCAAGACCCAAGAGAGCTCTTTCAAAATACCCTGCAAAGCAGGACTCTATAGAAAATCAGTGGAACTCTGGTGACCACTGCCTAGTGTTAAATTGTGGCAGTTACCAATTTTTTTTAACAATTTAAAGATCAAAAGTGGTATAAGCAAACCTATAAAGAGAGTATTAAAAATTTAGGATGCTTCAACAACAAAAGAAAAAAGAAAGAAAAGAAGAAATTAGGCTTATTTTGCTTGGCTTCAGGGGGTAAAATGAGGAGCTTGGATTTTAACTAGGTGAATGTTACAGAAAGGCAGATTTATGCTGAATTTAAGAAAAAAAGTTGCCTACCTATTAGAATTGTCCAAAAATTGGATTGAGTGCCAGAGAAGGTAATCAGTTTTTCCAAGGATGATCAGCTGTCAGGTATAGTATAGAAGACTTCATTTTGATTCAGGCTAGCCTCCATGGACTCTTCCAAATTTAAGATTCTCTTTCACCTCTATATTTAGTGGCAAAGCTAAAACTAGAATTTTGGTCTTCTGACCAGGTCAATCCTTTCCATCATACCTACATAATGGGCCGTCTAAGCATTTACAAGAGTTCCAGTGGGCTTCTACAGGTCTGTTCATCTGACTTGCATGTTTTTGGCTTTGAATAAATTATCCACAATTTCTTTTGACAATTAAGTAAGATGTGATGATGTGAGGAAGAGAAACATAATTTCTCCATATAAGCCTATAAGGTATCATTTGCCAGTCATAAAGGAAAATAGAGTCAATCAGTTTTGAAATAGTTTCATCATCTTGGAAAGTCTTTATTTATTTGTTTATTTATTGGAAAATCTTTAAAGAAAAAAAAATTGCTCACCTTGGTCCTGATAACAGAATTATACCACTGGTAACAGAGATTGGGGTGAATAGCAGAACTGTCACCGATGGTCCATGACAGTTAGAACCGCTGATAGATGCTGGAACTCCTTACTTTGCAAGGCAATATTGGGATGAACACACACACACACACACACACACACACACACACACACACACACACGAAATTTTACTAAATTTCAGAAACCTTGTTCAAATATTTAACACACAGTGCCTATGCCGTTAGAACAGAATTCCTAGCTTGGCACATGGGCTCAAAGAATAGCCATTAGGCCTGTTAGTGGAGGACAAGCCAGGTGATCAATTGGTTAATCACTAAATATATATTACGTACTTACTATGTGTCAGGCACTTAGACTGTGAATACAAAGAAGCAAGCCCAATGAATTTTTATTAAGCACCTAATATGTGCCAGATACTTTTCTTATGCTAAGAATCAAAGAAAAAGCAAAATCAATAAATATTTATTAAGCATTTAATATGTACCTAGCACTGTTCTTGATGCTAAAGATATAAAAAGCAAAATCAGTTCCTGCCCTCAAGGAGCTTACATTCTTAAGAGGAAGACAGAATGTATATGAATAGGTACATACAAGATACTTATAAAGTAGATACAAAAGTAACTTTTTGTTCTGCTTCTTTCACTCTTCTATAATTTCACATACAACTGAGAAAGAATGTTATATACAGCAACAGAAATATTGTTTGAAGAATGACTTTTGTGTACTCACCTATAGAGAAGGAACTGATGAATAGGAATAAGATATAGTTTTATACATAAACAAACCTCCCCCCCCCCCAAATGATGCCTTCTCTAACGGGGGCAGGAGAGAGGAGGAGGGAGTTAACTGAATGTTTTAATGAAACAAATAAAAAATATTTTTTTTTGGAAAGTAACCTTGTATGGGAAGATACTATTTATTGGAAGGACTAGAAAAGGCTTCCTAAGAAAATGGCCTTTGATCTTAGTCTTGAAGGAAATCAAAGATTCTGAGGGATAGAAGTGAGGAGGGAGAGCATTCCAGGCATAGGGGACAATGTAAAACCAGGGAGAAATGGGCGTTCATCAAAAGTTGACTGCAGTGGGATTTATTTTGTGACCATGGCAATTCGCAAAGACCATTTTCTATGGCAAAGAGAGACCATGATATGGATCAGTGGAAGAAATAGCCAGATGAATTCACAGATCCTTGAAGAATGACTTCTGATGATGGTTCCATAGTGATTATCACTAAATTCTTCCTACCTTGGGTTTGTTTTCTTTTACTTCTCTTCCCAGTGATAAGCATCACAGAGGCTAACTGGTTTGGCTATTTTTGTTAGACAGATCTGTTAACTCAGTTAAAAAGCCAATTAGATTCTGTCAAACCACCAGACTATTTTTGTCTCCAAGATACAAAATCACTTCAATAAGTAATTCCCCCCCCCCCCCACTGAATTCAATTCAATTATACAAACGTTTCTTGAATACCTACTCAGAGCACATAGAAGGGACTATTGGAAAGTTCCCAGGTTCTGTTATTGGTAAACATATATCCCAGTCCCAGCTCCTCCAATTACTAACTGCATGGTCTCTGGCAAAACACTTTGACTCTTTAGGTCTAATGTTCCTCATTTATAAAATGAAGAGACTGCACCAAATGATCAACTATATATCTGTGGACTTAGGAAGTACAGCTAGGTCTCTATTTGCGTGAACAAAGAATCCCCTGAAGTGGTTGCATATACCCATGTTCATACTGCTTGAAGACATAATTTTGTAAAATATAGTCACTGGTTCCAGTTCACTGGAAATAGGTGACTCAAATTTGAGTAATTCAAATACTCCAAGGGATTCTTTATTTATAGGAATTGGATACATTACAAATAAATCAAGTTGAACTTATAGTATAGTAGAAGGAGAGCACAAATATAAGTTACCACAATATAAAATGATATGATTGCATGAGAAATACAAACAGAGATCTGAGAGAACAAAGGCATTACCAGTAGAGGGAAATAGGAAAGGCTTTATGGAACAGGTAATATTTGAGTGGAACTTTAAGGAGTGGGTTTAAATTCTTTTAAAGAAATTCAACAAGTAGAGATTGGCAGGACAGGGACTGGGAATGATAACATTCTGGACACAGGGAACAACATGAGCAAAAGCACAGAAGCAAATGATGGTGTGGCATAGAAAAGAGATTTCAAGTAGTTCGATTTAGCTTGCACCTGAAATATGTGAAAGGAAGTAATATGAGAAAAGACTGGTAAGAGAAGAAGATATTTTATTGAAGAGGGTATTGAATCAAAGTCTACTTAGAATTTTGTTCCATAGGCAACAGGGAGCCGTATTAAGGTTCTGACTTCAAATCCAGCATCAGGCACTTCTTAGCTCTGAGACCTTGGGCAAGTCACTTAACCTCTGTATGCTTAGGAGGCAGGTAGGTGACTCAGTAAATAGAGTTCTAGAGATAGGAAGACCTGAGCTCATATTTGGTCTCACACACTTTTTAGTTGTGTGACCCTGACTCTGATTGCCTGATAAAAGGATCCACAAGAGAAGAAAGTGGCAAACCACAAGGACAGCCAAGAAAATCCCATGGTCCAGGAAGTCACAAAGTGTTGGATATGACTGAATGACAATAATCAGGGTTCTAAGCAGAGGATTATCATCCTAGTCTGTGTTTGTACCCACAGCCTAACACAAAGTTTAATAAATGTTTGTTGAATGACTACATCAAAAATGAGAAAGATTATTCTGTCAATGGAATTAAGGATGATTTGGCAAGAACAGAATGAAAGCAGAGATATTGGTTATAGAGCTGTTTTGTTAGTCCTGGAAGAGTGGGAAACAAGGCCTGTGTCAGGGTGATGGTAGTCAGAATAGGGAAAAAGGAAGGGATGTGAGACCTACTGATGAAATAAAGTTGATAGGAAGTGGGAACTGATTGTAAGTGATGGCTGACTGCTTGTTTTTGGCATCTAACAGACCCATCCTATGGGTTGTGCTACCCTTCTACACAGAAGGAGTTATTTTTCTTTGCTATCCAAAGAAGATGAGAGGGAGAATAGCAGATTTAAAAATAAAATGACATTCCTCATAATTTATTTTTTTTTAAAGTCAAGATCACTGGCAAGCTAACAGTCTTCCCAATCTCCTGTGATATTTCCCTGGAGGTTCTAATGGAAAAGAGCCTGGCTGCACTGTACCCTATATTTCATTCCTCTCCCACTCAAAATACACAGCCCTTATACCCAGGCTCCTTTCTTTATAACAAGGAGTAATATCATTTGCAAGCTTTCCATAAATACTGTTTACCCAGCTCAGTCCTGGCACTACTTTTCTGAAGACCACACTGACTCATTGGGGCTCTTCCTTCTGAACCCATAATTTCTACCAGGCACTGATTGCACTGGCAACCCTTATGGTTGACTGGATGCCAGGTGATTCACTAGCAAGAGTTTCTGTTCTCAAAATCCTTCTTTTTCAGGGGTAGCAGGGAGAGAACAAACAGACCAATTTCATGCCAGTGGTGCATAAGGGACGAATAGACAAATAGCTACAGTGGGAATACTGAAGCCTACAGTGCTCAGGAGATGGTGATTTTTAGAAAATGTTTAGAATACACACATGCATTCAGTGTATACACACATAGACAAAGTACACGCTAGGCTAGAAAGCAGCTTTGGAGACATTCCCTTAGAGCCCTAAAAAGCTTCCAATTTGAATAATTCGACCACTTCTAGGGATTCGTTATTTGCACTAATCTAGACCCAGCTGTATTAAAGTTAGGTAAAATGATCCCTAACAGCATTAACTTCAGATCCTATGAAAACAGATTTCAAGCAAGTGCAGGAAAGTCGGCTCTGACCTTCTCAGTGTGCAAAATAAGTACAGACTATAACTGAACAACTCCAACACCCAACAAACATTATAGCCTTACGTCAAAAGCCAAAATCTATTTGGCTAATTGCTGTCTTGGGCATGCCCCAAGTTATTACATAGACAGTGACAAACTTGAGAGCCTAAGAAAACGTGCCTGGCAGCATCTAGTGGAAATCTGTCTTGACACCATCAGTTTTGATGACTTGTTTGCATGCTAAGTGTGATCAAATGAGAACAGGCAGAAACATTCTAGAATGATTTTCCCATCCATGTCAGGAAACACCTTTTTGACATAATCATGCTTTTTTTTTTTCTGAAAGTCTTTCCTTGAGGGAAGAATCTCTATCTAGAAGGCAGTCAGGCTGATCTTACAAGCAAATCGAAGTCTGTCACCAGCGAGCTTTTGCCAAGAACAGCAGTCATCTAGAATCTGTGAAAAGCAGTGTCAGCAAAGCTTTGGGGGAAGTCATACACCCATCCCACTTGCTTTCCACCCTCCCAGACACCCGCCCTCTCTGGTCTGTACCTTCTGTGTGGCAGCTGGAAGAAAGGATGGTGTTCGGAGGTCGGAAGATGTAAGGCAGGTAACGAGAAAAGCATTTCATCTTCCAGAAAAAAAAAAAAAGAATTCTAAATCAAAAACCAGTTTCCTGAATCCATGAGGATTCTTGCGGCTTTCCAGGCAGGCTACATCACCGATAGGTTTATGTAGGATCTCTCCCAGATCTGCAAAGCCAGGAAGCCTGAGGAAGAACTGGCAGTGGACCCCATTTTGCCATCAGCACCAGGAAGAGCTGCTTACATTTCTGCATGCAGCTCAAACTCAGAAGCCCCCAAGCAAGCCGGGATATAAGCACTTCATTGGCTGGAGCTCATCAGAGCAGGATTTGCTGAGTAAGTCAGTCCTGCCTGTAAACACACACTCAACAACACTGCCCGAAATCAGCCTCAACCTTTTTCCTTCTTCTGGTCAGTTTCTCTTTGAGAAATAGAAATCCAGCAGGATACGGGAGCACTGAGGATAAATGACCATCTCTTATTCAGTTAGAAGATCAGATGAAACAAAGGCGGTACAGAGCCCCGCTCAGGGAGAGACTGCTGCTAAGAGGAGTCGCCCTGTCATGCCAGGGATCTCAGGAATATTAAAGTACTGTGCAATGAAATGGGTCTCTGTCCCTGCTTCATCTAGATCTGATTCTTTCTTCTTGTTCTTGTTCTTCTTCTTTTTAATACCACGAGGAGAACAAAGGGGCTATTTACCACTTAGGTGAACCAGAACATAACAGGGTTGAGGAATCGGTGACAGGGGACTAACACTGACAGATTTGATGTTCCACAACTATGTGCCTGCTTTTTTTTTTTTCCCTTCTGCCAGCTCTCACACAAGAGCAGTAACTTTAGCTCAGAGTGGGTTGCTGTTCAAATTTAAAGTCACAGTACAAGAATAGTGGAACCTGAATTTAGATGGGCTGCCTCCTTCCCCACACATATAGGAATATTCATGGGGGTGAAAGGATTGGGGCTCAAGTCAGTTATGGAACAGTATGCTCCTGAATGGATGAGAATGTGACTAGAGGCTAGTGCGAAAGGAGAAAATGCCCATTGCATTATGGTTAGATGACATTTTTTGGCCATAGAAACTTGCAAAAACTATCTGCAAAGTCGGAGAAGGGTTGTGCTCTTCATCTGTGGAAATATATAATAACCACACTGATAGAATCCAAGCAAGGCAAATCGATAGACCACCCTTGACTCAAGTCAAAGTAATGGGCTTGGAAATATTATGCCAAACAAACTCAGAGCCTCTCTTGGGCTTTGCTCCCTTGTTCTTTGGTTATAGGTGGCCATTGCTATGGAGGACAAGGTTACACATGGAACCAATGTGGAAGTGTCCAACTTAAGGTTATTTGGCAGGGAATATGGCAGAGTAGCTAGAGGGATAGGACTGACTTCTCAAGCCAAAGCACAAAACTGGCCTATTAAGTATCAAATGGTCTTCTCATTTCATTAAAAACTCAAGTTCTGCTTGTTTTCACAGATTTTAAACCTACCACCTGACCGGAGGCCACTGTCTCTTCCCCTGCATCATGAAATATACCTTCCTTTGACACTGACTCACACTTTTCTGATCCTGACACCAAATTCTGCCTCCAATCCCACTGCTTAGCACCCCTAACCCTAACCTGGCAAGACTAGAAGAAATATCACAAGATGCTGTTTTGCTAACTATCATATCATTATCAACCATCTCACCTTTGATACAGGATTAAAGATAAAAATGTTCTTCATCATTCTAGACAGAGAGAAAGGAAGAATAAAACTATCCCATGTCTTATGTAACAAACACCAATGGCAAATTTTAAGAACCAGCAAAACAGCTCTCCAATAAGGATGAATTTTAGAGTATTTAATGTGAACATGCTTTGAAGTTATCCATAAGAATAATTTTCAAGATTTAAAACATCAGCTTTTTAAAAAGTATTGTTATTTAATTTATCATTGGTGGAATGTTCTAGATTACATCAGATAGCAGATGACTATTGTTCCAGGCAGCATGATCACAAGGCAATTCTTTGCTTTGCTGTTCATCCTCACCTTGAATTTGGATCTGTATGATATCAAACAACTAATTGATTTGGGCAATTTAGTAAAGCAACAAATTGATTCAATGGAAAAAATAATCTATCACAGAACCACATGTCTCCTGAAGAGACTCAGCCATGGGAACTGAAATGATGGCTTATTCTAATGAGATGGAGGCATTTGGAGAGTTGTTTCTAAAGTGGAAGGGTTCATACACCATGAACTTCCAACCTCCTTTAACTGCATGATCTAGATTAGCTGCATGGATAATCCCAGATTTGTTGGAAAAAAGCACATACTTATATTTCCTTGTTAATATCTTTGGCATATAAAACCTAGTATTAGCAATAAACACTTCTTTTTTTGCATTCAAAGAAAACTTATTTTCAAGTGTATCCACAAAACAAGTCAATATTACAATATTTTATAAAAATATTAAGTTTTAGGCTACCATTTTTTAGTTTTTAAAAAGTATTTGTGCTAGAGGGTTTTTTTTCTGCCAACTTTCATTTTTGGTTAGGGTATATTCCACATTAAGATTTTAGAGATGAAAAGTTGTTGGAAAAAAAAGCTTTAAATGTATAAAGTTGATTTTCTTAACAAGTTTAAAAATACATAACCATTTAAAATGAATACATATTGTTAGTGTTAAATTTCTTTACTATATAAATGCTATTACAAGGAACTATTTCCATTCAGTTAAAACCTAATGAATACCGCATCATTTTCTGGCTTTTTTCTTTAATGACATTAGTACATAAATATATAATTGCATTACCCTTTTTAAATGCTTAGAAAATTTACAAATTCATAGTTTACATAAAGCCCTTTAAAAATCTGATATCACAGGTTTATAGAAGGTAGGGGAAAATGATATGATGGCACTATTTTTAGAAAGATACTTTTGGTAGAGGGATTCAATACTAAGTAGGTAATGTAAACATGAAAATCATAATCTTTAGTACCAGAATTCTATTGCCAACTTGCATTAAATTTTTCCATCACATTTTTAAAAAATGGCTTGAATTTTAACAGATACCAAAGGATAAATTAAAGTTTTCATGATTCATTCAGGTAAATGAAAGTTATAAAACTTCATTTCCAAACTCCAGAGACATATGATATTATTGCTTAATACAAGGTATAACTGCAAAGAGAAGCTTTAAAAAATAACAAATGATAACCTTCAAAGATGTCTCCTTCAAAAACTACATTTAAGCAATAAACACTTCTTAAATACCCATTATCTTTAGTCAGAGCTAAAACCAGGAAGTTTTGCTCTGAAGTCAAGTATCTCAAACCATGCCTGTGGTGAGTATTATACTGCAAAGCAATCAATATAGCAGGACAGAATGGCAGGACAAGGGAGGCACTTACTATAGCTTGTTATAACTCACCTTATTTTAGCTATTCTTACTACTAATCTCTGTTGTTTTTATACCTCTTCATCAACACTTTCGAAATTTGGCACTCTAGGACAAGGCCCAGAACATTGGCCCTTAGTTCTAGATTGATATATAGAACATGTACACAAAGTTTAGGTAGAATTTCATCCTGGTCCTCATGGAGATCATAGTCTAGTAGGAGAATGAAACTAAGGTAGACAACTAAAAAAAACAGACAATTACATGATTAATGCATTAAGTTTATAAAATAAAGTATTCGATAAGATGAGAAAATAAAATGGTGGCTGAACCAAGTTGGATTTGATAAGACTAGACCCAATAATTGATGAATGATGCAGTAGCCACTGAGCAAATCCACTGGGTTTTACATGTGTCATTGATCAAGACCTATTTCCATATTATTAATATTTGTAGTAAGGTGATTGCTTAGAGTCTACATCCTCAACCATATCTCCACCAACTCATGTGATCAAGCAGTTGTTTTTCTTCTATGTTTCTACTACACAGTTATTTCTCTGGATGTGGATAGAGTTCTTTCTCATAAGTCCCTCAGAAATGTTCTTGATGATTGCACTGTTTCTAGTAGAGAAGTTCATTACATTAGACTGTGCCACAGTGTATCCATCTCTGTGTATAATGTTCTCCTGGGTCTGCTCCTTTCACTCTGCATCAATTCCTGGAGATCATTCCAGTTCACATGGAATTCCTTCAGTTCAGTATTCCTTTGAGCACAATAGTATTCCATCACCAACATATACCACAATTTGTTTGGCTATTCCCCAATCTAAGGGCATCCCTTCATTTTCCAATTTTTTTTCCACCACAAAGAGTGTAGCTATAAATATTTTTGTACAAGTCTTTCCCCCTATGATCTCTTTGGGGTATAAACCCAGCAGTGGTATGGCTGGATTAAAGGGCAGATAGTCTTTTAAAGTCCTTTGCGCATAGGTACAAATTGTCCTCCAGAATGGTTGGATCTTTTCACAACTCCACCAGCAATGCATTAATGTCCCAATTTTGTCACATCTCCTCCAACATTTGTTACTTTCCTTTGCTGTCATGTTAGCCAATCTGCTAGGTGTGAAGTGATACTTCAGAGTTGCTTTGATTTGCATTTCGCTTTTTCATGTGTTTATTGATAGTTTTGATTTCTTTATCTGAAAATTGCCTATTCATATCCCTTGCCCATTTGTCAATTGGGGAATGGCTTGATTTTTTTGTACAATTGATTTAGCTACTTATGAATTTGAGTAATTAGACCTTTGTCAGAGGTTTTTGTTATAAAGATTTTTTCCCCAATTTGTTACTTTCCTTCAAATTTTGATTGCATTGGTTTTGTTTGTCCAAAACCTTTTTAATTTAATGTAATCAAAATGATTTATTTTACATTTTGTAACATTTTCTAACTCTTGCTTGGTTTTAAAAAATGTCCTTTCCTATAGATCTGACAGGTATGCTATTCTATGTTCACCTAATTTACTAATAGTTTTCTTCTTTATATTCAAATCATTCACCCATTCTGAATTTTTCTTGGTATAGGGTGTGAGATGTTGATCTAAACCCAATACTGTTTTCCAATTTTCCCAGCAGTTTTTGTCAATTAGTGAATTGTTGTCCCTAAAGCTGGGATCTTTGGGTTTATCATACACTGTAAGATTCTTAACTTCAACATGAAACAAAAAAGTCACACATGTCCTATATCCAAATTCTAGAAGAACTACTTCTAAAGTACCCAGTTTCCCCTGCCTTTATCTGAAAAAATCTCCCTATGTCCCAAAGTATGGCTGTAACCACCCTTGAGCATGCAGGATCAGTGCTTCATATAAAGCAGCATGGGACCTAGATAGATATTTTTTTTTTATCACCCCTCCACTGTCAAAATGTATGATGAGATTAAGACACCTATGTTAGCAATTCCAGCTCAGAAGACTTCCCTGATCTTCTTAGTTGGTTGGCCCTCTCTTAGGGCCAAAGCAAATATGATATTTGCTTCAATGTTTATATCTATGAATGAAACTGCAATGCTTCAAATCTGCTGTAGAGTTGGTGCTCTTCAATTGATCAACAATAGAAAACAAGCATTTATTAAGTGCTTTCTACATGCTAGACAATAAAGATGCAAATTCAAATAATGAAACATTCTTTCTTCTCAAGAATCTTCCATTCTAATGGGGAAAACATTATGTACACATAAATATATACCTGAAGTCCACACAAGTATAAATAGAATAAACATGAAGAGAATAAATACAAATAAAAATAAGTTAGTTTAAATACAAGATGGTTAGGGAGGGTTAATAGTTAGGGGATCAGGAAAGGCTTTCTGTAAAAGGTGATACATGTACATCCTGAAGGAAGAGATTATATAAGGTGGAGGTAAGGAGGAAGTTATTTCAAGCATGGGGGGTGTCCATTGAAAAGTTACAGAAATGGAGATAAGAGTATCATGTATGATGAGAAGAGAAAAGGCCAATTTGAATGGCTCTCAGAATACAGGAAGAGAGTAATTTAGAATGACAGAAAGACAGGTAGGAACTAGACCTTTAGAATCTAGTCAGAGAAGTTGATATTTTATTCTGGGGAAGTAGTGAACTATTGGAGTTTAAAAACAAAGAGTGGCATGGTCATCCTTGCATTTAAGGAAAATTACATTAGCAAATGTGCATAGCATGTATAGGAATAGGAAAAGACTTAAGGCAGGGGACCAATAAGGAAGCTATGGCAATAGACTAGGTGAAAAGTGATAAGATCCTCAACTAAGGTGGTTGCTGCATGAGTAGAGAGAACTCATATGAGAGAGATGGTATGAAAGTATAAACAGTGAGATTGTTTGGATCTGATTGGATATATGGGATGAAGAAGGATGAGGAGGGAAGGATAATGCCAAAGTTAAAAACCTTGGAGACTAAAAGAATCTTGGTGCCTATGATTCAAATAAGGAAACTTGAAAGATAAGTGGACTGGGAGGAAAAGATAATGAATTCAGTTTGGGGCATGTTGAATCATCTTTGGCAATGGTCACAGGATGTCTGGTGGACTTGCCACATTACTGTCCAATAGAAGGAAGGAAAAAAGAGATGGAATGAGATGTGTTTACTTTTCCATCTGCCATGTACATAGAGTGAGAAGAAAAGACTACAAAAGATCTGTCCACTCTAGTGAGGCCACATGTGCTAGACCTTTGACCAACCTAGTCCTGACCTCCTGAAAATCGGGGCAATCATATCCATTCTATATTCCAACATCTATTATATATGAATGGAAGTGATATCTCTTTTTCCAAGAAAGAAACATTTTGAATTAAAGGGATTTTGCCTTATTTATAGCATTCATTCATTCCCTTAATTTAGGCAACATGATCCACTGGGGCCCATAATGTCCTAGGCAGCAAATGAGGTTATTTATTATTTTCCCTATTCAAAACACCTAGAAAGAAACTTGATGTTAGTTGATGATTTAATATTGCCAGAGATGACAAGGCAGACACATTCCTAGCATGTTAAAGGGGGTTTGTGTATATTATAGTTACTTTTACATATGTCCCTCTCCTATTCCTACCCCAACCCCCCCCCCCCCCCCACACACACACACTAGACTCTAAGTTCTATGGAGGAAAACCTGAGATATAAAATGGGAGTAATAATATCACCCGTTTCATAGTGAGGTTGCTTATAAAAACACTGTGTAAGCAATCACAGTTAAGTGACTTGCCCAGGGTCAAGTATCTGAAGCTAGATTTGAACACATTTTTTTTTCCTGCCAGCACTCTATCTACTGTCAATTAGCTGCCTCATTGAGTTCAATAGTAGACTTCAAAACATTATGAGATCTCAGTGGAGTTGGGATTTAGATCAGAATCATCCAAATAATTATTTTCACTTTGCTTTGACTTAAGAGGGAAAACCAAATTAGGCTCATATCTGACCACAGGCAAATTAGCAAGCTCTGTGGCCATCTTTCTTTTTTCCCTTTTGGACTAATACCAAAGTAGCAGCCTATACTTGGCACTTCTTCTTGGGTTAAATTGACAGAGGGGAGAAGGAAGTGAAGGAGGGTCCCTGTTATCTTCTAACCTTTATTATTGCTCTCATCACTAGCTGACTGAACCTTCAGTCAACATCCTGTCACCAGCAGGATAACCTGCTAAAGTCATTGCTGCCTAGCTAGATACAGATCAACAGCTTACTGGATAGAAAGAAAGAGAAAGAAAAGTCTTATTTTCTTTAGGCAGCTGGGTAATACACTGGAGAGAGTTCTGGGCTTGGAGTCTTAGATTAAGACCTGAGCTCAAATTCTACCTCAGACACTTATTAGCTGTGTAACACAAGGCAATTTAACTTTCCTGTGTCTTACCTTTCTCATCTCTAGAATGAGGGGATTGGACTTAATAGCCTCTTTGAGGACTCCTCTATCCCTAAATCTTTGATCCTACTTTTATATTTTCATGTGGCCCATACTTTTTCTGGGACTTTCTTAGTACAAAATCCCTACATAAGTCCCTTTGAGACTACCCTGTCACAAAGTGAAATGACTATTTTTAGTCCTAACCAGCTGTCCTATGTCCATCCCAATCGCTGAATAGGCAAAGAACAGAAAACAAATTGAATTACAACTCTGGAGACTTCATGAGAAATATCTGGTCCTTATATCTTAATTTTTGACACATAAAAGGTCATGGAGAGCAGGCGCCTTGGAATATTTTTTCTCAATAAGCATTTAGCCATTCTTAAACATGTTAGGGATAGTTTGACTCTTGAGTTTGAGATTCAGAAGTAAAAAAGACTAAAATCCCTAGAGAGGAACCAGAAGCCTCATGCCTCATAATCATGAATATTTTCTTCAAGAAAAGTCAGAAAGCTGAAGCCCACACAGAAAAAGAAATCAACTGTGTCATAATGACAGTCAATTAGAATTGTTTAAAGAATAAAACCCTTTGTTTTCTGTCTTAACATCAATTCTAAGATAGAAGAGTGGCAAAGGCTAGGCAGTCAGGGCTAACTGATCCCAGGGCTGACACTATCAGCTGTGCTTACCTAGCTGCCCTTCAGCTAGCATATATTAAGTACTTACCATAGTCTAGGCATGATACTAAGTCCTTCAAAGACAAAAGAAGGCACAAACACAATTGGAATAATGTCCAAATCAGCTTTCTGTCTCTAGGTAGACCATTGACTATTTAGAACAAGGGTCAAAACCGACATCAAAATAAAAAGATATAGATGAAAAAGCTGCCTACGGGACTTCCGGTTAAGATGGCGGCTTAGAGAAAGCTGAAGTTCAGATCTCCGGAAAGCCCTTCCCGACCGATCTCAAACTAGAAGCTCCTAAGGCGCCGAAATTCAAAACGATCAACAGCACAGACCCTGGGAACCCTCCTCCTGGACCTGGACCCGGTTCAAAAGGTACGGCTCCCCTTAAAAGCCAGAACCCGAGATCCCTCGGACCTCAGGGGTAGGAGCGCAGAGTCCAAGGCTCCCGGAAGCGGCAGCCGCGCCGGGCTCAGAGAGCAGGGTCTGAGGAACAACAACCCTCAGGGTCTTCTACCCAAGTCCCAGTCCGGGTGAAAGTTACTGCCTGGGGCCTCCGCTGCAAAGAACCTGTCGGTCCGGGTGAAAGTTACTGCCTGGGGCCTCCGCTGCAGAGAGCTGGTCAAAACAACAGCAACCCTCAGGGCGGGCAAGACAGCCTCACGGGCTGGATCCTGCTATCCAAGTCTCAGTGAAAGTCTGTGCTCTCGGAGCTTGGGGAAGCGGCAGCCCATCCCCCCGCAGGCCGAAACAGCCTCACGGCCAGGGATTCTGAAGGCAACTTCCGGAAATCGAGCCAGGGGGAGAGTGTGGCCTCGTGGTCCGACCCTTCCATTCCAGTTCCAGTGAGGCATATTCAGTTTAACCCAGGGAACCAACATCTGCCCAGGACTAAAGCCTCTGATCACCAGACAAAGACAAGAAAAGCCAATCCTCCACGTTCAGAGATGACAAACTCCACAGAAGCACAGAAGCCCCAAAATACCAAGAAAAATAAGAAGAAAGGGGCGACTCTGGACACATTCTATGGAGCCAAAATACAAAATACAGAGCAGATAGAAGAAGATATACAAGAAAATTCTCCAAAATCTTCCAAAGGAAATAGAAACTCTCCACAAACACATGAAGAATTTGAATCAGAAAGGACCAAAAAGATGGAAGCCCTCTGGGAGGAAAAGTGGGAAATGATGCAAAAGAAATTCACGCATCTACAAAACCAGTTTGACCAAACTGTAAAAGAAAACCAGGCTTTAAAGCAAGAACTAATAAAGCAAAGCCAAAACACCAAGAAATTAGAAGAGAACATAAAATATCTCACCGACAAGGTGATAGATCTGGAAAACAGGGGGAGAAGAGAAAATTTAAGAATAATTGGACTCCCAGAAAAGCCAGAAATAAACACCAAACTGGACATGGTGATACAAGATATAATCAAAGAAAATTGCCCAGAGATTCTAGAACAAGGGGGCAATACATCCACTGACAGAGCTCACAGAACACCTTCTACACTAAACCCCCAAAAGACAACTCCCAGGAATGTAATTGCCAAATTCCAAAGCTATCAAACAAAAGAAAAAATCCTACAGGAAGCCAGAAAAAGACAATTTAGATATAAAGGAATGCCAATCAGGGTCACACAAGACCTTGCAAGTTCTACGCTGAATGATCGTAAGGCATGGAACATGATCTTCAGAAAGGCAAGAGAGCTGGGTCTCCAACCAAGAATCAGCTACCCAGCAAAACTGACTATATACTTCCAAGGGAAAGTATGGGCATTCAACAAAATAGAAGACTTCCAACTTTTTGCAAAGAAAAGACCAGAGCTCTGTGGAAAGTTTGATACCGAAAATCAAAGAGCAAGGAATACCTGAAAAGGTAAATATTAAGGAAAGGGGAAAAATGTTATCTTCTTTTACTCAAACTCTCTTCTATAAGGACTACATTTATATCAACCTATGTATACTAATATGTGGGGAAAATGTAATGTATAAATAGGGGGTAAAGAAAGACCAAATAGAATAATGGTTCTCACACAAAGATTCACAGGGGAAGGGGAGGGGAAGAAAACTCCTATAAGAAGGAGAGGAAGAGAGGGGGGGGGGGTTTACTTAAACCTCAATCTCAGGGAAATCAACTCTGAGAGGGAAAAACATCCAGATCCATTGGGATCTTGAATTCTATCTTACCCAACAAGGGTAAGGAGAAGGGAAAACCAAGGGGGGGAGGGGGAGAGGGAGAACAAAAAGGGAGGGAAAGAGGGGGGGGGGAGGGGGAGGGAACAAAAAGGGAGGGACTAAAAAGGGAAACATCAAGGGAGGGGACAAGGGGGACTGATTCAAATCACTGGACTAAAAGGTAAAGCCGAAGAAGAAAAGGTTAGAATTAGGGAAGGCAATCAAAATGCCAGGGAGTCCACAAATGACAATCATAACTTTGAACGTGAATGGGATGAACTCACCCATAAAACGTAGACGAATAGCTGAATGGATTAGAATCCAAAACCCTACCATATGTTGTCTTCAAGAAACACACATGAGGCGGGTTGACACCCACAAGGTCAGAATTAAAGGATGGAGTAAGACCTTCTGGGCCTCAACTGATAGAAAGAAGGCAGGAGTGGTAATCATGATATCCGATAAAGCCAAAGCAAAAATAGACCTGATCAAAAGGGATAGGGAAGGTAATTATATTTTGTTAAAAGGGACTCTAGACAATGAGGAAATATCATTAATCAACATGTATGCACCAAATAATATAGCACCCAAATTTCTAATGGAGAAACTAGGAGAATTGAAGGAAGAAATAGACAATAAAACCATACTAGTGGGAGACTTAAACCAACCATTATCAAATTTAGATAAATCAAATCAAAAAATAAATAAGAAAGAGGTAAAAGAAGTGAATGAAATCTTAGAAAAATTAGAATTAATAGACATATGGAGAAAAATAAATAGGGATAAAAAGGAATACACCTTCTTCTCAGCACCACATGGCACATTCACAAAAATTGACCATACATTAGGTCACAGAAACATAGCACACAAATGCAAAAAAGCAGAAATAATGAATGCAGCCTTCTCAGATCACAAGGCAATAAAAATAATGATTAGTAATGGTACATGGAAAACCAAATCTAAAACCAATTGGAAATTAAACAATATGATACTCCAAAACCGTTTAGCTAAAGAAGAAATCATAGAAACAATTAATAATTTCATCAAGGAAAATGACAATGGCGAAACATCCTTTCAAACCTTTTGGGATGCAGCCAAAGCGGTAATCAGAGGCAAATTCATATCCCTGAAAGCTCATATTAACAAACAAGGGAGAGCAGAGATCAATCAATTGGAAATGCAATTGAAAAAACTCGAAAGCGATCAAATTAAAAACCCCCAGCAGAAAACCAAATTAGAAATCCTAAAAATTAAGGGAGAAATTAATAAAATCGAAAGTGATAGAACTATTGATTTAATAAATAAGACAAGAAGCTGGTACTTTGAAAAAACAAACAAAATAGACAAAGTACTGGTCAATCTAATTAAAAAAAGGAAGGAAGAAAAGCAAATTCACAGCATTAAAGATGAAAAGGGGGACAGCACCTCCAATGAGGAGGAAATTAAGGCAATCATTAGAAATTACTTTGCCCAATTATATGGCAATAAATACACCAATTTAGGAGAAATGGATGAATATATACAAAAATACAAACTGCCTAGACTAACAGAAGAGGAAATAGAATTCTTAAATAATCCCATATCAGAAATTGAAATCCATCAAGCCATCAAAGAACTTCCTAAGAAAAAATCCCCAGGGCCTGATGGATTCACCTGTGAATTCTATCAAACATTCAGAGAACAGTTAACCCCAATACTATACAAACTATTTGACATAATAAGCAAAGAGGGAGTTCTACCAAACTCCTTTTACGACACAAACATGGTACTGATTCCAAAACCAGGCAGGTCAAAAACAGAGAAAGAAAACTATAGGCCAATCTCCCTAATGAATATAGATGCAAAAATCTTAAATAGGATACTAGCAAAAAGACTCCAGCAAGTGATCAGAAGGATCATTCACCATGATCAAGTAGGATTCATACCAGGGATGCAGGGCTGGTTCAACATTAGGAAAACCATCCACATAATTGACCACATCAACAAGCAAACTAGCAAGAACCACATGATTATCTCAATAGATGCAGAAAAAGCCTTTGATAAAATACAACACCCATTCCTATTAAAAACACTAGAAAGCATAGGAATAGAAGGGTCATTCCTAAAAATAATAAACAGTATATATCTAAAACCAACAGCTAATATCATCTGCAATGGGGATAAACTAGATGCATTCCCAATAAGATCAGGAGTGAAACAAGGATGCCCATTATCACCTCTACTATTTGACATTGTACTAGAAACACTAGCAGTAGCAATTAGAGAAGATAAAGAAATTGAAGGCATCAGAATAGGCAAGGAGGAGAACAAGTTATCACTCTTTGCGGATGACATGATGGTCTACTTAAAGAATCCTAGAGATTCAACCAAAAAGCTAATTGAAATAATCAACAACTTTAGCAAAGTTGCAGGATACAAAATAAACCCACATAAATCATCAGCTTTTCTATATATCTCCAACACAGCTCAGCAGCAAGAACTAGAAAGAGAAATCCCATTCAAAATCACCTTAGACAAAATAAAATACCTAGGAATCTATCTCCCAAGACAAACACAGGAACTATATGAACACAACTACAAAACACTCGCCACACAACTAAAACTAGACTTGAACAATTGGAAAAACATTAACTGCTCATGGATAGGACGAGCCAATATAATAAAAATGACCATCCTACCCAAACTTATTTATCTATTTAGTGCCATACCCATTGAACTACCAAAATACTTCTTCACTGATTTAGAAAAAACCATAACAAAGTTCATTTGGAAGAACAAAAGATCAAGGATATCCAGGGAAATAATGAAAAAAAACACATATGATGGGGGCCTTGCAGTCCCAGACCTCAAACTATATTACAAAGCAGCAGTCATCAAAACAATTTGGTACTGGCTAAGAAACAGAAAGGAAGATCAGTGGAATAGACTGGGGGAAAACGACCTCAGCAAGACAGTATACGATAAACCCAAAGATCCCAGCTTTTGGGACAAAAATCCACTATTCGATAAAAACTGTTGGGAAAATTGGAAGACAGTGTGGGAGAGACTAGGAATAGATCAACACCTCACACCCTACACCAAGATAAATTCAAAATGGGTGAGTGACTTAAACATAAAGAAGGAAACCATAAGTAAATTGGGTAAACACAGAATAGTATACATGTCAGACCTTTGGGAGGGGAAAGGCTTTAAAACCAAGCAAGATATAGAAAGAATCACAAAATGTAAAATAAATAATTTTGACTACATCAAACTAAAAAGCTTCTGTACAAACAAAACCAATATAACTAAAATCAGAAGGGAAACAACAAATTGGGAAAAAATCTTCATAGAAACCTCTGACAAAGGTTTAATTACTCATATTTATAATGAGCTAAATCAATTGTACAAAAAATCAAGCCATTCTCCAATTGATAAATGGGCAAGGGAAATGGATAGGCAGTTCTCAGATAAAGAAATCAAAACTATTAACAAGCACATGAAGAAGTGTTCTACATCTCTTATAATCAGAGAGATGCAAATCAAAACAACTCTGAGGTATCACCTCACACCTAGCAGATTGGCTAACATAACAGCAAAGGAAAGTAATGAATGCTGGAGGGGATGTGGCAAAGTAGGGACATTAATTCATTGCTGGTGGAGTTGTGAACTGATCCAACCATTCTGGAGGGCAATTTGGAACTATGCCCAAAGGGCGACAAAAGAATATCTACCCTTTGACCCAGCCATAGCACTGCTGGGTCTGTACCCCAAAGAGATAATGGACACAAAGACTTGTACAAAAATATTCATAGCTGCGCTCTTTGTGGTGGCCCAAAACTGGAAAACGAGGGGATGCCCATCAATTGGGGAATGGCTGAACAAACTGTGGTATATGTTGGTGATGGAGTACTATTGTGCTCAAAGGAATAATAAAGTGGAGAAGTTCCATGGAGACTGGAACAACCTCCAGGAAGTGATGCAGAGCGAGAGGAGCAGAACCAGGAGAACATTGTACACAGAGACTAATACACTGTGGTATCATCGAACGTAATGGACTTCTCCATTAGGGGCGGTGTAATGTCCCTGAACAACTTTCAGGGATCCAGGAGAAAAAAAACACCATTCATAAGCAAAGGATAAACTATGGGAGTGGAAACACCGAGAAAAAGCAACTGCCTGAATACAGAGGTTGAGGGGACATGACAGAGGATAGACTTTAAATGAACACTCTAATGCAAATACTATCAACAAAGCAATGGGTTCAAATCAAGAAAACATCTAATGCCCAGTGGACTTACGCGTCGGCTATGGGGGGTGGGGGGGAGGAAAAGAAAATGATCTATGTCTTTAACGAATAATGCTTGGAAATGATCAAATAAAATATATTATTAAAAAAAAAAAAAGAAAAAGCTGCCTACAATGACAATAACTCCAATCTGACATATTCAAATAAGTTTTCTGTACTGAAAACTGGGAAGAGTATGAAATTTGATTCAAATAATTACTAATTCCTATAATAGTGTAACTAAGGGAAATCTCTGATATAAGGGAAAGAACAATGTTTCCAGAGTCACTGGGCCTGTGTGTTCACACCTCTTCTGATACTTACTGTGTGACCTTGAGTAAATCATTTAATCTCCCTGATCCTCTACAGAATGAGGGAAATGGATCAGATGGCCTCTGAGGTTTCTTTGAGCTCCAGATTTATGCCCTTCTCATAAAAAGCAGTCACCACAATGAAGAGGTCAAAAGAACTCAGAAACAGCATGAACCAGTCAACCTATGCTCACTTTATCGAGTCATGGCAAATAAGGGCAGCACCAGCAAAGAATTCACACTCATTCACAAAACATCAGAAGAAGGTCATAAAAAGTGTTACTTCACAAGACAGCCAAGAATAATAAAGAGGGGGAAAAAGAATCTTCAGAATGCTTGGAGTGAGATCCAATGACCTCAGAACATTCTAAGAGCAGTTTTAGGGGGCAAATGGAGAACAACAAATAGGAAAAAATGAAACACACTTTCCAGGATTTTTATAATGATGAATTTCCATCTGGTGACAGTGGAGTTAACACTCTGGGATTCTAATACCTTGATCCCCAATATTCTAGGTGAGGAACTTCAAAAGATGAAATTAGGATGGGCAACTATACACTGTACACTCAAGAGAAATCTATGCTAGAAACAATGTAAATTTTTAAACAATAGTAAGGGAATAATGGATGACATTTTTCATGTCACACTGGTACTCATGGAAAGTGAAAAGAACTAAAGGAGGGGCAGCTATATAGCACAGTGGATTGAGTTCTAGACCTAGAGTCAGGAGGACCTGAGTTCAAGTCTGTCATCATATATTTCCTATCTATGCGATTCTAGAGGAAGGAAGGAAAGAGGGAAAGAGGGAGGGAAGAAGGGAAGGAGGGTAGGAAGGAAAGAAAGATCTCTATTATGTTGGGTAATCTAAGAGATTTATGGGAGGGCTTGGACAAGAATCGCATGGGTTCAAAATACATGGAGATCTACAATTACAGGATTATAGATTCTCCTGAAGATTTGAAATTCTGACTTTCTATTGATACTATAGCACGATGAACTTTTAATACCTTGCAAGAAGGAAGACTAGGTGCTCATTTATACAAATGTATCAAAAGTGTCTCCCTGATTCCCTGTCTATAATTGCTGAAATTTTGCCATTAAATAATCAAAATGTGGTATTAAGTTAACTGGATTAACTAGGGGTCAAAAGACTCAGGGCCAGTCCCAGTTTTATCACTTATCTTGAACAAATTATTTAACTTCTCTGTAACTCAGTTTTCTCAACTGTGAAATGGGAATACTAATATCTGCCTTTTCTTCTTTATAAAGTTGTTATAAAGTAAAAATAAACTAATAAAGATGAAAGTCCTTTAAAAATCACAAATACAACACATTATTACCATTATCAATACTAGTAAGTAATTAATAGTCATCAATGGCTTGTTGAAAATCCATTTGTGAAACAGTCAGAAATCAGAGTAGGTCCCCAGGGATCAAGACAAACATGACTATGGGAAAGTACTAAATGTCCAGTAAGGCAACTAATCATTTGAAGATCCTTGGCAGCTAAAATAAAAGAGAGTTTTGGAGTATCTGAGGCAGAGGTTGTTGAAACCAGGAGAGAGTCTTTTGAACAGGTTATTGGGAGGATGCCAAAGATCAGTTTCATCTATGTCATAGTTTCTCAATGCTTTAGCTTAATGCTCCAGGAAACATTCTAAAGCCCCAAATAGGTCCTTATGTGCTACTACAAGCTCATGAGGCAAGGGAAGAATTAACAATGGTATCGTGGATAGCCTTGCCAAGCCCCAACTCTCTTTGTGTTTAACATCAACTGAAGAGAGAGGCAATTCATTGGGTATTTCTTAGGTGTTCCTCTGTGAACTGGACTGAGCTGCGCTTCCTGCTTGGAGAAACTTTCAGAGATTTCAAAGGCCATCAACTGGACTCAAAGCAGTCACATAAGATGACCATGACAGGTACATAAGTGGGAAAGAAGTCTCACATGACCTCTTGCTTACCCTGACCTATGTGAAAATTTCTACTTTTTAATCTCTTATTGGGAAGTTCTTTAAATCTCCTTTTCAGGTGTCTTAATTAGAATGGGTCTTATTAGATCAATGAAGAAAAAAGAAAGAAATCTAGAGATATCACTAATTTGTTGAAAGTCAGATACGAGACTCACTGGGTTTTCCCTCTTAAGTCAAAATAAAATGAAAACAATTATCTGGATGATTCTGACCTAAATCCCACCTCCACAGGGCTTGAAATCTCATAATTTTTTGAAACTGCCATCGAACTCAATAAAGCAATGAGATGGTACAGGAGATAGAGTAACAGGCCTGGAGTCAGAAAACTTGAGTTCAAATCTGACTTCAGGCACTATATGTCACTGGGGAAGTCACTTAACTGTGTTTGCCTTAGTTTCCCTATCTGTAAAATGAGCAGGAGAAGGAATGACAAACCATTCTAGTATTTCGGCCAAGAAAATCCCAAATGAGGTCACAAAGATTCAGACACAACTAAAACTACTAAACAATAATAACAACATTGAACTCAATGCAATAGGCAGGAATGTCTATATTCTGATTTTAGAAGTCATCTAACCATATATATATATATATATATAATTGAACACTTCCTTTATGTATATATGCATGTGGATGCACAACATACACCTGTATATAATAAACACATGTTCTATGCACATATAATATACTTATGGATACAATGTAGATATGTCATATATCTGTATTATATATTCTATATGAATATAAAATGTCTAAGCCCTTGAGATGGTTGGTTAATTTTTCTGGGTCTTAGCTGAGAGATCCAGTGTATATAATATGTATGCATAAACACATATTTTATCTGAGTTCTGTGTTCATTTGTTTGTATTATATGCACATATAAACACAGAAAGATTTTTTTTGAAGAATACTAGACATAGCTACTACCCCAGGTCAAGATCACTCAGTAATAAGTAGTGGGCTAGAATTCAAACTGAGCATATAAAAACAACCTTCTTTTCATTGGACCATACTAGCTCTTTTGTTCTTTCATCCAAACAATTCTCTTCTGCAAACTCTAGAAAATATGTTTAAATAAAACTAGATTATAAATTCACTTGTAGTATTCTAATACTAAAAATTTTCCAAACTCAAGTATGTGGCTTATTGTTGAATATTGGATTCATCTCTGGCCCCTAGAAAAGAGAGATCTTCCATTTGATGCAGGATATTCACGTTTCCTCCTCTGTGAAATGAGTCTTGGATTCTCAGGTCCTTTAAAGCTCTTAAAGGTCTGATTCAATAAAAGAATGAATTATATTTAGGGAAAAAGTTGCATGATGTTTCTTCAGAAAATAATGCATTGCTTTCCCCTCAACCCAGAAATGGATTAGTATGGTATGGTAGAAAAAGCATTGGCTTTTGCAGCTGGACAAATCTAGATTCAAATCCTGGCTCAGATTCCCACCTTGGTGACCTGGAGAAAGTAACAATGCCTCTGAGCTGCATTTTCCTCAGCTGAAAAAGAAAGTTTTTTTTTGTTGTTGTTGTTGTTGCTTTGTTTTTTAACGGCAGATGAAGGGGGCAGTGACTCTGTGGCTAGACAGTCAGGACTAGAGACAGGAGGTCCTGGGTTCAAATTTGACATCAGATACTTTCTAATTGTGTCATCCTAGATAAGTCACTTAATTGCAATTGCCTAGCCCTTACCACTCTTGGTGCCTTGGATCAAATACTTAGTATCTATTGTAAGACAGAAGGTAAGGGTTTTAAAAAAATAAAGGAATGGTATTTTTTCAAAAATTTTCAATTTTTTTTTGTGACATGGACTCTTGGCAGTCTGATGAAGCCTATGGACTGCTTCTCAAAATAAATATTTTTAAATAATCAAAAGAAATGCTAAATCTTAGGTAGAGGTCAATGAAAGTAAAGATATGCTCGTCCTGGGGAACTCCTGAAATCCAAACACAGTATCCTGGGGAGTTCCTGGGGCTCAAGTGAGAACCTTTGCACTAGATGATTTCAAGATGTTCTTTTCAGCTCTTGATCTATGATCTTATAATAAAAATTGAAGTGTGTTCTCATGCCTTGTAAATAATGAATACTTAACTGATGCTTATTGAACTGAAAATGAGTGTCTATATGCCTCAACTATTGCCTCCATTTTGTTATAAGCAAAGAGCTTTGCATTTAATGAATAAGAGGTACTTAAATGTTTTAATTTTAGAGAGGTAGAGTGACCTGAAAAATTATCCCTCTACCTTTATAAATAAAATTAATTCGATGTCAATTATGTAAATATAGCAATTGAATCTTAAATTAATTATAGTAATTATTATATGCTATATAGTAAATATAGTAATAATTAATTATTATTATAATTAAATATTTTCTATAAATATAGTAATTAAATCTTTTCTACAAAAAGAGGAGGAAGAGTGAGAAAAAATGAAAAAAGGAGGAAAAAGAGAAAGGGAGACATTCAGAAATGGAAAGAAGCAGAAAGGGAAAAGAATTAGATAAGTGTATTAGCTAGGTAGCAAAGAGATTATACTGATGGGCAGAAGGCAATATTCAAGGAAGGATAGCCCTCCACAGGAATGAAAGCCACTGTGATTGTGTCCATGCTATGGGACAATAGTCAGCTATAAAGTGAAAAATTCTGTCAAGAAAATAGGTTTTTGTTTTCTGGTTCTCATTATGTCAAGAAAATGGATTGCCAGATTTTTATTTCTCCCCAAACTGAGTGAGTTTGCCAATTGTTTTCTTATATTGCCTACCACCCAAGATGAACGATAGCTTGAAATAAGATGGGAGCAAGGCTCATTTGAGAATACATGGTAAAGGAGGAAAAGTTGGTGATAATGGAATGTTCTTTAGGTTTCATGGGAAACCTGTTGTGTTCTTATGTGTCACATTGACCAAGAAAATGCTTAAATCGGGGAAAATGTATCCTGATTATGTCTAGCATATTATTGCCATAACATTTTATGTACTAATTTTCACAGGGCCTATTAAAGGCAGACAAATAGAATATCCAATTTATAAGAGGATTCAGTACAAGTAGACAAAGAGATTGTCAGGAGCTAAAAAATAAAAATGGGGATTTTGAGACACTCTGCTTCTTTTAGGTTCCTCTTAGAAGTCTGTGTCTAATGAGATTTTACCAAATAATCCTCACATCCATGTATCAAGATATAGACTAAAAGCTCAATACTCCATCTAATTGATATGAAATTTGTGCTAATCTGATCAGACCTGGGATGAAATTTGTTTTGTCCACTCTCAGAAGAAGGTGCTTGCCATGGAAATTTCATGATTTAGGGGGGAGAAAATACTTTTCAAGCACTTCTGATGCAACTATTTGCAGACAAATACTTCACATACTACTTACAAATGACCCACCTTTATTCATTAGAATAGGTTGAGGCAATAATTTTTTCCCCTTAAACTCAGTTTTTGTGGCTCTATCCTAGTTTTTACATTGGTTTTTAAATCACAGTTATGTCTGGATAGTAACTCACCTCCATTGTCTCTTATAATAAAGGAAAACTCTTAAAACCAACTAGCAATACTTATTTTTTTTCACTCAAATACAACATTCTATACCTATAGGGAGAATCCTGGACTTGGAGTCAGGAAGATGTGTTCAAATAGCTAAGTGACTGTAAGTCACAACTTCTGTTTACTCATTTTCCTCAGCTTTAAAAATGGATAGAAAGCAGTTTGGTAGCATCTAGATATAGACCAACATCTTACATGATTTACCAAGATAAGATCAAAATGGATACATGATCTAGGTATAAAGGAAGATATAAACATTCAAAAGCAGGGAACACATCTATCATATTTGTGGCTAGGAGAAGAATTTATGAAGAATGAGAGATGGATAATGCTGTGAAATGTAAAATGGATATTTTTGAATACATTAAATTGTAAAGGTTTTATACAAATAAAACCAATATAGCAAAGATTGGAAAGAAAGCAATAGGCTAGGGTGTGTGTGTGATTTTTATACAGGGCTCTTATATCTAAAATACATAAAGAATTTTGTCAAATACATAAGAATATGAGTCATTTTCCAATTGACAAATGGTCAGAAGATATGAACACAGTTTTTTAAATGAAAAAAAAATCAAAGCTACATGTAACTAGTTGAAAAAATGATCTAACTTTTTTTTATTTAGAGAAATGCAAATCAAAACAACTCATCATTTCACACCTATCAGATTGGCTAACATGATAAAAGAGTAAAATGACAAATGTTACAGGGAACATGGCAAATTAAGGACACTAATACATTGTTGGTGGAACTATGAACTGATACAACCACTTTGGAAAACAATCTGGAATTATACCCAAAGGATTACAAAACTCTGTATGCCTTTTTGACTCAGGAATACCACTATGAAGTCCCTTTCCTAAATTGATCAAGGAAAAAGGAAAATAACCTATATGTTTTAAAATATTTACAGCAGTTCTTTTTGTAGTGGCAAAGAACTGGAAACTGAAGGAATGTTCATAAATTGGAGAATAACTGAACAAGTTGTGGTATATGATTGCAATGCCATGAGAAATGATAAATAAGATGACAAAAAAACCTGGAAAGATTTCATGAAGTGATGAAAAGTGAAGTGAGCAGAAAAAGGAGAACATTGTAAGGTATCATGATCAACTATGAATGACTTAGCTTGTCAACAAGGTAAAGGATCTGGGACAGCTCCAAGGGACACAAGACCAAAAAAAAAAAAAAAGATATCCACCACCATAGAAGGAACAGATGGAGTCCAAATACAAATTAAAACATAACTATTCCTCACTTTATTTCCTCCATGAATTTTTCTCTAGTATAAACAACATATCTCTTGTATATATGAGAAATGTTGAAATATGTATTATATGATAATATATACAACCTATATCATACTACTTGTTTTCTTGGAGAGGGGGAAAAAGAATAAGACATATTTTTGTATATAGCAAATGTGAGAATTTATTTTTCTTGGATAAGCATATTTATTATAATTTATTGCATTTTTATAACAAATCATATGTATTACATTATTACGTTACACATGGTATCATATTATATAGATATATGTAAACAAATAGTAACTAAAAATGGATGGGGATAATACTAGAACCTACCTTCCAGAGTTGTTTTAAAGACAATATTGGTAAAACGATTAGTACAGTGCCTGAAGGTACTATATAAACACTACCTATTTTTGTCATCATTATTAATTATTGTTCTCTCTAGGCCTGAGATTAGTCCTTAAGTTTTCTTGGAGTTAGGCTTCCTTTTAGTTATCATTTTGTTTATATTGTCATAGACATTTTACCCAATTGTTCCTATCTATTTGTATCTATTACATTTCTGTAGACATGTTATCTATGTTTTGATGACTTTAGTCTGCATCAGTTCATATAAATCTTTCTATGCTTCTCTGAATTCCTTGTATTTGCATTTCTTATAACAATGTACATTTCATATCAGAATTTGTTCCTCCATTCCTTCATCAATGGATATCTATCTTATTTTCAATGTTTCATTAAAACAAAAAGTGATGGTAAGAATATTTTGATGCATAAGAAGTAGCAATAACTTTTTATATCTTTGATTACTAAATAAGCTATAAGGTAATAAATCTGCCTTCATTTAATAAGATTTTAATGTACCAACTAAATAGTCAAAAGAAGAATATAACTCTTGTATTTTGGCCATGCACTTATCACCTGGAAATACTAATCTCTTCTCTTTTCTGATATAAATGAAAAAAAAAACCCTCATTTTAGAGGTATAGAACAATTTAAAATTTTAATATGAAGGAATCATATCAACTCTAACTTTCTCTGTTAGCCCTCCAAAAAAGATCAGCTGCATCTGTTTACTCCATAGTACATATACAATCTTAAAAATTAAAATGTGAAAAATACAAAAAGAAATTATATGTTGATTATAGTAATAAGCTCTTATTAGAGATTTCCTCTGAGGACACTATTTAACTTACCCTTACAACAGTTCTGCTTGCTAGTTCTGGAACATGCAAAACAATTTCCATTTATACAGATATGGAAATAATAGAGTTTTAAAATGACTCAGTGTCAGAATTTCAACACCCAGAACTGACCTATCTTATAGTGGCAGAGGGAAAGGCAGGGGTGGGGTGGAGTTTGGAGAGGGAAGGCATAAATTAACTCCCAAGGGAGAAAAAATGAATTCTATCATTCAAATAACAACTCTAGTAGTATACAAACTGTTTACAAAAGTAGCAAAACAAGTATTTCTACCAAATTTATTTAATGACTGAAATATGGTCTTTAAATTTTTAAAATTTGTTTGTTAAATTAAAGTTCCCAGCTATCTTCCCCACTTCTTCCCTTCCCTCTCTGCACTACAGAATATCATTTGATGATATGGAATTATGTCTTGCTTGTTCCTATTTATCAGTGCTTTCTCTGGAGGTAGAAATACACAAGTTATTTTTCAAATAATATTTCTGTTGCTGTATATAATGTTCTCTTGGTTCTGCTTACTTCACTCTTCCAAATTACATGTAGGCCTATGTTTTTAAAAATTAACTTGTTTGTCATTTCTTAGGGTACAGTAGTATGCCATCACAATCATATGCCATGACTTGTTTACCCATTCCCTAGTTGATAGACATCTTCTCAATTTCAGTTCTTTGTCACAACAAAGAGAGCTCCTAAAATATTTTAGAACATATGGATCCTTTTCCTTTTTCCTTGATCATCTCAGGACACAAACTTATTTGATAAGTGGTCAAAGAACATAAACAAAGGGTTTCTATTTTTGCTTTAATAATAATTCTTTCCCAAGTTCTATGTCAATTCAATTTTTTAAATATTTGTTTTCTGTCATTTTGCACTCCATTTCTCTCCCTCCAACTCCTCTGCCTTGCAGTCTCTCCAAGAACATAAGCAATATGATATAGGTTTTATCTATATCATCATACAATACATATTTACATTTTCATCATGATCTGAAAGAAGACAACATATTGCCCACACTAGAGAAAAGTAATGAGGAAATAAAATAATGATATTTTCAATTTGCATTTGGACTCTTCCTTCTTTGGCAGTAGATATCCTTTTGTCATGAGTTGTCCCTTGTCTTGTTGATAATATTTAAATCATTTACAATTGATCATCATACATTATTGCTGTTACTACAGGTGATGTTCTCTTTGTTCTGCGTACTTCACATTGTATCACTTCATATAAGTCTTTCCAGGTTTTTCTTGAGATCAACTTGTTTGTCATTTCTCAGGCACAATAGTATTCCATACAAGCACATACCACAACTTGTTCAGTCATTCCTCAGTTGATGGATATCCTCTTAGTTTCCAGTTCTTTGCCACCACAAAAAGTGCCGCTATAAATATTTTTTTGTATAGGTAGGTTCTTTTCTTTCATTTTAAATCTCTTTTGGTTATGGATCTAGTGTTGCTAGGTCAAAGAGCAGGCACAGTTTTATGGCACTTTTAGTTATATCAATTCACAGCTCCATAAGTAGCATATTAGTATCATGATTTTTCCAAATCCCCTCCTACATTTATCATTTTCCTTTTTGTCATGTGAGCCAGTCTGATGACCAAGTTGTTTCTCAGTTGTTTTAATTTGCATTTCTCAATTCAATACTGATTTAGAGCATTTTCATATGATTAAAAATAGTTTTAATTTCTGCATCAGAAAATTATCTGTTTATATCCCTTGAACATTTGTCAACTGGAAAAGGCTTTGTATTCTTATAAATTTTATTCAGTTATCTATATATATGTATATATGTATATATATATGAGATATATATATCTATATATATATATATCTCATATATATATATATATATATGAGAAATAAAGCCCTTGTCAGAGAAGCTTGATATAAAGATTTTCCCCTCAGTTTATTAAATGATGGATTTCTATACCTAACTGAGTGTGGATGTTATTACCACTTTGTGCCAATTCCAGTGAGAATACGGTTTAAGCATTGCCTGCCACATCCATCTTCCCTTCTATTGTATTGATTCTTACAAGCCTCCTCATGTGAGATAATTTACCCCCAACTTTCTCTCCTTTTCCCTTTCTTATTCCTTGATTTAAAAAAAATCATCTCATCATATTCAATTTATTCCCTGCTCTCTGTCTATATATGTTCCTATTTATTGCCTGAATAGTGATAAAGTTCCTAAGTATTCTTAGTACTTTAGTTATCTTAGGAACTTCAAGAATCATAGCTATCTTAAGCATCTTAGTTATCACCTTACTAGTAATTGTGATCAGTTTAACCTCATTGCTTTCCTTGATTGTATTAAGCATATTAAGTACTTTAGTTGTCTCTATCTTAAGTCTCTAATTACCACTTTTTCATGCAGTGATATGATTAGTTTAATGTTCCTGATTCCCTTTAGGTTTTTTTCTCCGTTTACCTTTTTATACTTCTTTTGAGTGTTAAATTTGATTGTGAAATTTTCTTCTTAACTCTGATCATTTTGTCATGAATGGTAGAATTCCTCTATTTTATTAAATATCCATTTTTTCCCCTGGAGTATTATGCTCAGTTTCAATGGGTAGATGATGGTTGGTTGTAGGCCTAGATAATTGGCCTTGCAAAATATTGTATCCTATGCCTTCTGATCTTTTAATGTAGAAGCTGCTAGGCCCTGTGCAAACTTGATTGTGGTCACACAATATCTGAATTTGGGGGAGGGATTTATGTAATATTTTCTCCTTGACTTGGACGTTATGGAATTGGGCTAAAATAATCCTGGGATTTTTAATTTGGGATTTCTCTCAGGAGGTGGTCAGTATATTCTTTTGATTTCTATTTTCTCCTCTTGGTCAAGTGCATCAGGGCTGTTTTCCCTGATAATTTCTTTCAGAATGGAGTCCAAGTTCTTCTTTTGATCATGGCTTTTAGGCAACCCAATATTTCTTAGATTATTTCTCTTGGATTTGTTTTCCAGGTCAGTTGTTTTTATAGTGAGAGATGTCAAATTATATTCTATTTTTTCATTGTTTTGAATTTGTTCAGTTTCCTGCTGCTTTTTTTTTTTACTTTCCATTTGTCTAATTCTAATTTTTAAAAATTCATTTTCTTCTTTATGACTTTGTATTTCCTTTCTTGGGGAGTTATTTTCCTCTTTGAGGTATTATTGTATTTCCTTTTTTCTTCAGTAAGTTTTTTCCCCCTAAACTATTGGAGGTTTTTTCCCATCATTTTCTTATCTAAATTTTCTTCCAACTTTATTATAATTTGTTTTTCTATACTTCTTTAGAGCTCTCCAAGGAGTTCATTTTGGGTTTGACATCCTTTCACAATGTTTTTGAGGCTTCACATGTATTCATTTTTGTATTGCTGTCTTTTCCCCAGCTTTTATATTGGTCATCTTTCTTGCTGAAATATCTTTCTAGTGTCAGGCTTTTTTCCTATCTTTTGTTCATTTGGGGTAAAATTTTCCCCTGATTTTTGTTTGAATACTCTGTTTCTGAATTGGAAGGAACCTGTACTATGACTGGGATCAGTTCAGCTGTCTTGGTCTCAGATTAAGCACTCTGCAGAGGCAGCTTGTTGGCCTACTATGTGGAGGGTTACAGTTGTTTAGTTCAGCTGGTTCTTGGGTTCTACCTATTCCCATTAAGGTTGGATCTTGTTGGACTGAGTTCTTCTCCCTGCTGTCTGTGTTGGACCACATCTGGCCTCTGTTTGGGCTGGACTATGCAGGACCACTTTCCTCCCATTGATGCTTGTTCTGTATGGTGTTGGTTTCTGCTCTTACCCTACAGAGGCTAGTCTGAGCTGGCTGTACTCTTTTCCCTGATACTTGTACTGTATTGCATCTGAGTTTCACACTCTCTCCTCATACCCCAGAGAGATGAGTCCTTCCTGTCTCTCCAAGTTATTCTGAGCCAGAGTACTACTTCTTCCTTTCTTCTGTTGATTCTGCCACTTCAGTATTCATTTTGAGGCATTTTTGTTTTTCTGTGGTCATTTGGAGGGTAGTTGGCAGGCTTCTAGTGTTTCTTACTTCACCAACTTGGCCTGATTTCTTTAGTATTCTCCAACTCAGTAGCTGGGATTTGTGGGCTCTGCAGATCATCAACCAACAGACAATTTTTGGATAAAGAAATAAAAGCTAAATATAAAACTAAATAAAAAGATTCTAAATCATTATTTATTAGAGATATACAAATCAAAACAACTGATATATCATCTCACACCTATCAAGCTAGATAAAATGATAAAAGGGAAAAGTGATAAATGTTACAGGAGATGTAGCAAAATAAAGACACTAATAAATTTTTGGTGGAACTGTGAACTGATACAACTATTTTGGAGAGCAATTGGAAATTATGCCCAAAGAGTTCTAAAACTCTGTATACCCTTTAACCCAGCAAATATGATCCTTATACCTAATAGATGGATAGTAAAATAAATAAAATTATAGACCAATATTCCCAGTGAATGCTGATGCAAAAATTGAATTAAATATTAGCAAAGATGTAATATCAATATATCACAAAATATACTATGATCAGGTTAGATTTATATCAGTAATTTAAGGTTGATTTAATATTAGAATAACCATAAACACAATTAACCATATTAATAATAAAATCAACAAAAATCATATGTTTATATCAATAGATAAAAAGCTTTTAAAAACCAATATCCACTTCTGTTAAAAAAAAAAGAAAGATACCAGAAAACATAGGAATAAATGGATCTTTTCCAAAGATGGTAAATAGTGTATTTCTACAACTAAGAACTAGAAATTTTTGTAATGATGATAAACTTCAGTACTTTCCAATAAGATCAGAAGTGAAGCAAGTATGCTCATAGACACAACTTCTATTTGACATAATACTAGAAAAGCTAACTGTAACAATAAGATTTTAAAAGGTAAATTGAAGGAATAAGCATAGGTGAAGAAAAGAGAAAATTATTCATTTTTATAGATGGTAGTATATTTAGAAAACTCTAGAGAGTAAGTTAAAAATTAATTGAAAAATAACTTCAACAAAAATGGGATGTATAAAATAAGTTCACACAAATAATTACCATTTCTCTATACCAATAAAATATCAAAAGAAGATGAAGGAAAAATTCCATTTAAAATTACAGAATTTTAACTGTAACTGATTACAGAATGGATAATATATTTGAGGTATTACCTACTAAAATAGACCCAAGAACTAGGTAAATAAAACTACAAAATATTGTTTACAAAAACAAAGACAACTAAAAATTGGAGAATTATCAATTGTTCATGGGTAGGCTGAGTCAATATGAAAAAATTACAATATTACCTAGATAAATTTACTTATTCAATACCATACCTATCAAATTGCCAAAAAATTAGCTTACAGAACCAAAAAAGGAAACAACAAAATTTATCTGGAAGCGCAACAGGTTAAGAATATCAGAGGCAATAATAGGGAGAAAACGAGAAACAAGGAAACTTAGCAATCAGTTATATTTGAAAGCAAGTGATTCTCAAAAATAATTTTACACTGATTTTAAAATAAAGCCAACCATTTGATTAACCAAAATATCTCAGCTACTAGGGCAATGACTTTGTATTTTTTTTTAAACTACTGGAAAAAATTATACAGTATTATGGAAGAAATTGGGCTAGCCCAACATTATGCATCTTATTCCAAGATAAACTCCAAAGGGATAGATATAAAAGGTCACATGATAAATAAAATAGAGGGAAAAAGAAGACATAAACTTTCATATTTATGGATATGGAGAAAATTCATGACCCCAAAAAGGATAGAGAGGATTGCAGAAGATAAAAATGGACAATTTTGATTACATAAAATTAAAAATGTTTTGTGAAAACAAATCCAATATGTTTTGAGTGTCCTACGAACTGGAAAATAGTAGGGTAACCATTGATTGGAGGAATGCCTAAATAAATCTGTGTGTGTATATATGTGTGTGTATTTTACTATCTTAAATCTATTTGCCATTGAGTAGAGTTGTAAAGTCTCAATTTAATAATTGGTGTGAAAGGACTATGAGAAATATGATGGGTTTATAAATGGAAAGTGGTACAGTTTTATTTGTTTTTTTTTACAACATTTATTTATTTAATTAATCAATTTAGAATATTTTTCCACGGTTACATGATTCATGTTCTTTCCCTCTCCTCCTCTCTCCCCTCCATAGCCAATGAGCAATTCAACTGGGTTTTACATGTATCATTGATCTAGACCTATTTCCATATCATTAATATTTACAATAGTGATCATTTGGAGTCTATATCCCCAATCATATCCCCATTCAACCATGTGATCAAGGAAATGTTTTTCTTCTCAATTTCTACTCCCACAGTTCTTTCTCTGGATGTGGATAGCATTCTTTCTCATAAGTCCCTCAGAATTGTCCTGGATCATTGCATTGCTGCTAGTAGAGAAGTCCATTTCATTTGATTGTGCCACAGTGTATCAGTCTCTATGTACAATATTCTCCTGGTTCTGCTCCTCTCACTCTGCATCAATTCCTGGAGGTCATTCCAGTTCACATGGAATTCTTCCAGTTCATTATTCCTTTGAGCACAATAGTATTCCATTACCAACATATACCACAATTTCATCTATTCCCCAATTGGAGGGCATCTCCTCATTTTCCAATTTTTTGCCACCACAAGAGCATGGCTATAAATATTTTTAAACAAGTCTTTTTTACTTATATCTCTTTGGGGGTACAGACCCAGCAGTGCTATGACTGGGTCAAAGGGCAGGCAGTCTTTTAATACCCTTTGGGCATAGTTCCAAATTATCTTCCAGAATAGTTGGATCCATTTACAACTTCACCAGCAATGCATTAGTGTCCCAATTTTGCCATATCCTCTCTAACATTTATTACTTTCCTTTGCTGTCATATTAGCCAGTCTGTTAGGTGTGAGGTGGTACCTCAGGGTTGTTTTGATTTGCATCTCTCTGATTATCAGAGATTTAGAACACTTTTTCATGTGCTTATTAATAGTTTTGATTTCTTTATCTGAGAACTATTCATGAAATGCCTATTCATGTTCCTTGCCCATTTATCAATTGGAGAATGGCTTAGTTGGGTTTTTTTTAATCCCCTACCTTTTATCTTAGAATTGATACTAAGTATTGGTTCCAAGACATAACAATGGTTAGGGCTAGGCAACTGGGCTCAAGTAGTCATATAGCTACAAAGTTAACACTTAATTTTTAAAAGAGAATATTTCTCATTTAATGAAACATACTCATGAGAATTAAATTCAGCAGTCACACACACACACACACACACAATCCATCAAATCCATCAGGAAAACTTGAGTGTCTACCTTTTAGCTTTGATTCAGCAAGAGATAAAGAACCAGATGACCTGTTTCTTTTTTGTTTGATTTAGAAAAAAAAATGACATCTATCAATTTTTAATAACTGTCTTTCCTCTGCCCATGTAGAACTCCCCTTTTAACACAAAAATCCTTCCACTGTGTGATGTTTTGATGACATGTGCCTGGCAAGAGGTTTTCATCACCATGATGCAAGATTTGGTGTGTTTCATCACTTTTCCTTTAAATGATTATGGTCATTATGGAAGTTGTTCTCTTGGCTCTGCTTTTTTGGCACTACAACAGTTCATTACAAGTCTCCAGGTTTCCCTAAGTCTTCATATTTCTTATTTTTACAGCATGATAAAATTATTCATATAAGCATATGTTCACTCTCTCTTACTGGTGAGAAAAAAAGTACCCATCACAAGAAGGGCTCTCATGAATATTTGTGTATATATGAGGAAGACTCATTTTGTGAGTTCAAATCTGGTTTCATATCCTAGTTGTGTGACCTTGGGCAGGTCACTTAACCCTTGCCTCAGTTTCCTCATCTATCAAATGAGTTGGAGAAGGAAATGGCAAGTCATTCCAGTATCCTTGCCAAGAAAACTCCAGATGAGATCACAAAAAGTGGTGCATGAAAAATGACTTACCAACAAACAACAATAGTAGTAATAACACTGGGTACAGTTTAGTGATATAGCTTAAAGTTGTTTTCTAGAACAGTTAGACCAAATTATAGCTCCACGAACAATGCATTAGGAACAGCACAATAGAACAATGTGCCTGTTTTCCCAACACTGACCATTTCCATCTTTTGTCATCTGTGTCAATCTGATAGTTGCAAAAAGAAACCTCAGAATTGTTTTGTCTTTCTTTTATTATCAGCTATTTGGAGCATTCTTTCTTCTGAATATTAATAGTTTGCATTTTTTTCTTTTGAAATCTGTCTGTTCATTACCAAGGAATGTCTCTTGGTCTAATATATATTTATTAATCTCCATTATCTCCTGGATTATAGGACCGTGGTAGGGACTGAGTGGCATTTCATTGCTACAGAGAATTCCTGGTTGAGGAAACTCCCTCTCACCATATAGGTGAGCAACTTCTTTTCAACTCTCGAGTTGCCTTAGACAGTGAGTGAGATTAAGTGACTATTTCCTCATGGTCAACTCTTCCTGTCTCCAGTTCTCTCTCCTCTGCCATGCTGCCTCTCAGCTCTTGGATATCAGACTTTTATCAAACAGCATTTCCTGGAGACAAATTCAGCATGTACAGAACAGAACTCATTATATTTCTTGCCCAACCTACCTATCATTCCCATTTTTCTTTTTCTAAGTCACAATCAGGGCAGTTGGGTGTCAGTGAATAGAGTGCCAGGCCTGGAGTCAGGAAGACCCATGTTCTTGAGTTCAAATCTAACCTCAACCACTTATTAGCTTTGTGACTGTGGGCAAGTAACTTAATCCCATTGGCCTCAGTTTCCTCATCCATAAAATTATCTGGAGAAGAATATAGTAATATATTATAGCAAAACACTGTTTTAGTATTTCTGCCCAGAAAACACCAAATGGGGCTATGAAAAGTCAGGCATGGCTGAAAAACAATTGAACAATAACAATAAAGTCACAATCATTCTTTTGATCTTCTGGATTTGTAACTTTGGCAGTATCCTTTGTTACTCATTCTTACATCCCACATAATCAATGAGTTGCCAAATCTTTCCCTTTCTATCCCTACACATTCCTCCCATTCACTTCCTTCCCTCTACTCATTCAGACACCCACCCTTGTTCATGCCTTATCACCTCTTGCCTAGATCAGCAGCTCTCAACCTTTTTAGTCTCAGGACTCATTTATACTCAAAGATTATTGAGGACTCTTCCCATAAAGAACTTCTGTTTATGTGGGTTATGTCTATTAACATTTGTCATATTAAAATGCAAATATCATAGTGTTATGAAAATAGCTTTGTCCTTAAATATTGCCTGAAAAGGTTTTGGGAACTCCCAGGGATTCCCAGACCTAGATTATTGCAATAGATTCCTAACTGGGTTTCAAATCTCTCCTAGTATAAACTCCAAATAGCTATCAAAGTAATTTTCCTTAAGCACAAATCTGACCATATTACTCCCATACTCAAGAGACTCTAATGGCTCCTTATTACCTCTAAAATAAAATATACATTCCTCTGTTTAGCTTTTTTTTTTAACCCTTACTTTCCATCTTAGAATTAAAGCCATATATTAGTTCTAAGGCAGAAGAGCAGTAAGGGCTAAGCAATAGGGTATAAATGACTTGCCCTGGGTTCCATAGCTAGGAAGTATTTGAGACCAAATCTGAACTCAAGACTTCTTTCTCCAGGCCTGGCTCTCTTTCCACTGAGCCACCTAGCTACAGCCTCTTTTTAGTTTTAAAAACTCTTCACAACCTGGCTCCAATCTGTCTTTCCAGATTC